>NW_024037064.1:11606418-12067836 GCF_015706575.1 Patiria miniata | reverse complement strand
TCTACCTGATGCTTGGGCACAGTTGGAAACTGCTTTACAAGAGTGTTGTCTTTCATGTTGAACACCTTGACATACTTGCTTCCCTCTTCCAACACAAGCAAGCGTTGCTCAGGATTGTGGATGGCTGCAACTGCCACTGGACCTGTGGGTAAAGAAGAACTCAAATGTAACAGACATTGTATGCACAGTATATAAATGCACTGTCACTATTCTCAGTCCCCATGAAATATACCTTTGATAACCTACCTATAATAATGAATACATGGCGTGCTTTATAGCCTGTTCATGTAGAATGAATAGGCCTACATGAACATTGTGCAGTCTTCAGCCACCATACCGGTACATGTATAATTGTGAATAACTGCAACGTCTTGGAGATACAGTTATGCAAAGTCTTTTATAAAGTTGTACGTGCACTCTCTGTGCTATTCTCATTGTACAAACATCAAAATAGATTAGTCTTATATTTAATAGTGTTGCTTTTTTTTTTAGAAATAAAAAGGTTGCTCAGTTTTCAAATGGAGCATTGAACAACATAGACCCCATTTTTAGACATCAAATAATTTTAAACTGTATAATAACAACTTGGTTCTTGCAAACTTTAAGACACCTTTCACAAAATGTTCCAAGATTGTTGCTTACATCATAAACTAACAACTGAAAAAAATGAAACTTGAAGCATATTTTTTTTCGTAATTCAAGGTCAAAGGTCATTTCCTAATGCATTTTCTCTGTGCTTCACGGTATGATTTTGGTTTTATTTTATGAAATGGAGGCCATTCAAAAAGCTTTAATATGATGTACAATTTGGCTTTATATTTGCTATAGTTTGGGAGATACAAGTATTGAAAGTTTGGAGGTCATGCTAATTAGTCAAAAGTTCGTTGACCGTATCTCATAATTTATCAAGCCAAGCTACAAAAAAAAAATCAGTTCTGGAGGTTTCTCATACAGGCCAATCATCACACCAAATATCATTAAAATCTGTGAGGGTCGGGTCTAAAATCGTGTTGAATTGACACAGAATGACACATTTTTGAGAGTCAAAATTTTGACCCCCAAACTTTGCTCTTGCAGAAAATAACACAAATTGGCAATTTGTCAAGATGGTTGTGTAGACGTTTATATCCTACTTTTAAATGCTCTTTGTAGCCCTATTGGGTGCTTTCCAGGATGTAGTGTCCATTTAAATCACTTGTAATTTGATATGGTGGTGACATTGTATGATGTCACCATTTTTGTCATGTTTGCATGTTTGTACAAAGATTTTCTTTTTTTTGCGTAAATCCATTTTTTTAAATTCATGCTGCTTTGCTTTTAGTATTTTGAATTCACCTAACTTTAATTTGACCGTCAACCCCAGAAGGTCAAGCAACTTCATGTGTACACAGGACAAAAAAAATGGTTCATCAACGTAATCAGGCCTAGAACATTCTACTCACAGGGCAGATTGGTTCGTTTGCAAAACAGCCTAAAAGCAAATTTGCTATTTTCTAAATGTTACAGACCCCCAAAATAACAATTCTTCTATATTATACCAACTGAAATCAGTAATGAAATAAATATAAGTTCTGTTGTAGTTTTGTTTTATTTTTTGTGTCTGTGTGTCTGTTTTAATTGTTTGTAATTTTTTTTTTTTTTTTACATAGCCCTACATGTAACAAAACAAAACAATGGAACATTTGTCGGGAGAACAAAACCTAATTTGTTGGATATCACTGCCAGCACATGAATTCATTGCCAGTATGTTATTGGTTTTCGTTCTCAGTTGTCTAATCTGCATTTGCACATGGAAGACTTTAATACTTATAAGTTCCGCACGATTATGAAAGTTTGTGTTGATGAACATGTGCATAATAGAAACTTACGTTGTAGGGGAATGGTTCCTTTGTGTTGTCCCTCATTGCTGCAGATGACCACTCGGTTGTTCCACCAGTCTGCCACAGCAATCTCACCAGGTTGAGTAGCAGTAATACCTCGACCAAAACCAAACTGTCCTGGACCATTTCCCTGTGTACCAAACTCACAACACTTCTCCCACTTGCCTTTGACTGCCAGCTTGCCCAGATTGATGTCACCAATCCTCTGATCCGGGGTGAAGCTCAGATATGAAAGCTTGGGATCAATCTGGGGAGGATTTTGACTCTTGAGTGATTTCAAGTCTTTGCTGATGATAGGGTATAGGGACAAAAAGTCACTGTCTGATGCAGTGTTAATGATATCCTGGGGTGTCCCCAGCGATTGTTTTTTACTTTCAAGCATCAGTGTCAGTGTTGACTGATGCTCATCATATGTTCTGTTGCGATCCTGCTGGAGTTGTTTGATTTCTTCAATCATCTTTGTCTCTTGAGTTGTTATCTCAGCTCTCATTTTATCCGCTTTGTTTTTCACAGCTTTCACAGTCTTTGTGACGTTCTGTGTGAACTTTTGCTTAGCTTGTGATGAAGTGGCCAAAGCCTTTTGAAGTATTTTGATGCCGGTGGTGACATTTGGCAACATATCTTTCAGTGACTGTTTGTATTTGCGAGAAGCCTCTCTAGAGTCAATGTAGTGATGTTTTGGTTCACGGTGGTCTACTACAGTACAAGCTCGGCAGATTAACTCTTCACATGTCTCACAATAAAACCATTTCAATTCCCCCCTGTGTTTCTGGCATTTAGACTCATCTTCTTCTGGTGTTTTTTTCACTGAACTAGCCACCTGTGCTTGGAGTGAGACCTCCTCAACTATTCCCATCAAATGGAAATTTGTTTTCAGTCCTTCAATGCATGTCTCTGGAAGTACTGTCTCCCGTCGACATACAGGGCAAGGAATTGTTTGCTGACCTGCATACCTGCTAGTGTAGTATTGCTCCAAACATTTCTGGCAGAAACTGTGCATGCAATCCAGCACCTTGGGCTGTTTATATTTGTCTGCACAGATGATGCATTCAAGATGGGGACCGATGTTTTTTAGAGCTGTAGCCATTTTATCTGTATACAAATAAGGGAATAACAGTGTGAGGAGCCGGTCTTCACTGCGTGATAATGACCAGGTGTGGGGGTGACCGCTGTTAATGGACCGAGACGAAGTCGAGGTCCATTAACTGCGGCCACCCCCACACCCGGTCATTATCACGCAGTGAAGACCAGATCCTCACACTGTTATTCCCATTAATAGATACCTTTATAACGAAATAAACAGTTAATATGCTCCAATTTTGTGACTTTTTTTCCGGCGATATTTCCAGACTTTTTTGTGTTCATGTTCATGGGCCATGTTTTAGCTTAACAGTTATAACGACGTAAACTCAACAGAAACTGCTGCCGTAGCGAAACAAATTACAACAATGTTTTCATATCTTTACCTGATGGAGGAAGCTGAAATCTTGTTTACACATTCCTTGTGTCCGGAATCACAAAGATGCTTGGTTTAGGAAAGGTAAATATGTCGGTGGGTGAAGTGTTTTAAAGAAAATAAATCGTAGATCTACGTTTTCGTCATAAACGTCCTCAGTATATACTGCACTGCTGTACGATGTCGTTTCAAAACTTCCTTAGTACGCGCGCGCACGCACGCATCCCTAGCAACTGTGTTGCGTACGCACGCGTCAGTCTCACGCGATGGGGGTTGAGCGCATGTGCAGTGCTCAATTGTTGAAAGCTACCGCAGGACTGTTACTATATTTTGACCAATCATTGGCTTGCATGGGGCTGAACGGGGCTTGATCAATGCTGGTTCAGGGGCCATTTATTCGCTTGATCTTTGAAGCCGGTCCATTATCACCGTTAATGACCGGCCACGAGATCGAGTCTCGACCAATCAGAAACCATCAACTCTCCAAGGTATTTATTAATAGTATTTAAAAAGAAATTGAAATGGTTATAATACAGAGATGTAACTTCTTTAATACTGCACTGTCTGTGTGGGTTTCATCCGGGCGAAAAAAACAAATTTGATTTTGATCCACTTTCGAACAAGACATCAATTTTTGTGTGTGAGAATTTCCTGTCAAATGACTTGTACCGGTAAGCTAGCATTTAACCTCATTCAAAATAACTGACACTCTTTTCTTACCTTCTTTGAATTTCAACCAAATCACTTGAATACAAATCTTTCCAATTTGACACAGAGAGCACAAACAGTTGAGGCTTTTGATGGGGCGGATCTGGTAAAGATGGCGCTGGACAAACACAGCATCGTCATCAAGTCACGTGACATGGTTTATATATAGAGCTTGGGATTTTTGTTTTGCTGCATACATGTACATGTACGTCACACACGTACAATCTGTATATCGGTTTATCTGTGTACATATTTACTTGACACTTGAGTTTTGGACCTTAGACAGGTTCATGCATTCTATCTACATGTACATGCTGCACTTTGTTAAATTGCAATCGCATGCACCTCACCATACATTTAATCCCACCAGGGTTTTTTTTAACCATCAAATAAAAAAGTTACAAAAATATTTATTCCTCAAATCTTTCATAATTCACACACTAAAATTTCTTTTATCTTGTGCTATAAATACTGATAAAGAATTTTCAGTCTATTTGAAGTTATCATTTTGACCAACCTTGTTTTCTTTTCTATTGGCCCCTGGTTCGATTCCTTTTTATTTTAAGGTGTGACCTCAGTTATCCTTGAAGGAATTGAGGAGTCTTTGGTTCAGATCCTACTGCTTGCTTTCTTTTCTATTGACCCCTGGTTCGATTCCTGTTTATTCCCAGGTATGACCTCAGTTATCCTTGAAGGAATTGAGGAGTCTTTGGTTGAGATCCTACTGCTTGTTTTCTTTTCTATCGACCCCTGGTTCGATTCCTGTTTATTCCCAGGTGTGACCTCAGTTATCCTTAAAGGAATTGAGGAGTCTTTGGTTCAGATCCTACTGCTTGTTTTCTTTTCTATTGACCCTGATTCGATTCCTGTTTATTCCCAGGTGTGACCTCGGTTATCCTTGAAGGGATTTAGAAGCCAAATCACTGAGAGCCAATTTGTGAGAAATTGTTCCACTTTGATTCAACGAGTCACGTGTGAATAGTCGCAACCTTTAGAGGGGGCGGATCCCAGATCTGAGTCATGTACAGTTCATTATCTTGTTTGTTTGCTGACATGTTTACTCTACACTTGAGTTTGTATCTTGGACCTGAGTTAGGTTAATTTTTGACTTGCATACGTGTACATGTACACGTACACCATCAGGTTGCAGACTACTTAAATAAACTGCCATAGACCCCAGTGATAGATACCCCCACTTCCAAAATTCAGGGTAAAATACTCACAACTCTCCAAGGAGTTAAAGACACGTCAAATTAAATCTGATTTCGTCATCTTTCATTTTGTGCTCAATTTTGTTGTGGTAATCCAATGTCTTTTGTGAGAAATGTCCATCCAAAGATGAGCACCCCTAAAATTTAGTTCCGGAAACCTTTCGCCATTTTGAAAACTGATGCCTATGCTGCATTGCAAAATAGAGCAATTAGGGCTTAATTCATCTAAATTCCACAGAAATACGAGCTGGCAATCCTGTTCACGGCTTCCACCTTTCTTCTCTTTTTTTTTTTTACAAACCTTCAATTTCATGGCCCACAAAATGATAGCAAAAAATGAGGGCGTACAAATCGTGATTTGGCAGGCATAGGCAATTTTGGGCCTATTTACTGGCCTGCAACCATCAGTGTCCATACATATGTGCATTGTACAAGTATGTCATTCCAAACTTGTTTTAAGAAACTATTGATAATTGGTTTTGAAAGTGCTTTCATTTGGAAAATGCAAAGAGTGCGAACAGTGGTAAGCTTTTGAGGGGGCGGATCCCAGAGAGATGGCACTGGCAAACACAGAATCATCATCAAGTAACATGACATGGTTTATACATGTATATAGAGCTTGGGGAGTTTGGGGGACAAGTGCTGGATGCAACAGACATGTACAGTTCATTATCGTGTTTGTTTGCTGACATGTTTACTCTACACTTGAGTTTGCATCTTGGACCTGAGATAAGTTGTTTGGTCTTTTCATATTTGGTGAAATAATCTCTTACAGTTGTATACTCTTTGTACTCTTTTGATTCAAAACTGGAAAAGTTTCAATGCCCAAAACCCCAAATTATACATGCATTGAGTATTTACCTTAAAAGAAACTGACTCTATTACATTTTTCCAAACACACATACTCTGTGTATTACTTTTAGACAAACTAATGCCACCGAGTTCAGAACTTTTTTTGCTCTTTGCATAATATTGAGTCAAGTGTAAATGAAGACCAATGTGCAAGTGAACATGTTACAAGTTACATCTACACCCCTACACCCCCCCCTATTGCTCACAGTAAGAAGTAACACTCCTTCCAAAAAGCCATCTGATTTCACATTGGTCACGTTATCACAATCAGATATTGGAACATTTCAGCAAATGTTGAT
This sequence comes from Patiria miniata, assembly GCF_015706575.1. NCBI lineage: Eukaryota > Metazoa > Echinodermata > Asteroidea > Valvatida > Asterinidae > Patiria > Patiria miniata. Next base: position 12,061,430 of record NW_024037064.1, on the reverse strand, counting down.
GATAGGATCGAGGGAAAGGCAGTCACTGTCTGATGCAGTATTTGTAGAGAGAGTGCAATTTGAGTTGAATCAATTATTCAATATTATTATTAGACAGTCACTTCACTTGGTGTATCTGCAAACCTTATACTCACAACTACGCAACACCTTAAAAATTACAAAAGCCTACCAAATTATGAAAAACAGTCTATCATTAATGGCATACATTACATGTATGGTTCCCATTAATTTTGAGTTTTTATCATTTCAATTTCATTTCGAGCAGCTCACTCATCTCGTGGAGCCTTGCTTTGTTCATCAACTGCCACGCCCGGTCTGGTCACCATGGCAACTGAACAGCCTCAGGCCCCGCCTCCAGCAGCCATTAGCTGAGATCGTCGCTTATTAATTCCAATCAGCAATGAGCGTAGTCGAGGGCAACGCAAGACACCTGTCAGCTTTGTTGTTGTACCTGTCAGTGATCTGGGTTACCCTGTTGGTTCACCAGGGAGTAGCATCTGGGCTTATACACCAGGTAAGCTCAGTTTTCATTTACCACACACTTTCATTAGATGCATGAAAACTGACTATATCTGGAGCATCAAGGTAATAGAAGTGTGAAATATTCTCCTATCTTTTTGGCTTGGTACTTAATGATCCGTATTGAGGAACTTAGCTAAAAGATCCTTAGTGACTAAAAAATGCTGTAAAAATCAACTCAGAAGGATACGATAACATTTAAATTCAGTCCATGAAAATATATTTTACAAATAGACAACTGTGATTTCTAAACCCAATGGACTTACAGGACATGCAGATTAGCAAAATATTAGGTGTCATCCATTCAAGAGAATATTTTCCTATAAATGGCAGATTTTTAATAAAGTCCTTGTTTTTTCTGAATTTTTTCCCTAGGGAGCAGCGGTGACTGGATCCCAAGTAGCAACTTAGAGGACATACCAGGCACAGCAGCTAACAGGATGCCTAACTTCCCCCATCAAGACACTGTCAAGAGAGGATGGCTTCCAAATGAACAAGTAAGCATCTCACCCCTCCACCACCCCACTACACTCAATCAGCATGAGTTCAGGACTTGAAAACAGTTTACAACAACACAAGACAATTAAAGTTGGTTCCAGAGTACACACAGTCCTATTCAATTGATGTAGCCCATTCATTGGTGTTACAGGGTAATCCTATACAACAGCACTGCCCATCAGCTCACAAGTGACAGTGAGTAGATCCGTGAGGTACAAAGAGGACTGTAGGCTGGCCCTCTGGGACCAGCACAAACTGAACAGCGATCATTGAGAAAATCAAATAGAGAAATCAAAACCTCATCAAGATGTACCTTGTGTATCTCAAGACATTACTGAAATGTCATCATGCTTGCGAGCTCTAACTTTATTCCCCTGGTTATTTCCTACAGACACCTGTCAGCCGGTTTGGTGAGCAACATGAGCCAATGTCTGGCATGCATCATAACATGGCCATGGGAGATGGGGGAGGGGTGACAGCTCATGGAATGGCAGGAACGGTCTGGAACCCTGTAGCCACCATGCAACTTCATGGCACCAATCCAAAGGTGGGTCCTGTCTCAAAGCTTAAGTCCGTGTCAATATTATCAGGCTATATATGTGAGGCATTCTGGCAAAGTGAGAGGGAACTGGGCACAGGCCGTAGTGGAGGGAAAATGCAAGAAATTTTTTTATTTTTTTTTGGATTTTCAGATTTATTGATATTTATTTATATAAGTAAGTAAAACATGAGTCTAAATATCATAATACAAGATAATTGGCATCTTTCATTTTCACGAATACAAAACTCGAAACTTTACAGGCCTTTTTCTTAGTATTTTGTTTTTTGACATGTCGATAAATGCAAACTTTAAAGTGAGCCATACACTGTAACTTGTAAGGGAAAGTCTGATTGAAGTGCAACAAACAGTATTGTAAGGAGAAGTTTATTCTCTTTCCTAATACCTGCGAACCCTCATTTCAACCTCTGCCCAGTTCTGTCTCATTTTGCCAGAACGTATACATATATGGTCGTCAGTAACACGTGTCTATCGGCCGCTTTCATATCGGCGCATTATTGCTAGCTGCAGCAATTGGGAGACAGTCTGAAAATCTGTCCTTATTTATGAACATAATTTCCTTGAATATTTACTGCAAAATCCTTCCTCAGGCCTGGTTCAGTGTATTCCTGATGTAGTGAATGCCCAATCTTTGAAGTTGTTAAAGGTCTAAAGTGGCTGCTCAGAAAACTAAAATATTTCCAGAGAAGCAGAAGTGTTAAGGCGTGTTAATTTTGAAACAAAGAATTAAATATTCCCATAAATACTCTTTTGCAGGGAGGGGCCCTAATAAAGTTTGTTGACACGAACTACACGTTCTAAAATAAAATTTGCACAACAGCATTGCATGTAGTTGGGATCAACTACCCTCAGTCACCCATCAAAACAATCCGCATTTTTTGACTTTTAAGGTTTTTTAATTTAAATTTGATAAATTTATTAAATTTGCAATTTTGTCTTCTATTTTCCCAGGTTTGGGGAGCATCACGGAGCCAGTCAGTCATGTGACATGAGAACACCTCTCCATCCATTCCTATAGAGGGCGCTGTTCGTCACAGCTGCAGCATCCACAAGAGATAGTTAAGTTAATTAATTTTTCTTAGATGGTCAACAGCCATAGAGGGCGCCATGATGCTATCTGGTTTGTTCACAGACATATAAACACATAGACCGCCAGTCGTACGCGTGAAACCGTGATTTAATAATTGAGCAAAATGTTTGTTGACAGCGCGCATAACTGCGATGCCACTCAATGCGCCAACGCGCTTAGTACAGTACATACATTTAAATACAGTTCATAAATTATTTTGGTAAAGGCTGTATTACTCAAAAGTTGCTTGAAAATGTTGGGTACTGTATTGTTTTTTAATCTACGGAAATCATATTTAGTTCACAAGGGATTGGTTTACAATCAAAAACTTTACAATTTTTTTTTTACATGTTTGACTGGAATTCGTCAACTGTGTGTAAAAACCCTATATACCGAGAGGTGAATTTGCCCATAGTTTTGATTTTAGTCGGGCGCTAGGCAAATCACGAAATGCTCATGTAGTTTTGAATAGGACCTGGCGGTCTATGCAGTTATGTCTGTGGGTTTGTTGCCTTACCAACCAAAAAATTTGCTGACAGCATAATTCAGAGAAAAAGAATGAAAATGAAATAATTAGGCCTTGGAATAAAAAAAATTGTATGAATTCTGTGGAATTGAAGATGATTGTAAACTGCGAGTAGTTTGTATTTAACTTTATTTATGTTAGGCCAAAAAAAAAAATAGTCGGTCTCTGGTCAGTGCGCGCGTCGATTTTAATCATGCGCATCAATCTTTTTTATTTCCAAAATGTTCCGCGGTAGCTCCAACAGCACCCTCTATTGCCGCACCTCCTCAAATGTTTTTACCAAAGAGCATCAAGGAATGGGAAATTGCACCAAGGCAAATAATCGAGGGCATCAAGGCAAATTATGCAGGACACCAATGTACATGAGGACACCAAAAAAAGTACCCCACCTTGTCTGTATAATCAAAGCTTGAAAAAAACAAACAAACAAAGCTGCGTCGCCGCATCAATTCCAGAACTTTGGTCTGACAAGAGACTGAGTATTGTTTTTTTTGGCCTTACTGTAAAGCAATTGAAAAATCCTTTGCTTCTTTGTTGGCTGAATGTTGTATGTAAAAAAGATGATAGGCTACTAATGTTAAATTTGAAGTTAATTGAAACCAATCTTGGAAACTGTCAGTTGAAGAGATGTTTTGTTGACAAGTACATGTCAACATTAAAGCTCAGTGAACCTGGGTGACCTTTGACCTCTGTTGTCTCAATAGTAGTTTATCAGTTAAAATGTCCATTCCATAGAGCTGTAGTAAATTATGAGAGCGTTTACTCCTCATTCCCTTGCACACTTCAAAGTTGTCTGAGCTCAACACAGTGCTTGAAGAATGTACATGTAGCGAGATCAATGTGCAAGTCACGTCGCCAATATGACATCAATTCTTTTGAGTTTTGTGCGCTTAATGTGTTGCCAAAATGTTACAGATACATGGCTGAGCAGGCACGTGATCTACAGTGAAAAGCAATTCCCAAATCGGTTCGGTGCACTAGTGTGAAAGCACAGACTGAATAATGAAAGTTGTACTAACAGCTTTGAAATGTATCAACATCAAACATTTTGAGCTAATTCCCTTTGAGTTATGCACAAACATGGATGCATGCGCCCAGCAAGCTTCATCCTATTCATATATGAATAAGCTCTCTAATAATTTACTATAGCTCTATGGCCTGATTAAGTGCACATGTGCAGATACAAATCTAGAATAACAGGGAGTGTGTAACAATTCCAATAGTTTTTGTTGCAACAATAAAACAAACACAATGGAGTGTGTTCAGTGGAAAAAGTACCATCAGAAAAATGCAAGTCAATTGAAATTTTGTTTGTTGGTTGGTTGTGATGACGAGGCCCGGATTCTCCAATAGATCTCTCTCATAGGACGCCATCTTTGTAGGAAAATTACAACTGCGTGTTCAACACCATGTGCGCATAGTTTGCAAAATGTTCTAAACATGCGCTCCTGTTGCTTGGAATGTCTCCAAAATACGGCGCAGCCGATGCGCGTCACGAAGATTTGAAAATTTGACGTCTTAAAAAGCCCAAATTTGAAGAGGAATTGTCAAATTTAATATTGTAGAGTGTGTTAATTCAGCAGGAAACAAGTAAAATGCGAATTAAATCAACCATTAAGGCAAAGTAAAAAAAAAAAGTTTCTCGTCTCCGCCTGCTTCCTTTTTGGAGGCCGCCTGGATTTTTTTATTATTTTTTATTTTTGAAAAAGAAAAGTGCAGTCAAAAAACACGGAAAAAGTCCACAAATTCATCGGAAAATAAATTGTAGACAACACAAGTCTAAATGACACTATAAAATATGTTCATTTCTCTTGTCCAACTTATCTGTCATTTTAAAAGTGTCTTTGAACAGTGAAAACACCAACAGTTGCAGGAAATTTTAATATGGCGGCCATCTTGAAACAAACAAACAAATTAAAAGCCCCGCTTCCTCCTTTTTAAAAAAAAACCAGACGAGAAACATGTTTTTTTTTCCTCGACCTAATGAAACAGCACATTCTCGTTGTCTGGAGGATATCATGAGAAATGCCCATTGTATTAAAGTGAAATTTCCTCCGTTATAAACTCACCATGACGTTTTTGTGAAGCCTGAAAAATTTTAACAGGAATATCAAACAATACAGTTAATGTAACTAAAACAAAATGTTTCTAGCGAGAAAATGGCAATGCAAAATAATGCAAAAAAAAGTCCCAAAAAACCCCACACACTGGTTTTTGAGACGATGTCTATTTAATTTCAACAGCAAATTAATTCAATTAATATAACAAAAACAACGAAGTGTGTTCTGCGTGAAAATTTAAATCGGAATGAAAAATATTCATAATACGCAACAAGAACAACACATTTGTGTGGACGACAATTCTGGAAATATATGCTGAGCTTAATTAAAAATGTGTCCATCGATTGTTCATAAAGTAAAGTCTTCAATTAAGAACTCCATAAAATTTCAAGAGGAGTCGTGTAACAATTAAAAAATGATTAAACATTTAGAAAAGTACTAATGTAAAATATAATCAAAGCCGTAGAAACTTTGCATTATACTGTTGCACTGAGAAACAAATCTAAGATTTGCAAACATTTAGGCATACCTCTAAAAATTAAGTGTAAAAATTACTCCTGTTTAAAAATCCTGAAATTTTCACCGGCACCAGACTATCATGTGACCTCTAAACACCTTAACAAGAGAGGGCGATAAGCCATACAAAATCATTGAAGCATGAAAACCCATTTTGACAGCACGCTACACGGTCAAGTGAGGAAGGCCCTTCAACCAGGTTGTATCGAGACCCTCAGGCTAAGAAGTCTACCTCCACCTCACACACCACTGGTAACCTCAGGCTACGAAGTCTACCTCCACCTCACACACATCTGGTAACCAGCATTCCATCAGTCATATGTGGTCTCTAGCAGGCTTCAACAAGTTCAGCAATCTCAAAAAAGGAAAAGGCTAACTACCAGTCTGACTGATGATTGGCTGCAAAGACAGATCTGAACTTACAGGACAGGGCAGGGCTTCAGAAAAGAAGTCTGAATATTCAGTCCAAACTTTTGTCCAACTAATAAGAGGAAATTATATTCCCAAATCTAAGTCCAGCCAAATAAACTCTTAAGTCCAAAAATCCCCAAGACCCTTCCTAGTCCTATCAACTTGCAGACCTATCAGTCAGGAAGCCCTTCAACTAATAGTCCAGTTCCCTCTCAACCATCAACCAGTCAGCCCAAAGTCCCAAAGCCTACCCTCCAGCTCCAAACCCCTTCAGCTCCCAACTTCTCAACCTCCCAGCCTCAGACCCTCAGATCTGAAAAAATTTCAAGGGGTACCCCTTGATTTCTGAAATTCTGTCAAAAGCTGAAAAATTGTCCAAGTCCAACAACCTAAGGGTTTTAATTACGATAACCGGAGATTTTTTCAAGAAAGTGCCATGGCAGAGCGGAAAAGAAGAGAGCTGGCATGCAGAAGGTACGCGGTTCAACCCTGCTCCATGCTACTATTTTATATATTTTTAAAATTTTATCACTGCTGTGAGGAAAAATTCTCCTCCCGGGTCCCCGGCTGGGTTTTGAACCGGGGACCCGTCGCCTGGCGGTCAGCGAGCTAGACCGCCAGGCCACTGGCCTCTTCGAAAATTTGTTCTCGGAACTTATATTTAAAGGTTAGATTTCGCAATATAAAAAAAAGAAAAAAAATGGCCGCCTGGGCTCATTTGAATAATTGAATAATAAAAAGCAGAAAACTGAATATTCAGAAGGAAACCACAACAGACCCAAAATTCTGGTTCTCAATTTAGACATTTATTCCATATTCTTTCTATTGTTGCCCTTTATTTACACTTTTAACAAACCTATTTCACACTTTTTTAAAGTTAATATTACAGTTTTTAAACTTCACATACATGTATTTAACAAGAAACACAATTCTGTTTAATAAATGTAAACGTTAATTTACTTCCCTTGACAAGATTCTAAATTTGTCAATGCTCAATATTTTAAAAGCAAGTCCTACGTTAAATTTGTTCACTAATTTTATTCTTCGGGAGGGGAGGGGGGCGCACAAATTTGTTTTTAACTATAAAAGGCCAAACTTTTGTTTGAATGTGGAAATGGAGTTTTTAAATTTGGTAATCTTGATTTTACTTAAACTTGTCAGTGATTTTTGCCTCAAATCTTATACAACTATTTTTTGTTTTAACAATTTCCAAAAGAAAAACAATACCAGTTCCAATACAGTAACGCCTTATTTCAGGAATAATTGCTTGTACAACTAAATTTAAATAAGTTAAACATTGATTTACAAACATGTTACAGATAATATATGCATACTGCCTATAAGGAATTCATGGGCAATAGAGGGCGCTCCTCATTGAGACTAATTTTTATTTACCACAACTAGGGTGCACAACTATGTACAACATTTTTTAACTTTCTCTCATTGATATACAAACAAAAATCTCAATTTTAAATTTAAACAAATGATAACTACACAAATGAACAAAATACAATAATGCCAAGTAACTAATTGGGCAAAAGCAGAAAATCTACAGTTTTAGCAAGTATATGGGCAATTCCCTGGTGACAGACAGAGAGTTTCGGCAGGTTTCAAATTCGCATCAGTATCACGAATCAGAACAATTTTACGCGTGACGCCATCACTTCAATTCTTCTCGTACGCTAATCGATAAATGGGCATAGGTTTTAATTCAAATTTTTCTCTTAAAATGATAACCACCTTTCATTCTTAATTTTATGATGTACACGACATAATGTCTGATTGCAATTAGAAGCTAAAGAGTGAATTTTTCACAGTGAATTTGGAGCATTTTTGTGACTAGAAATTATGACCCGATTTTCTCAGATCAATAGGTATACACAGAGACGCCATGCGAAAAACTGGAATTTGAACACGCCATTATGTTTGCGTACACTAATCAGCCGCATCATATAAATTCCAATACGCATCATTTTTTTCGGGATGAAGTGTCTTTACATTTTTCAACCTGTAGACGCATTGATCTTTTCTGTCCTTCGCTTACAGAACTCTTTCTTTATTGTGACCGACATTACATAAAAAACAACACAGGAAACAAATGATAGATCAAATTTGAAATTTCTCTTCATGTTAAAGGCTCAATGATGTCATTTTATTTATCATATATGTCATAGCCAGTATAACAGTGTTTACATGTACAGAGATGTAAAATGAAAGTTTGTATTAATCATGATAATTGAGAAATGAGACAATGTGTATCAAAAACTTTCTGTTCATATTCAGGTTTATTTCTTTATAGTTTTCAACAGTGACTGTATGCAAAGACCAAAATAATTTTTCAATATCCAAACTCAGAGTGTTTTAGAATTTAAGAAAATACATAAAAACCTACGTGTATATACCATCAACACCTAAAAGTAAATTATTGCAAAGTGAACTGAATAAATATTTAAGTTGTCTCCAATAAAAAGTGTGTAAATAGACTTGCATAATTAATACATATTTCTTTATTACTAACAATTTGAGGTCTCAACGTGTTAAACAATATTAATAATATTAAAGTTGTGTGAATAAACTTGCATAATTAATACACATGCTAAACAAATTCCATGCTCAATTTTAACTGCTTGTTCTCATAGTTTTATTCCTGCTCACTTATGAAACTCCTCATGTTCTGTTCTTTTCTGTCTATTCCTCTTGTGGTCTTCATACAATCCTTTTCTTCCAAGTTTTGTTTCTGCTGTGTCTTTCTCTGTGCTGCTGTAAGTTGCAATTTGGCTGTACATCTTTCCTGAAAAATAGAAAATATTCAACAGAATTATCAATATTTTGTACATGTTTACATTAACACAATTTTACTTGATATTTTTCTAGCAATACCAAAGTTATCAAAGGAACCAACAACAAAACGAACAAAATAAGTTAGCCAATGTTTAGTAATAAACAGGGAATTATGAATATCAAACTATTTGGTGCCAATCAATAATTCAGTTCTCACAGGGAAGACTTCCCCCACCCCACCCCATCAGAATGGACAATGATAGACTACTTGTGCCCAAAAGCAAAACAAATATATTTTACATTTTATCAAAGGATTACAGATTTCCAAATAACATTTAAAAAAGACTTGTTTTGTGAAAAATATAGTCATATATGTTGCTCAGACAGTGGCTTGGCACTCAGTTGCATTTTGGTTCAAAGAGTTGACTATTTGTATGTGTATGGACTCAAATAACGTGTGTACTTGTATTTTCTTCAACTACGGACTGTGCAATAATGTGACTGGCATTACGTTACGCTAAGAGATTGTGACTGCATGACATTACATGTGGCCGACATTACAATATTTCATGGCTGGCCTAAGCATTAGAACTACAATGTAAACAAAATGCTAATATTCTTATCAGAACTCAAGCTAAGAAACTTTTAAACATAATTATTCATTAGGCAAAAAAATGTAGGTACATGTATGTACAAAGAAAAATGATCTGTTTTGGTTAATTATAAATAACTAAATTTGTATCTCATTTTACAAGCAAAGTCTGATGAAAATTAGCAACTTAAAAATAATATCCATTTTCACAAAGACACCCTAAAAAATGGTAACAAAATATTGAGAGAAAATATTACTGAATAGATAGCAAAAGACTATTAAAATTCAAAATTCCTTACCAGTGCATCCATAGGTCATCATGACGTCATTGCAGACTTTGATGTGATGGTGTACCGTAACTCACAAAATAGTGCGCGCATGGGACAAAACTATTTCAGTTTTAAAAACGCCAAGCTATATTGTGTCGCTTCAGCAAATCAAACTTGAGCAAATGGTTATTTAAAATTTTGGTCTTGTGTCTCCACCAGCATGGAATTGCCCATATAACTTTTTTTTCTCATTTAACAGCCTAGTACATTCTAAATAGGCCCAAGGCACCTTGGATGTAGTTTCTCTGTTGTTTGATGTCATCACAAAGTGGTGCAGTTTCAGGGCATTCCAGCATCAAGAGCAACGTCTTCTTGGTAAGAGCAGGAAAACCTGAAATTCAAGTTGAAAAAAATAAATAAAGGAAAATTGAATATAAATAGCATATACTTGTATACATGCAGTTTGTGATTACTATTTGCAGGCTTTTGTAGCTTTTGAGGCTGCACTGATTTGGAAGATCGTCTACATGTAGGGAGGAGTTTTGAAGATAGAATTTAGAATTTAAGCTTCTTTTGTGTACATACAGCAACATTTTAGTATGAATTTATTATCAACCCATAATTCACATAAAAATTGTTGCAAAAGCAAGTACATGAACTCAAGTATATTAAACAAGTTCTTAGCTTACAAATGTACCTAAGACACATGCATTCCTCTTCTTGTGGTTCTGATAACAGGCTTCCGATGACTTGCAAGAAGGACAAAGTCTCTCAGGTCCTGTCTTATCAAAGAATGTACAAGAAAAGCAATATAGATTAGTTATGGTGGCAAAAAATACTCGCTAGGGTGAAGACAGTGTTTGACTTCAGATGATTTTCTATCTGGAACAAATGACTGATTTTAAGAGGCAAGCGAAATTTTATACATGCAGCAAACAGAATGGAAAGTTACAGAGCAGTCTATGATTGATCTTTGTGTTCATGGAGCTGTCTAACGTGCTATAATAAAAAATATCCACAGGAGCCCCACCAGGGAATGTTAATGAATGAAATCATGTCATAGGCCAATTCACCTCACTGGAGTAATTACTCTTTCAGTGAATACAAGAGAAATTTTGATTGTCTGCAAAGGTTGTCATCAAAAGAAGCAGGTTATAGTAATGATCACCTGTCTTTAGGTTTAGGCAATTTCCTGATGACAGTCACAGATCACTGACTAAATCTTCAAATCTTCAGAGCCACTTCTCTTTTTAAAGACTGTCACTTCACTTGCTGTTCATATAGAACTTTTCCCCAGTGATTTCTAGCGTATTCAACATCACCTACCTAGGCAGAGTCAGCATCCAGGATCTCTAGTAGCTACCATTAAACATCAGCGTTGTTAACTTGAACGTTGCTCCTCCACCCCTAGCTACCGACTTCCTAAACGGGATGTGCTCTAGCGCCCATCGCATGGCAGATGGCAGAGAGGTTGGAGCAAAACTTCTTCACTGAAACATCCGTCTGTGGTGGCAAGACATTTGAGATGCAGTGGAAGACCAGGAGACTACTGGTGAAAGATGCTGGTCATCCCCTGGCTGTCAGCAACCTCCCTATGGATGCCACAGACAAAGAAAAGGAGACAATACCATCAACGCATGTCATTTGTAACCAGCATGCTTTATATGCAATTGTTGACCAGCTAGGAAGGCAGCTGCAGCTTGCGTGTGTCACACTTGATTGGCAAGTTTTTAATATTCAAACATGAAAAAAAGTAAGACTGCTGCAAACTGCTTACTGACTGGATGGACCTGAAATATATAAGTCTAAAAATTAATGTGGCCTGACGTTGCGAACTTAGCAAGTTCTTCTTCAGAGGCTAAAACAGAAATGACCTCTGTCATTTCTGTTTAAGCCTCTGAAGAAGAACTTGCTAAGTTCGCAACGTCAGGCCACATTAATTTTTAGATTTAATATTCAAACATTTAGTTAAGTGCAGTTTTGAAATAATCGAATACTAAATTATTTGAAAATGGACAGCCCTACAAGCCACACTTTAGTTGTAGCCAGCAGACCAGCAGTTTATAGTTCACAGTATTTCATTATAAGTTCCTCCTAACTGGAGTTGTTTCCTGCTTGGGTTTGTCTGCTTGTGGCGTCATTGGTTTGTAGATCATTGCTGTGCTTTTACAGTCATTGTCCAATAATGTTGTGTGGCTTTTCACTTTTTTCTTGCTGTCCTTTTTTTATACCTTAGTTTTTCTCTTATTCTCCAAAAATTTTATCCAATTGTTTATTATTTTTATCCTTGGCAAAGTTTTATTTTTCTCCTTCGCAAATTCCTTTGAGTTTTTTATTCATTATTTGATCCAAATTGAGATTTCTTTTAAGTATTTTAGAAGACTGCTTCTTTTAACGATACAAATTGGTTTTATGTGTGTGTGAATGATCTCCTTTTTTATCAGACTAAATAAAAAATTTGAGAAGTCTATTTAATTTCCTCGATTCCATTTTTTCCTGGTCCCATTTTCCAGAAGTATATCGCGACATAATAATTTCAACCAGGATTTTTTCTTATTGAGCCATTTTTTGCCGTTACACAAGTATCAAACATCTTGGAGAAAATACAATATTTACAAAATACCAAACATTTAACTAGTCATAACTAGAACAACATTCCATTTCATACCTGAAAACCTAGCTTTCCCACCTCCACTACTTCAAAAAGTTCTGATGAAGGTTGATTGGTCAGTCAGTTGTAAATCCACCCGTGAGAAACACTCTCCTCTGCAAGGCTATCGTGCTGTCTGTGTGGACCACCTGCAGAGGAAGATGTGAGATAGAAACAAAAAGGCATATCAGAGTCAAGTCAACTTGAATTGGATTGAGAACAGTGGGGTCTTAGAATAGTGTTTATCAGACAGGGCTCATAGTGGATCATCAGACCATTTCAGAATTTGAAAACATCTGAAATTACAAAGAAGATTTTTTTTATCCATCAAAAAATAAGACATCAATGTTGTAGTTGCTATCAACAGGACATGCAGACTTGAATTGATCTCAAGAGATTATGGAGACTATAATCGGATGACCACATTTGAAAGCAATTTCTGAGGTGGAACCAGTGGACACTTTCAGGGCATATGCACAATCAGCGAATCATTCATAGTTTGAAAAATATGTTTACAACTTGCAAAACTGTCCTCCAAATACACACGTGTAAATCTTTGTGACAACAGCAGAGAGTCTACTCTCTACCTTGGAAGTCAACTACAATTGCTCCTTGATTTCAAAGCACAAGTGCAAAATCATAGACCTTATTAAACTGGTAGTTCTTGCTAACAATGACTGCGGCAGATCTTGTCTCCTGCGTGTTTCTCAGAGCCCATACTGACTATCAGGAAAGGAAGGAAAGAAAAACAAGAAATTCATGTTTGATATCTGAAGGAAATAAATGATCAGGGCTGAGAATAACAAAAAAAGTATTTTCATTACAAACAGGGGAATTTAAAAAAAAAATGCCAAAATGCATCCCAATACCAATTTTGAGCCATCGATCACGTCAAGAATAATTTTCAAAAGTCAAAATGCATGTAAAAAAGTACAAAATCCGACTTGAGTATGTATTTTAGCTCTGACAAGGACCTCTGAATTGGCAAATGTGCAATCATAATTTCAGCCTTTTCTTAGGTTTATCCGTTCCCTTTGCTGTCTTGAATTGATCATCTTCAGTCAGATGTTTTGCTCACCTTTGATTAGAATGATTCATTGTCACCACAACAAATTCCTCTACAGCCTCTCATCTCCAGTGGGGAGGGGGAGGGGTTTAAACTGCAATAACAAAATAACTTGCAAAACAACATTATCCAGTGGCAAATTGTTGAATTCTGTGACAATTAATCAATTCAAACTGGAAATTGTTTAGTTTTGAAACTGTTCAATTTGCGATTGCCTTTTGAAACAAACTGACCTGACAAAATCAATTTTAAACTGTCCCAAGCAAAGCATCAAAAGCCATTAATTTAGAATGCACTTCAAAGTACAGAATTTGATTTGTTCACAGACAAATGTCCAATTGTAATTTCAGCCATTTTGAAGATGTTTCTCCATTCCTTTTGCTGTCTATAATGGATCAGTTGCAATCAAATGCTCACCTTGGATTGGACGATTGGATTCCCCTGAAGTTGTTGGTTCATCGCTACTTTCCCTCATGGGCGTCGCCAGGATTTTTTCTAGTGGGGGGCAAAAAATTGTTTTGCCAAAAAATGCTTGTATTTCTCAACACATTCTCGATTTTATCAGTTTCAGAGGGGGGGGGGGGCAGTGACATTTCCCCCCCCCCAAACTCATTAAATTTACACCACTTTGTCTTCGCGCCTCTTTTTCTTATTCTTTCTTCCTTTTTGTTTTTGCTTTTTTGGGGGGGGGGGAGCAAGTGCCCCCCCCCTCGCGACGCCCATGCTTTCCCTCTTCTCTCCAGTAAGCTTCTCATCCATGGTAGGTTGTACCTTGCAGTGTAATCAAAAACAAAACAAAATAATCATTCAAGTTTTCAAGGTACATTTTTTACACAAATCTTGTCCAAAAATTTCGTATTTCCAATGTTGTTTTGTTGATTAGAAACACAAAAGCAATTTCAATTGTTTTGTGTTTTACTGTTTTGTTCTCTTTAGTGTGCCCAGAATTTTAAAGCTAGATTCAGAATGTCGAGTTAAAACTGGAGTGAAATTTTGAGAGGTGGAATCAATTTCAATTTCAACAAAAGGCCTTTGTTTAGCTACTCTGAATTCCAGTCAGAAAAAGAGGAGGCAAATGTTTTCCATTGTTAAAAAGGTTTTAAAATCTTTCCCCCGAAAAACTATTAGTTTGCTTGATGGACAATTAATTCAAGAAACAAATGGAACTATTGTTTGGTCAGAATTGAAGTCTATTTTGACTGATCAGCAATAATTTTGATGTTTGTTGAGAATTATTTTTCAAAAGTTGCATAATTTCAAATTTGACGAGTAATTCCTTCTTAAAATCTTACCTTAATGTTTTTAGATGTAAACCTTCTGGAAGCACATCCTGGTAAGATTAGTTTAAACAGGGCCACCACGTGAAGGTCCCAGGATACCAGCCCCAAACACGCTTTCAGTATCGTCAGGTCCATTGCTGTGCAAAAGGCCGGCCCCGGAGGGCCATGCACAGTTGCCGACTGTCCGGTACACCCCCCCCCCCAACCCTGAAGGATCAGGAGAGTACCCTAACCTATATGCGTGCCCCCCTCAGTCCATCCCCCATTACAGGTTCATGGGTTCTGAGGAAGTAGCAGCGTTTGCCGGCTGTGAATACGGGGCCACGCCCCTATAAAGAGGGACGCACTACCTACTCCTTTATGCAGGGGTGTGAGTGACCACTGATCAAAATAGCTGAAAACAGCTGAAAAAGGTGTAAAAAAGCTGAACTTTGGAAAATTCCTATACTTTTGTGCACAGCAAGTGAGGGAGAAAAGCTGAAATCTAAAACAAAGAAAGCTAAAATCAGCTTTAAAGCTGAGATTTCACACCCCTGTTTATGGCACGGCATCCTAGGGTTTCCAGGCCGCTGCGTAGGACCCACGTCCCCTCGTGAAAGGCGGACCTTCCACGCGGACGCAACCCGCCCCTTGGAACTGGGTTTGCCTCGCACCTCAATCGGGCACCAGTCCAACCCCGATTAACTGGGTTTACCCCGCACCTCAACCGCGCACCAGTTCAACTCCGATTAACTGGGTTTACCCCGCAACTCAACCGGGCACCAGTCCAACTCCGACGACCTGTGGAGAAACCACCACCTACACCCCACACAAACCACCACCTACACCCAACACAATACGAAGCACACACCCACCACCAACCAGTACATCACAAACACATATTTCAACCACCCTGGACATTCTTATTGTTTAAGTAAAACATTAATCAAAATGTTGTCCAATTAAAAAAATAACAGCGTTGCTGTTGAAACCCCTCAGCCAGAGTCAAGTTATCATGCGGAAACCATTAATCTTTAACTCAACATGGTGACCTTGACCTTTGGCCTTTGACCCCAGAACCAGTCCCAACATGCCTGTATCAATGGGAAGCCCCCTACCGAAGTTACACACCAAAATTTCATTTCTAACTCAAGTTATCATTCGGAAAAATTTACATTTAACTCACCATGGTGACCTTGACCTTTGACCCCAAAACCAATCCCAACTTGCCTGTACCCAAGGGCAACCCCCTACCTGAGTCAGACACCAAAATCTCATTTCTAACTCAAGTATCATCCGGAAACCATTTACATTTAACTCACCACGGTGACCTTGACCTTTGACCCCAAAATCAATCCCAACTTGCCTACTCCCAAGGGCAACCCTCTAGTTAGACACCAAAATCTCATTTCTAACTCAAGTTATCATCCGGAAACCATTTACATTTAACTCACCACGGTGACCTTGACCTTTGACCTTTTGACCCCAAAACCAATCCCAACTTGCCTACTCCCAAGGGCAACCCCCTACCAAAGTTAGACATCAAAATCTCATTTCTAACTCAAGTTATCATCCGGAAACCATTTACCTATAACTCACCATGGTGACCTTGACCTTTGACATTTTGACCCAAAAACCAATCCCGACTTGCCTACTCCCAAGGGCAACCCCCTACCATAGTTAGACATCGAAATCTCATTTCTAAGTCAAGTTATCATCTGGAAACCATTTACCTTAAACTCACCATGGTGACCTTGACCTTTGACCTTTTGACCCCAAAACCAATCCCAAATTGCCTACTCCCAAGGGCAACCCTTTACCAAAGCTAGACACCAAAATCTCATTTCTAACTCAAGTTATCATCTGGAAACCATTTACCTTTAACTCACCACGGTGACCTTGACCTTTGACTTTTGACCTCAAAACCAATCCCAACTTGCCTACTCCCAAGGGCAACCCCTACCGAAGTTACAACCCCAAACATTTCTAACTCAAGTTATCATCTGGAAACGAAGCTGCCCGGACGGACAGACGCACTTACATACAGACGGGCGTACCTCCCAGATGGACTTCCGGGGTACCTCCATTGTTGTCCCATTGTCCCTATTTCTAAAGATTTCACTTGCGGGGTACCCTATTTTCTAAAGATTTCACTTGCGGGGTACCTCGAACAAAGGACAGGTACCCCACAAGTGGTCCCTGGTCAGAACGGACGGACGGACGCCCTAGGCGATGACAATACCGCTTGAGCCTCTCGGCTGAGGGGCAAAAACAATAAAGTAATTTTTAAAAATTTGGGCTGATAAATGATTTGAATGTTTTCTCCCAATTTTCCTTTATTTCAACAAAATCCTGACAAACAAATTGACTTTTGTGCTTATTTCCAAAACATCGTTTAAACTGAAATTTTTCCAGGATGGTTCAAGTAACATAAACATGTACAAGCAAATTTGAGGGTTTTTATTGAGATATTTGATTACAAAATTGCTAAAAACTGCTGCGCTAATTGGTTCACATAACATAATAATGAACTGCAGTTGCTTCAACTTTATAGAATCAGGATAGATTCAAATTTGCTTGCACATGAAAAATACAAGAATCGTGGTTTGACTTACTCTGAACAAAACGAGCGACTCCACTTGCAAACTGTCACAATCCTGGGGAACAAGTGCATGTGGCCTTGAGCTGCGAAGAAAATGGTTACCTCACCTGAGTTAACATGCAACCTTGTTCCCCTGTGCCGATGATTCCGAACAATCCAATGAATGACTCCACTTGCAAACTGCCACAATCCAAGGGGGGGGGGGGAACAAGTGCATGTGGCCCTGCAAAGAAAATGGTTACCTCACCTCAGTTTACATGCAACCTTGTCCCCCTGTGCCAATAATTCCGAGCAATCTATCGAACGACTCCACTTGCAAACTGTACACTTTCACAATCCGGGGGTCTCTTGTGCATGTTCACATCTGCAGGAAATTAATGCATTATAAATTAATGTTCATTTAATTTGAAGTATTTTCCTTGTATTGCCTTTGGTCAAATAATGAAAAGCTGAAATTTATAAAATACCAAATTTGTAATATCTGCCATTTTTACACTCTAAAAACAGATTGGTTAATATAACCAATCATTAACCAATCGATTTTAATCATGCGCGTCAATCCTTTTTTTCCCCCAAATTTTCCGCGGTAGCTCCAACAGAAGCCATTATTGCCCCACCTCCTCAAATTTTTGTACCAAGGAGCACCAGGGAATGGGAAATTGCACCAAGACAAATGATCGAGGGGTCCAAGGCAAATTATGGAGGACACCAATGTACATGAGGACACCAACAAATGCAAAAATAGTACCCCACCTTGTCTGTACAATCCAAGCTTGAAAAAAAAAAAAAGAAGAAAAACAAAAAAGCCGCGTTGCCGCATCAATTCCAGAACTTTGGTCTGATCAGAGACCAAGTATTTTTTTTTTTTGGCCTTAACAATGATTTTTTTTTTTGGGGGGGGGGTTACCTCCGAGGTTTTTGAGTGATAAAGGCATCCACAAGTAGTGAGGATGGCGAATTCCACTTCTCCCAACATCAGAAAGTCACCAGAAAGTCACCAGAATCATTCCACTTGTCCCAACATCAGAAAGTCACCAGAATTCCACGTCTCCCACACCAGAATAGGCAGTGTTCCTCAAAGTTCCAGTTGGTCCTTCCAAACAAGCATCGTCCTTCCAAACAAGCATCGTCCTTCCAAACAAGCATCGTCCTTCCAAACAAGCATCGTTCCTCCAAACAAGCATCGTCCTTCCAAACAAGCATCGTCCTTCCAAACAAGCATCGTCCTTCCAAACAAGCATCGTCCTTCCAAACACGCATTGTCCTTCCAAACACACATCGTCCTTCCAAACAGGCATCGTCCTTCCAAACAGGCATCGTCCTTCCAAACAAGCATCGTCCTTCCAAACAAGCATCGTCCTTCCAAACAAGCATCGTCCTTCCAAACACGCATCGTCCTTCCAAACAAGCATCGTCGTTCCAAAACACGCATCGTCCTTCCAAACAGGCATCGTCCTTCCAAACAAGCATTGTCCTTCCAAACACGCATCGTCCTTCCAAAACACGCATCGTCCTTCCAAACACGCATCGTCCTTCCAAACAAGCATCGTCCTTCCAAACACGCATCGTCCTTCCAAACATGCATCGTCCTTCCAAACAAGTGTCCAAACAAACTTCCAATATTGCATGGAGTTCAAGGTAGGCATGTTCTTCAGTTGTGCTTCCAACGATTGTATCAAGTTATGTAGCAGTTTGCAACGAGTCCGCACTGGAGAAACGCCATACTCAACAAAACAGTCATGTCCATCCTTTGTTCCAAACTGGTCAGATGTGCAGCAGTATTGCCTGCACTGTTAATGTCCAAAGTTCATCCAGGGGCGACTTATAATTGGAGGCGATTTTCAGAGTTTCTCCATAATGACTCTCACATTTTACTGCTCTGTACTGAACATTGTCCCAAGTATGTCAAAGGGCCAACTTGAATAAATGTCATACAAAATGTACTTCATGTGGTTATAACAAAAAATACATGTGAGCTAACTTAGTTTGTAATTGTAGTTTAAAATAAAATTCTTTCAGGTTCACTAAGTAATCCTTTTAAACACTTCATTTTATGAATGTAGTTTTTAAATTGCATTTTTTGTTTTACATGTAACACATCCTTAACTATTTAGCTAATTCAACTAATTGCAATTTTATTTTTATTTTCATTTTTAACATTATGATTTTTTTTCATAATCTCCCTTCATTAGAACATATAGTTGGAAATTTTTAATTGTCCTTTTTAATTAGTTGACTCAAATTGTTTGCTTTTTAATATTATTTTGTAAATGCTATGAACTGCTTTTACTGGCAATCCAGCTTTGAAAAACAAAGAAGAAAATGCGCTAGTGAACTCAAGTTCCCAAGAAGCGTGGAATATTTGCCCAGTCCTTGCAACATTTTGTCAGGTCTGGTTAGTGGTTAATTAGGTGGTTTATGTCATCAGTGCCAGTGGTTAATATGACTGTCCGTCTATGGATGCATGCAGATGATTGAATGACCTAACAAACGCTGCAAGGGTCCACAGTTTTACACAGAACAGTGGAAACAAAAATGACTTTGGCATACTTGAATGCTACCACATTGTAGTCAAAACTGGATTGCCATCCCAAGTGAGCTGCCTCACATCTAAAGCTAAATTCTAATTTTATAAGCTTTGTCCTTAGGTTTTGTTACATTTATGGTTCTGCTGATGCTTTTTAAATTAACTTGAAATAAAGTGGAAGACTTAGTTTTAGGCACTGAATATTCGTAAGTCTAAACAAATACTGATTTCATTTATTAAAGTGAATTAAACATAGTTAAACATATTTGAAGTTTAAATTTACTTTTATAAGCATTAACCTAATGTTTAGGCTAGCTTTATTGTGCAACTTATTTTCAAGTTATTTTAAAACTGGACTTAGTTCCAAGCATCTACGTGCTCGAGGTCTAAACATCATGAAGATTTAGTCCATTTGTTAATGTATTTGGAATCAAATCACTCATTTTAGATTTCAGTTAAACTCGTAAGATTATTTCCATGCCCTAAGAAGTTGGCCCTATAGACTTTACTGGAGCTTTGTTCTAGAGCATATTAGTTCAATGAACAGAGTTGAACCATGACAAACCGAATGGCAAGGACTTTGAAAGTTGGGCATTCCTTCAGTTGAAGATCAGCTTTGTGTGGTTCACATAAGCATTCTTGACAGCATCCACTTCATTGGCTCTGAGTCTGACTATCATGATAACCACCTGTAAATAACAAGAGTGCAACTTATCAGTTTTCAATGACAGACTTGTGAGAGCTACATTCAAGAGACATGCAGGTAAATAAAATAGACATTTGAAGGAAGTGTATAATTATTTAGCAGGTTAGATTTAGCTGGCTTTCTTATACAGTAAACGATATTTAGCCAGATAGATTATACAGCGCCCTCTTTTGACGCGTATACGAGTAGGCCTACATTATAAAATGTATTAATTACCAACATTATTTGTGCATGTGCAAGACCTGTGGCCTAGTGGATAGCATGTGAATCTTATGAGTGAGAGATCCCCAGCACAGCAGGGTTCGATTCCCAGCTCTCAACATTTTCAATTTTTGTTCATCCCAAAAAATTAAGAATATCCTTCAATTATTTTAAATCAACTAGAACTCCGACATTTAACCACCCATTTCCTTTTTCTGATTCTTGGCTCTGGAGTAGCTGGAGTTACCCAGCCCTGAATTTTATCATTGGGTTGTCATCTAGGGCTGGGGCTTATTTTTCACGTAACCGAGCAGCGTAGGCAGGTCCCAAAAAACATTGCGAAAATTTTTGGAAAATGTTCAATTTTGTCCCCGTTACACACTAATTGCAACTGCAACTCACCCCAAACTTGCCTGGAATAACCATTACACAGGTCCTTGAAGTATAAAACGATCCACGATGAAGATTCAGCCTAGGTACAATTGCAGTGAAAAAAGGAGGAATGACTTCTAACCTGACAACCTTGCGGGCATGGCCAGGACCGCAATTGGTTTGTGCACAAAAAAAATTGTGTACAATGAATGGCGGTCGATTAACAGGCACAGCTCGCTGTCAACTACTCGTTTTTGCCGGCTGCGCTGGCTGTTGGCGCATGACGTCACGCGGAAGCGTAACACCCGATGACTGTTTCATGCACTAATATGAGGTTTACCACTCGCATCACAGCTGGGGTACAGGAACCGCAACCGATAGCGCATGAAACAGTCATCGGGTGTTACGCTTCCGCGACACGTCATGCGCCAACAGCCAGCGCAGCCGGCAAAAACGACTAGTTGACAGCGAGCTGTGCCTGGTAATCGACCGCCATTCATTGTACACAATTTTTTTTGTGCACAAACCAATTGCGGTCCTAGCCATGCCCGCAAGGTTGTCAGGTTAGCGGTTATTCCACCTTTTTTCACTGCAATTGTAGGCTGAATCTTCATCGTGGATCGTTTTTTACTTCAAGGACCTGTGTAAGGCAAAATAAAAAAAAAACATGTTTAGCGTCCTGCCTCTTTGACAAAAAGGAAGGAGGAGGCCCTTTTTTTTTTTTTTTTCTTTTCAAAATGGCCGCCCGACACATTTTTCAAGACAACGCGGCCGGGCTATTTTTCAAGATGGTTACCAGCTTTTTTTAAAATGGCCGCCACTTGGACTCATTGACTATTTCCACAGCTTTATACACGGTATAAAAGTCTAAAAATATGATTTCTTTCGTCAGAGATCGTTAAAAGTTATCAATTTTTATCTTTAAAAAAAAAAAAAAAAAGGAGGCGGCCTCTAAAAAGGAAGCGGGCGGGGACGCTAAACATGTTTTTTTTTTTTACTTCGCCTAATGGTTATTCCAGGCAAGTTTGGGGTGAGTTGCAGTTGCAATTAGTGTGTAACGGGGACAAAATTGAACATTTTTGCAATTTTTTTTGGGACCTGCCTACGCTGCTCAGTTACGTGAAAAATAAGCTCCAGCCCTAGATGACAACCCAATGATAAAATTCAGGGCTGGGTAATAACTCCAGCTAGCTCTGGATGATTTTTTTGTAATTAAAGGGAAATAAAGTCCGAAATTGTAAAATGGTCAGATTCCGTCTTGTGAATATGAAGTCACAATGACAATGTTGTGGCGGTACCAGCCTATCCGGCAAAATATCGTTCGCTTCAAGAAAGCCGGCGCCAGCTAAATATACTACCACTGCCAAATTTGAACTTCAATGAAAAAGACAAGTCTGGGGATTAAAATTCCTGTTTTTATCCATGCCCAGCATGCATTGCAAATGTCACAAATGTTTTACCCCTCCTGCCCCCTTCCATATAAACCGTAGGTCCCCCTCCACAGTCCAATTTCTGAAACCACGCCCATTTCCAGATCCTCAGAAGATGGAGAAACTAACTGACGGAATTCCTCCTTTAAAAACTTAGGATTTCGAACCGTGTTTTCCTCTGCATCAACTTCAGAAGAATCTACAGTAGTTCAGTCACTTCTACTTAACTTTCCAAGGCCAAATGGTTAACTTTTCAGGCAAAAATTGGCAAACTTACTTTGACTATTGTGACGATTTTCGAAGTGCCCCGCCAATTTACGAACGCGCAACAAACCACGTGAGATTGGTCGTTTGTGAACAAAAGCACTTTGTCCCTGGTCCCTGTACTAGACTATTGCAATGATTTCAACAGCATTGGGAGGTGCGAACCAGTTATTTTTGCCGCGCCTTATTCCTTATCACTGAAAACTACTTGGCCATTTTTTTGTGGGGTAGTTTTAAGTTTCTTCGAGCTTGGGGGTAAAAGTCGTTTTTTTCCCTTCTAATTCACAATTTTTGTTTATCATCTTTTTAAATTCTCACAATTTTTGTAAAACAATATTGGAGACGTGCATCTAAGAAAAAGATCGTCTTCAATAGTTTGCTAAGATTTTTTTTTTATTTTGAACTAAGTTCCCTTTATTTTTGTATTGATGGATGGCTCACCCCTTTTCAGTAATTTGGTATAGCCAGGACTGCCCGGAATGTATACGCAAATTGTACAGGTGCAATTGGTCTTTTCTTTCATCACGTGATAACTGCGCAAATTTTCAGAGTGCCGCGATTTCTATTTATTCCTCTATTTAATAATATTCCTCTATTTTAATAATGTTCCTCTTTTCATTATATATTTAATATCTATAATATTCCTCTATTTAATAAATTTAGCCATAGAGGGCGGGCTTTCGATTAGTGCGGCCAAATTAGCTTGTCCTCTGATAACCCCCCATAAATAATGTCGACAGCTGAATTAAATTGTAAAAAAATATCTTTTAAGGGAATATGAAAGGGGGTCAAACAAAATGCGCATTTTTTTCGTTAAATGGAGATGTTATTGGTAGTGGGACCCAGACAACAAATATTGATCATTCATGAAAGGGGCTGGATGAATGGGGGAGGGGGGGGGGCAGTAATTTGGAATTTTTTCAAGTTCCAATTGTTGGTGTTCATTGGGTGCTAAATAAATATTAAAAAAAGCCTGTTTGTTTTCAAATGTAAGAGTCACTATGGTGTCGCAAAGCTGAAACAATGATTCATTCAAGACAACTTCAACTTATATGAAGTCTTGAATTAATCAAAGAAGCTGTCTTCTTGCAGACCGAAGTGGGGGCCACTAGAAATGCTTTTTAAAATAAATCCACCAGGGAACAAGTGAAGACGACTGTTTTTAATACGAAATTGTAGTCTATTCGTCGCCGTTGCCACTTTATAATACAAAGAAAGGAAACACTGCACCCCTCCCATAAAATGCGATCTAGCCCCACCCCTCCACATAAGGAATTGGCCTGTCGGTGACCCCTTTCTTAATCCCCAAACAATAAATGCTTCTGGATCCATCAGTGATTTAGCTGTCTAATCATCATTTTTAATTGCATGAAATAAATTTGTGATTGTGTTGATATATTTTCTAAGGAATTTCTTTGGCTATCCTCATTATGAAGCCTGCATGCCTGATTACAAAACCCAAGTGGTGACCCAGCTGTAGAATTCAGAGGCGGGAGATTGGTCCATCACTGAGGGAGGAATGGAGGCATAACACAAGAATCATCTAACCTCAAAAGATTTCTCATTGATTGACTCAAGTCATTGCATGCAATGATTTATTACATGATACTAATCATACAAAGAACACAATATCAAATAATAATTCCTGACGTCTTAAACTTTGCCCCAAATATCTGGAAAAACAAAAGAAGAGATCAGAAATGTTTCTGCACCAATAACAAATAATACAAATGACTTACAAATTCCAATATATCTCTACTCATAGTTCAACAATAAACTTACTTCCGTCAAACAGTGCAAATATCAGATATTTAATTTTTATTTTCAAGTTAAGACAAGATAAGTTTGTGGTAGCACCACTTGAATAAATCTCTTTTGTGAGTATGTGTGGTTCTGAAAAGAACCGGAGGGACTTAATGTTTCGAACAGTGTGCTCTGCCCGTCGTCAGGAAAATGAGGGATTCCAACGATGATGCGATGTTATAAGGATGGGTACGGTGAGGCGTGAGAAGGATGCAAACTGGTGAAGCTCGAAACCGGTGAAGCTGAGAAGGATGCAAGTTGACTGATTTATTCACAAGGTGCTACCGCGAACTTATCTTGTCTTAGTGTCTTAGTATCTTCCACCATGCAAATCTTCAAATCTTATTTTCAAGTGAAATAAAGAAATTGACTGTTCTTGTCTTAGTGTCTTAGTATCTTTCCACCATGCAAACCTTCAAATCTTATTTTCAAGTTAAACAAACAAATTGACTGTAGCAGGATGACCGTTCCGGATTACCATACCGGAACAGGAGTCCAGAGGTCACAGGGTCAAACCAGCTCCAGTCAATTTCTTTGTTCAACTTTCACGTTATTATAATGCACAGCGACAGTTCTCCTTTGTGGTTTATTTTTATGACTGAAACCAAACTATCCAGAAGTCAGCAGATTATCTTGACTTGGAGTCCATGCCCGAGTGATGACCTTATCTTACAGAGTTGCACATTAATGATCACAAGATAAAAATCACAATTATGTAGTTTGTAAACCATGGCTTAAAGGCATAGGAACATTTGTATTTCATGCAATTTGTTCGTTTCCAATACATGTAATATCACTGTTCCACAGAAGAATACTCTCAACCTAACATGTTGAAGCTTTGGATATTACACTTTTCAAGAAAAGAGTGAAATATCCATGCACAAACTTTTGATCAATAAACGCGATTTCGTCCATAGAACTCTTATTTCAAAAATCAGTCAATCGACTTATCATTGGAAATCACCTACATTTCTTGATTTCTTCTTAATGACAGCAAGCCAGATGGAATAATTTAATGGGGTGTTAATTAGTAGCAGTACGATCTTTAATCCAAGTGAGCTTTTTGATTACAATTCGGTAGGTTACTTTTGGAATAAATGCAAATGATCCCATCCCATATCCCTTGAAATGTGTCAATCAATGAGTACAAAAATCCCCATCATTTAAAATCTGTATTAAATCAGTTCGGCTTTGCAGTTACAGTGTGTAAATCTCATTTTAATCAAAATCTTCTTTCATGTGTCATGCCAGCAATAACAGTTAAACATTATTTACATTCAGTTTACATTTCCAATGTGAATAAATCAAAACGTTGATTCAAAGTGTACTTTTCTCTCCTGCAGAACTGCTTTTACCAAATTGAATGGTTGCATTTGGGCATGTTATAAACGACTGTTATCACCTGGGCAACTGCAAAATATCAAAACTGTTAGAAACAAAAACGTCAATATTTGTACAGAATATGGATCATACTTGGAACAAACAAATCTAGTGTCAATCAATACTTTGAAGAGGCTTGCAATGACAAAAACAAGCAAATTGTCCACTTGTTCCTATTTCAACATAATCAGAAACACAGAAATATTTTCGCGTATACAAGAATTGCAACGATTGGTCCTGAATGAGCAAACATGACTGTCCTCTGACAAAAATGCATCATTTGGCAATGCAACATTCTACATGTATATATTATACATGAATTGTTTGACAGTATGAACACTGGTTTTAGTAACTCTCAATATGGACATAGGCCTATAGTTGAATAGTAAACAAAATCCACGTTATACTGTCCTTACACAACTGCACCACCTTAAAGGTATATTACATAAACAGTCAAGGTTAAAGATCTATACAAAAGTTAGCAAACTGGAATCTTAATTTTTGCCATTTTATGCATAATTTACATTAATTTACAGAAAGGATTTGATAAAGAATGAAGCACAAACACTCAAAAGAAACGTCTGTTTAAAAGGCGTGAAGTTGCGAGAATTTTCCGAATTTGTACATAAGGCAAACGCAAAACAATTCAAAAGTACCCGAGGTTTGGAGTATTATTCTGTATACTAAGTTTTGCACAGCACTGGTCTATGGAAGGGTGTCGTGCAGCCATTTGCGTGTGGTCACATTAGTTTGTTTGAATGCCATATTACTACATTGATCGGATAACAGGGTAGGAGGAGGCTTTTGTCACAAAAGTTGAAGACATCTCACACACTTTTTACCTAGGATGATGCGATACAAGATATTTTCTCCAAAGAAATGGAAAGGAGAGGTGGATTCTCTTGTTTCTATTGACGATTAGATTGTGGATTTATAATAGTACTCAGAGGTCACCCAAGATACATGGTCAATTTAATATCACTTTCAAGTGACACCCAGAATGCTTAGTACAGTGCTATTATGTTTAAGATTTCAATGAATCATTTTGTACAGGAATTGGTGATTGTCTTTTCACATTGTCTTTTGAATGATTAATTAATTGATGGAATGATTTTTTTGGGAGGCGTGGGGGTTCAGTAGAATGAAGAACTATGCTTGGTATATTTGTATTCATAATGTAAGAGGATTCTGAATACATCTTTTGTATTGGAGCCTTTTTGTTAACTTTTTCATTCGTTATGGAGCCCCTTACTGTCCTCTGAAAGTAAAGTTTGTGTTGTTATTGATTGTTGTTGTTTTAAATTTTTTTTGTTAACTTATTGGGGTGGTTTTTTTTTGGGGGGGGGGGTGGGAGGGGGTTGCACATCATTTATTTCACATAAAATGCCCCATAATATGTGCTACTTGTTTCAATTTAATGCGCCTTGTGAGCGTGGTGCATTCATAGGGAAGAGGGTGAGAGTTATGACTTGGTGGGAGATTATTTAGCTCTGAAATATCCCTCTGCTGTTTCCTTCAGGCGAGGGAGGTCTTGACTGACAACTTGTCTGATGAGCTCATCATCAAGGCCGATGTTATGAAGTCTCAACCGATATAACTTAGGGAGACCTCGGAGATGATGGGTGAGAGCCCTCACTGCATCCAAACTGAATGCATTGTCATCAAGGTCAAGCAATTCTAAACCATGCCTAGCAGGAAGGATGCTGATCATGTCCGTCACGTCATCATTGACCAACCTGCATGCAGGGAGCTGCAAAGTGATTAGGGATGACGAGATGTGGCTTACATCTCCCATCCTGGCATGCAGGTCAGTGCCATACAGTATGAGATAACTCAACCTGCATCCTTTCAGTGCCTTCAATAGACCAAAAACCTCATCCAGTGATCGTTGGATCATAGCCAAACCAAGCCTGCCTGTTTGTTCCTGCATGCGGAAAAAGCTGTGTGATACACGCCCCACGTCAAACCATGACTTTTCTTCAATGTGAACCACTGTGTGTAATCGAGCACGGCACTGTTCATCCACCATCACACCAAGTGTTTCCTCAAGGACGCTAAGCTCCTCATCCTCCTGCTCAGACAAGTGGTAGTGAACAACTATCAGCTTAGCTGGCTCCATGCTGTCACTCAGAAGAATTCCCCTGAGAAGGGTAAGCTCCTGCTTTCTTACATGCATTCTAAATTTTGTACCTTCAAGTGGTGGAGTGACATGCTGTAAGCAGTAGCTCAGTGATTTCAGGTCTTTGTTACTTTTGCACCTTACCTTAGTTGGTCTGACAAGTTTGGCAGCCAACTCTTCTGAGCCAGACTCCAAAAACAGCAACCTAGCCAATCCCTGCAGTTCCCTCTCGTCACCTTGCATCTCTCGTATGTGATCCAGAATGAGACCAGCTGCCTGCCTTGATCTACCGCAACAAAATCTCAGCAGGTATTCCATCGCAAGAACATTGCCTTCTCCAATCTGCTTCAACTGATGACAGAAATTGTTTTCATCATCGTCTAGCAATTTCACCAGGTGACATGCTGCAAAGTATTCTTGGATGGACTTGTGGGGGAAACTGAATAACACTTCTTCACCTGGACCACACTGAAACTTTTCACCTTGAACAAAACCCACTGCACGACCCTCATCGAAGTCAGACTGAAATTCACTTTCTTTGAACAAGAGTCTTTCCCCTTTAGAGTCTAGTAACCCTTGCAATGCAACAGGCCCCAAGCTATCAATGATGGACATCATGTCAGACATTACCTGTTTATCACTCATATCTTTATTGCGGCGCTTGAAAAGAGCAACCGCAAACTCTTCGTACAGCTCGGTAATTCTATCAGGCAGTGACTTTTGATTCTTCCAAACAAGGCACAGCATCTGGGAAATGATTGGAACTACAGCCATTTCCCGGAGATTTGCATTGACTTTCAGATGTGAAATCAATGCCTCTCCCATGTCAGCATCATCAGGAAGGTTTAATCTGATGTATTGATCTCTATCATGTGGTGTAAAACCAAATGTCTGAACATGGGCATAATTCGGGTGACCTCTGAGTATATATTGTTTCCTGTGTGGTCGGGTGGTAACCAGCACAAAACTTTTTGTAAGGACTCTCTTGTGTAAGATATCCTGAACCCTGTACACGCCCTTCTCAGATTCTAAAACGTGAGACGGGATTTCATCGAATCCGTCGAAAAGCAAAGCAGTGCGTGATTCATGATCATCAATGAACCCTTTCACTATGTGTTTTGTCAGTTTGGTGTTACATGCCAGAATTTGGTCAAATATGTAATCCAAGACACAACTAGATTGCTGCATTTGCCTCAGCTTTATCCAAAGCACAAGATCAAATCTACCATGAAGGGGTTTTGAACCAAGTGCGATGCAGGAGTTTGCAATTTTCACTAACAGGGTTGATTTACCCGTCCCGGCCCCACCAGAAAGGAGAATGTTGATTTCCTTAACTATTTCCTGATTGAACAAATCATCTACAGATTTTAGAATTATATGTTGTGCTTCATCCAAGAATATTTTTCTTTCTGGTAATGTCACTGACTTCTCTGATGTTGTTTTGCCTGGAATGTTCTTTCCAAGATGGAGGGGAATGAAGAATTCATCAATATCTACATTACATGTCTGCAGTGTAGGGTGTCCAGGAATAGTTGTTGCAGTTTGCTTGTAGTTGTCGATAATTTGCTGATGAAGATACGCAAAGGTATACGGCCCCTGGAGTCCAGTGATTTCTAAAACAAATCATACAATTATATTGAGTAATTTACTAGAGAATAGATGAACATGTATGATTCATTACAGTTATTCTTTCGAGCTATAATTCAACAAAGCCGACCAATCTGCTGGTCTTTATTTCCAATTCTTCGTTCCACCTATCATATTGTTTTCTGCATTTAGGTTTTATATCTTTATCCACAGAAGTATTGAAGTAGTATTATTTTCTCATTTAGTTCAGTAAAATGTACACTTAGAAATTATGAAAAGGATTGATCAATGCATATTCATATTTTTTTTCCTTTAGCATTCCCGAGATCACTATACCATGTTGCCCATGGGATTGATGTTACACACAAATAGCCAGTCTCTTACACTCTTCAAACAAACACAGCTGCGATGAAATCAACGAGGAAATTTTGGTCACACCATAAACAATAAAGAGATGAACTGCTGGTGGTATACATTTGAAAAAAGGCAAAACTTGTGAAAATACTGTGCACTGTTTTCATGGCCATTTTTATTCCATTATTGTCAGAAGAAATGTCTCCTTCAGGGTGTGAATTTATATTTATCCAACACCCATCAAACCAAACACTTAAACATTCAATTCCCCAAAGTTCATCTGTGCGTGTAAATAAGTGCATTGAGAGCGTGAACTTTC
Source organism: Patiria miniata (assembly GCF_015706575.1). Classification (NCBI taxonomy): domain Eukaryota; kingdom Metazoa; phylum Echinodermata; class Asteroidea; order Valvatida; family Asterinidae; genus Patiria; species Patiria miniata. The sequence goes on along the minus strand of NW_024037064.1, from coordinate 12,030,991 downwards.
TCATGAGCCCCCACCCTCACATGAGCCCCCACCCTCAACCCCCCCCCCCCAAAAAAAGGGATGCATGCAAAAAAACAGAAAAAAAAAACAGAATATACATGTCACCTTTTGTGAATACAAAAAACTAGTTTTGCTATATACATCTCCTAGGAAATTACTAAGAGATTCCAAGATGTTAGTGCAAGCAGGGGGGTTGTGTCATTAGAGGATGCACAACGAATGATCTGCTGTCGATCACTGGTGTCTTGGGCCAAAGCTAGGGTTTATTAAACACATGTACCGATTTCAACGGCCAGAAAACGGTGTTTTAATTGCTTTGGCTTTCAATCATGTACCCAGGCTATACTAATGACTTGCAAAAAATGATTGTGGTTCTTTCTGATACCTACCTATCAGGTCTTCGACAATGTCCCTTCTGCCGATCTGCATCAGAGCTGTGCATAACACGTCCCTCTGATCCGTGCTAGTGGATTGTTGGCGCCTCCATTTGACCAGCATGTTGAAGATCTGGTTCTCTGTCTGGCCTGGGTCATCCATCATGATGTGGTTGATCTCTGCAGCACTTAAACCGAGATGTGTAGCCAGCTTCCGCCATTCAGAGCCAAGCCTCTCAGAGATTTTCCGAAGAACGGGCTCAGTAATACCTGCAAGTAGACACAAATCAATGAATAGGGTAAAGAAAAAACTCCAATGTTTCTTACTTTGCTCAACAGCTTGTCCATACGTGAACTAGCTTATATGCTCATGCATGTTCAGCACCACAACTTTGGACACTTATTAAATACTCTTGATTCTCTCTGACTCAGGTTGGCGGGATCAGGTTGGCGTATCGGTACTTTCCTCGACTTCCACCGCTGTGACCTAGGTTCGAATCCCACCTGGGCCACTTTGTGTATTTGATTTGCAGTCCCTTCCTGATTCTGTGGGTTTTCCCTAGAGTATCATTCTGGGTTTTTCCTCCCATCACTAATCCTGTAATTTCCTTCCACATCTTCTACCAAGGAACCCAACTGGAAATAAGAATTTTGTGTGTTATCACGGTCAATTGCCGAATATGTACAGACAGACTCACGGTGATAACTTGGTGCACAATGTTTCTTCTTTTGTAGACATGAACGTCAACAAGTAATACAAAACGGAATACAATCCAGCCTTTGGCCACTCGTAAAATGTTTCCTCTGGCAAAACGGAACGTTAAAAACTACAATATTATAAACAAAATAAAACACGGTACGAGAGTTGATAGTCGGTATTAGCCTACTGAGGTATTGGAAGTTGACAGACTATTTCCAGAGGTGAACTGAACTAAACTATGTTTTATTTATTTTACTGTTTGTTTATTTGTTTTTTTCTCATAAATATTCACAACAATTTCATAAAGTTATGGATACGTTTTCTCGTGATAGTTCCACGATTGCTTCGTAAAGCGCATGCATAGTAGACTAGTGCACTGGTAACCAGCGCAATTGTCTACTACGCTTGCATATTGAACTTGTGAAACTTTGCACATGCGCTTGGTAAACAGAAAACTAGTGGCAGACATGTGATGGTGAATGGACCAGTGAGAACTCTGCTCTCAATCATGAATATGTATGAGGCATAGTAATAACCTTTAAAACTTACCTGGAAATTGGGGGTGGCCATCATCCAAGTTTGTTTCTGAAAAAAATAATATGAAATTTACCTGCATTTGTCTTTACAGTGAAAATAGCACTGCACTGTGAAAAGAGGCATACAAGTCCGAAGAACGCAAAATATGGCTCAATAGGTCAGTTAATAGAGCACTGGAATGGTGATTCAATGGCCTGTTCAAATCTTGTAAATTTTTGACTAATCTATTTTCTTTTAATCAAATAGAAAAAGACACGTCCATTCTTGTCGGTGTTGCTTGGATGCAAGCAGCCAAAAAGAAAATTAATAAAAATACTCATTCTGATTGAGACTGATTCCTCTGTCTCGGATCAAAATTTAAAAAAATGCTGACTCACGGGGATGGGTAGCAGGAATGTCTTCATCTACTGCTGGTGAAGATGTCTCTTCTGAAATTATTTTCGAAAGTGATACAGATTATAGTCTCCAATCCAGCCGTTAATTGTCTGCTTTAAGCATGTTTACTGCCTTTATTTTGCAAAGGTGGTCTCTAAGAATCCCTGTACATGCGCACTAAACCTGATCATTGATTCAACCTGGTTGTAGAAATAATAGTTGTTTTGAGCATTGACCAACAAAAATATAAAGCGTTACTAGTCTCTAATCATTGACACATGCACACTATGATCATTGACTAAACCTGGTATAAAAGGAATGGACTTGAGCATGGACAAAAAAAAAAATAATTTGCAAGATTTCACAAGAATTGAAATATTTATGAGCATGACTGATTATCAAAATAAATATTACCCAATCATATTTGTAAAAAAAGGTTTTGTTATAAATTTAAATGTGCAGTTTGCAGCAGTTTTACTTTTTTTCAAATTTAAATTTAGTTACAATACAAGCACAAATTACCTAATAAAATGAATCACACAGTAACAAATACCTGCCCACTGTCATGGCACACCATGCAAAGGGTCTATTAGCTGGCTTTATAACTTACCTGCAACTTGGGGCTTCCCATCGTCCACATTTGTTTCTGAAAATGAAATATTGAATGTACCTGCATTACGGTCTGTCCACACTAAATAGTACACTGGGACATTGAGCAGGATTTTCCAAAAGCAAAATTTTGTTATTTTTTTTGCTTGCACTTATCTTTGCTCTGTATGCTTGTTATTCCAGAAAGATCATGATCAATATTAAAGAAGCTATGAAAGGTAAATCTTAAAGATGTAACGCTTGTGAAGTGGACAGACGCTTGTTTTCCTATCCATAGTTTCAAGGCAAGGTGAACAAATTCACTAAATTTTATTCAAATTATTATTTAATACCATCCGAATGTTAATACTGAATGATCTTTTAACCCTTCGTGGATCAAGCCCAAAAACCTTACGCGGAATGGCCACGGGGAGAATTTTATCACCACATGTGTTTACAGGTCATTAACCCTGGCATGCCTGTATGCACAAGATATAGGTCATTCGCATGGCCAGGGATTGTTTACAACCTGTCTGAGCTCTGGGCGGCATGAGGGGTTGACACAAAGGGATCAGCGGCACTTAGATGGCCACTAAGATCTCCCATTACTGCACAAAGGCATTAGGCGCCATCTTGGCTTCTGTCTTTCAACACTCCTTACTCCGGAGTGGGTAGGGTCTGGCCAATGGGAGTACATTCTTGTGGTGTACTGTACAGTAGGGGTGAGGATTACATGGAAGCTTGGCTTAATTGGCCCATTGAAAAAAAATAATATGCCCATATTTGGAAAATGATCGTCCGCTCGCTGCTGCAAGGGGCAAACTTTCCACATCCTCAAGAAATTATAGGGCAGAGGATGCCATGCAAAACATGTTTGTCACTGGACATTTTTTTTTCGATGGAATAAGTCCATGAATCATTCTGTTACCAACTGACGCATGCGCATTATGATCACTGACTCAAAACCTGGTTGCAGAATATAGCTGCAGGCACGTGGGGCAAGGGTTTTGCTTTGTGAATTAGCTGGTGCAAAACACTTGCCATCAATGGGGGGCTACCTGAGCAGCATCGTGCTAGAAATGATACGTATACATGTACATGTATACAATGCAGTGTTTGCTCCGATTCCATCAGTGAGACACCTTGGAATGGTATATTTACCGAACAAGACTGCTGTCCAACAGCAGTCCAATAGCAGTTTCTTAGCATTCGGAATAGCATGCGAATGCTATGAATGAATGTTATCAGTCCAATAGCATTCTATGTAGCATTCATTGAGGTATAGCAGTCCGATAGCAGTCCGACTGCTATATATTCAACTGACTGCATTTTTCAAATTTCCCACACTGACCGTTAATCTGTGGAATGGAAGGTCATCACTGTGTCATGTGACTTGTAGTCCATGATACGATAGGCTTATATATGGGAATGCTATTTGCAGGCTATGCTTAGCCAAGAAATGCTATACTTTAAAATTATTTTACAACTGACTGCTAAATTGGAATGCTATATACTCAATTTTCAGTCCTCCCACTTTCACTTGCATGCTCATCATGTGGAGTGCTTTGAAGCTCGTATGCTATTTGGAATGCTATTTTCATTCTGCATGCTATTGAGAATGCTATATGGACTGTTAAAGTTAGCAGTCATCAAGTCATCATCATCTGTGAATGCTATGTGAATGCTATAATAGCATGCACATGCTATTGGACTGCTATTGGACTGCTATTGGACTGCTATGCACATGCTATTATAGCAGTCCTGAGTTCGGTAATGCGATGGTTGCTCCGGTTCAAGTGAGTGAGATACTTGCTGGTCATCAATTATTCATTGATGATATTTGTCAAAAACACTAAGGATCTATAACTTACCCAGAACTTGGGCATGAATATGTATGAGATATAGTAATAGGCTTTATAACTTATGCAGAACTTGGGCGTGAATATGTATGAGGTATAGTATAGGCTTTATAACTTACCAGTACCTTGAACTTGGGGGTGCTCATCATCCAAGTTTGTTTCTGAAAAGAAATTTGTATCAAATGTAACTACATTTGTAAATACACTGTAAATAGCACTGAAAAGAGGCATTTACAAAAGAGAGCACAAACATACATGTAATGGCTAAAATGGTCAGTTAATAGAGCACTACCATTTTGAATTCAGGAAAAATTGACTGGCATCACCTTGATTGGTGACCAATCAAAGTGCTCTGTGATAGGTCAGGTAACCAATCAACAACAAGGCGTGTGTGACAAGGATATTTCCTGATGAATTGAACTTATAGGTGAAATTTCTCTTTTCATCGAAAAGGTACGCAAACCTAACAACCACCATTTGTATTTTCAATTCCCACAGGGGCACATCAGGCAGTTTGAGGACTGTTTAGCATGTTTAGAGGTGAAATCTGAAGATAGGGGGTACGAGTGAAATCGGTCAATTTTGGTTATACTCTAAGAAGGACCCTACTCGCCCAACCATCTCAAAATGTTAAAAAAGGCGATTCGTAGAGAAGTCCTTATGAGTTACTTGGACATTTTTGGGTGATATTACGGAAACAGAAAACGTTAGAAATCCGGAATCCGCATAAAATGCCGCAGACGTTTGACCAAAATTCTGGAAATCCGGAAAAATCCGGAAAATCACAGCCCTGAATAAAATTGTTATTTAATGAGATACTTTGCATTTATGCTCTACCTGGGAGTAAATTGGTTTGTGTAATGACATACAATAGCTGGATGCTGTGAGGGGGTTGAGTTTCAAGATTTTGTCTAGCATTTAAACATAGCTGACCATGGTGCACTAAAGCAGATTTCAAATTGCACTATGTGTATAATGCTGTTGGTTGTCCATCTTCAACTAACCTCTTGGAGCGAATCTACTCCGAAGATTTCCCATTGTTGGTCAGACTAGGCTCACAGCACAAGCAAACAATTTCCTGCAGTGGATGAAAACAAAACCAAAAACCGACAATGAGCAATAACAATCAATGCTGAGGTGACGACAATATAGCAACATGGATGCAAGGGCAGATGGGGGGGGGGGGGGGGGGGGATGGGACCATCTTCCCACCCCCCCCCAAAAACCCCAAATTTTTGTTTAGTTAGTGACGTCGCTATAAAGGCAGGCACTGCGTACACCACCATCTTTTCCTCCAAAAAAAAATTGGTCAAAGTGGTCAGAAATTGCATCAGATCGCACCATGCATAGAGCATTTAGAATTCAAAACATTTCGGGGCCCGGCCAGAACCCTACGCCCCCCTCCAAAAAAATTGTGTTCTGGATTTGCCCTTGCATGGATGCTGTGTGCCCATGACACATGCAGCGCTGTTTGTGAATAATCCATTTATTCTTCACTAACAACATGAAGCCATTATGTCTCCACCATTTTGTATCCACAAGGGTCAGTGCTGGAACTGCTGACATCCATAACCTATTGTTTTACTCCATTTGATTATTGCATTTCCATACAAGGGTACCTATTCAAATTAAATGAGAGACTACCAATATTTCCTAATGCCAGGTACGATTTTTTATTACAAAGATAAACGGTAAACCAAGATACAATTTGCTGAAAAGCACCAGGTTTACTGTATGGCTCAGGAGAAAAGACAAGAATTGGCAAGCCTTACCAACCTAGTCCTGGTCCATGTCACAAGGGACACTTAGTCCCAGTCTCAGTCACAATTGACAGTCAGTCACTTGGGGAGTCAGTCGGGTGGGGTGGGGGGGGGGGGGGGGGGAGGGGGAGAGTCGGGGAGTCCGCCAGTCAGCTATCAAGACGATACTGGGCTGACCCAGTCACAAGGGACAGTTAGTCATTAAGACTCAGTCTTAGTCACAAGTGACAGTCAGCTATCAAGACAATACTGGGCTGACCCAGTCACAAGGGACAGTTAGTCATTAAGACTCAGTCTTAGTCACAAGTGACAGTCAGCTATCAAGACAATACTGGGCTGACACAGTCACAAGGGACAGTTAGTCATTATAGGCTCAGTCTTAGTAACAAGTGACAGTCAGTCAGCTATCAAGACGATACTGGGCTGACCCAGTCACAAGGGACAGTTAGTCATTAAGACTCAGTCTTAGTCACAAGTGACAGTCAGCTATCAAGACAATACTGGGCTGACACAGTCACAAGGGACAGTTAGTCATTATAGGCTCAGTCTTAGTAACAAGTGACAGTCAGTCAGCTATCAAGACGATACTGGGCTGACCCAGTCAAAAGGGACAGTTAATCATTAAGACTCAGTCTTAGTCACAAGTGACGGTCGGGGAGTCAGTCAGTCAGTCAGTCAGTCAGCTGTCTAGACAAAGTGACTAAGTGACTAAGACTCAGTCTTAGTCACAAGTGACAGTCAGTCAGTCAGCTATCAAGACAATACTGGGCTGACACAGTCACAAGGGACAGTTAGTCATTATAGGCTCAGTCTTAGTAACAAGTGACAGTCAGTCAGCTATCAAGACGATACTGGGCTGACCCAGTCACAAGGGACAGTTAATCATTAAGACTCAGTCTTAGTCACAAGTGACAGTCGGGGAGTCAGTCAGTCAGTCAGCTGTCTAGACAAAGTGACTGGGCTGGGAAAGTTTTTTCTGGGACAAGGAAAAAATTTCAACCAATCTAGCTAATGATGATAGTCGAAAGTTACTTCTTTTAGATTGTAATTATTCAGTAAAAATGTTGCAGATAAAATATTTAAAAAATGCTTCCTTGATATTTGAAGATTCCTGAAGTTGCAGACTAGAGCTCTGTGTTGAAATGTATGGACTCTTGCAACCCCTTCAATATTTAAGTTCTACAAACTTCAGTTCCAAAACAAAAGTGTACATTTTCTCTCTGGTAAATTTAATGGAGGGGAAACATGCAGTACAAACTACAATTTGAAAGTTGAAAAACATGTGTTTTGTCTGAAACCTTAAGTCCCGATAAAGTAATATCTTTGGGAGTACATGTATACTACTTTTATTTCAGCAGGGTAGCCTTTTCAGTTGTTTGAACTGCTATTCTTTTAGGGCCCTGACATGCAGGCCTACGGTACATGCACATTCATATTACCGGCAGGCCTGTCTGATGAAACAAAACTTGTTTATTGTGTCAAAGAGAAATTACCACTCCTCCAAACTAAAGTACCTGGGCCTATCATGTTACTCATAACAGCAAAAAAATCCACACTTGTATCAGCCATATAGCATGTACAATCGGTTTATGGGAAATAAACTGAATACCCAGACTATATTGTTGTTAGTACAATGGTACATTCACCAATAGTTTACCTACAGCGAGCCAGAAAGCTAGGAATCCATTCAAGTTCAGCATTCCTCGTTCCAACGTCACTACCCCATTCATTCGGTTTGTATTCTCAGGTCATCAACCATTGACTCTCACAGACCTTGATGCAAATTCTGCAAAGAGTACCCAATGAAAGAAACTGCCACAAACAATCCCATATTTGGTGCTGCCTGCTACGTTTACATGTATACCTTACGGATAATATACACGTACATGTGCCACACCCTGCAGGTAAAACTTGTATACACCCAACCAAAAAAGAAAGTCCCCCCCTTAAGTTTGTTTGTCTAACTCAAGAACTACTAGGCACCTTTCGCTCAAATAACGACTAATCAGTACAGAAAGCCCTTGGCAATCCAGCCATACTCTTAATTTGGCCCAAAACAGTGATAATGTGCACAAAATTATACAACTTATGACAAATGATACCGACTGAAATTTTGCACTTTTTGTACACCTGCAAGTTGAGTGTGAACAATTTGTCTCTAATGCCCTTTCATCTCTTCCAACAAAAAGTTTTTAAAATTGATTTCTTAATTTTTTTTTCAGCATTTCCTTTCCTGCATACATTGCATGTTCTTCGAGGTTCAGTTAAGGAAAGGGTAAAAATATAACCAACAAAACTTGAAATCATTTTTATGAAATTTTTGTTGAAAGTTTGCGTTGGAGACGATGTTCACACTCAACTTGCTCGTACACTTTGTGTACACATTTTCGCTATTTTGTGCCAAATAAAGAGTATGGCTAGATTGCTAAGGAATTTCTGTACTTGTCATTATTTTAGCAAAAGATACGCAGTAGTTTTAAGAGTAAGACGAAAAGTATTGGGGGATTTCTTTTCTGGTTGATAATAATACAGGTCTAATGGCGATATGGAACTTTGCCTGTGCTATTTTATTTGATTGGAGAACTCACCTATTAAGCGAAAAATGCAAACCACGGACCACAATGGTCCGTGGGCAAACTCAACATGTTTTTCTTTGGTAATGAGTGATTGGCTCACAGCATCATCATCAGCCTACACGTACATGTATATCGCATGAATAAATTTGCACACGGTTAAAATAGAACATGTATACTTTTTTTGCTAAATTATAACTTACAAGTAGAAAATCCATTACAATAAAAAATTCCCACCACATACAATTGATGATGACCTATTTAACTTCACATTTTCACATAATTGTAGACAAGCTCGGTAGGCATCTCAAATAAACTTATAGAACCATCGATCATCACATGATATTCAGTGAATCACTGCAGATTATGAAGAAACTATGCAGCAGGACGTTATAATTACACGAACTGTTCTGTGTACTGGTATATATGTTGTCCCTTAAACATTGCTTGTACTGTATGTGATGTGGTCTGAATGTGTTTTCATGCCTAGGCTTGGATTTAGCTTGGACTCAATCATAAAACTTTGACTTTAATAGCTTGACTTCTGTAAAATCTGCTTAGACTCACATACTCTCCATCTGCTTAGACTCAACTCCGGTGGACTACACTATAATATTGCTGACAGGAGTTCAACCCCATGTGACAACAAGTCTCGGCATTTGAATTGAAACTTCATGTTATCTTCTGCAAGTTCCCGTACCAAACACGATCACGTACACTTTAAACCCGAAACCCTTTGTCACTTTATCACGGTGACTACGTGTAGGACACCAGCATATGACTAGCTACATAATGTCATCTGAAGTGAAACTGGTACCAAATCGACTAGTGAATCAAACCCTCGTCCAATAGCTGATCGGTAAATTGTAAACTGCACTCAAACGTTGCACCCCATTTCTGACCCTGTAAACAGCAGTCCTACTAGCGACATGAATTGTCACAAAATGATTCCACACACAAAAAGAAAGAATGGCTACTCACCTACAGAAACTCCTCCCCTGGCATGCCTGAATACAGCACTACACACACAACTGTGGCTTGCCTAAAAACATAACCAACAAAACCTGAAATTATTTTTCAGAAATTTTTGTTGGAAGATTGCGTTAGAGACAAAATGTTCACACTCAACTTTATCGTATACATGCAAAATCGCATAATTTTGTACACATTATCATTATATATTTTGTAATAAAGAGTATGGCTGGATTGCTAAGGAATTTTTGTACTGATTAGTCCGTTATTTGAGCAAAAGATGTTCAGTAGTTTTAGAATTAGACAAAAAAGTATTGGGGGGGAACTTTCTTTTTTGGTTGAATGTATAATAGTGATATATTGCAGGTGCGTTTCATTTCGTTTGGAGGACTGACCTATTGTGAACAAGTCAGGTGTGTTTACAAACACAAATGCCCCGCAACGGTGACAGTTCCCATGACATAACACCACTCTTTTAACATCAACTTACATGTACCTTGGTCACATGGAACATTCATTGACAGCATTAGTGTCTTCTGTAGGTTTTATATGAATTAATCCCTAATCCCTATAATCTCAGAATAAATACATGATTTCTATTGTTTTAGCCACTGTGAACTTGACCCTTGACCTTTTGGCCCCAAATTCAATAGGCATCTTAGGATTACCAAGAACAATCCACAAACCAAATTTGAAGTTCATATGTTAAGTATTTCTCAAGTTATCGCGCTGACAAGATTTCTATTGTTTTAGCCACTGTGAACTTGACCCTTGACCTTTTGGCCCCAAATGCAATAGGCTTCTTAGGATTGCCAAGAACAATCCACAAACCAAATTTGAAGTTCACATGTAAAGTATTTCTCAAGTTATCGCGCTGACAAGATTTCTATTGTTTTAGCCACTGTGAACTTGACCTTAGGCCTTTTGGCCCCAAATGCAAAAGGCTTCTTAGGATTGCCAACAACAATCCACAAACCAAATTTGAAGTTCACATGTAAAGTATTTCTCAAGTTATCGCGCTGACAAGATTTCTATTGTTTTAGCCACTGTGAACTTGACCTTTGGCCTTTTGGCCCCAAATGCAAAAGGCTTCTTAGGATTACCAAGAACAATCCACAAACCAAATTTGAAGTTCATATGTTAAGTATTTCTCAAGTTATCGCGCTGACAAGATTTCTATTGTTTTAGCCACTGTGAACTTGACCTTTGGCCTTTTGGCCCCAAATGCAAAAGGCTTCTTAGGATTACCAAGAACAATCCACAAACCAAATTTGAAGTTCATATGTTAAGTATTTCTCAAGTTATCGCGCTGACAAGATTTGTCCGGACACACACACACACCCACCCATACTTGTTTCACATGACTAGTGTGGACTTTCCATTGCTTTCGTGTAGTTAAGAAAAACCAGTGAAAAAACTCATTTTTCTCAAACTGTGAAAACTCTTTCAACCCAATTTTTTTTCTATGATTCCCTTTAGTGTTTCTCTTCATTCTGCTACGGATAAACCTAACCCAAAAATGCCTCTAAACCTGTTTTCCAGAAATGGGGAAACACTGTGTGGACGTGGGCAAGTCCACACAACGTCGGTGCTACCTACATTATGTGGACGTCTTTTGTTCGGAAGTCCACACTGCGTATGTAAGACAAGCTCACCCACCCACACACCCACCCACACACACCTACTTGTTTCACATGACTAGTGTGGACTTTCCATTGCTTTCGTGTAGTTAAGAAAAACCAGTGAAAAAAACTCATTTTTCTCAAACTGTGAAAACTCTTTCAACCCAAATTTTTTCTATGATTCCCTTTAGTGTTTCTCTTCATTCTGCTACGGATAAACCTAACCCAAAAATGCCTCTAAACCTGTTTTCCAGAAATGGGGAAACACTGTGTGGACGTGGGGTAAGTCCACACAACGTCGGTGCTACCTACATTATGTGGACGTCTTTTGTTCGGAAGTCCACACTGCGTATGTAAGACAAGCTCACCCACCCACACACCCACCCACACACCCACCCACACACCCACCCACGGAAGGACAAGGCGGAAACAGTATGCCCCTTCGGCTTCGCCGCGGGGCATAAAAATACTGTAGGCAAACCACAGACCAATGGTCTGTGGGCAAACTCAACATGCTTTTATTTGGTAATTAGTGATTGGCTCACAGCATTTTATTGTATTTAGCTTTAATTACACTCAATCATTTGACTTGGACTTAGCTAGACTTCTGGTAAAAGACTAGACTCAATTGGACACCCTCTGCTCGGACGCAATTCCAGTGGGCTTGACTATCATACTGCTGACAGGAGTTCAACCCCATGTGACAACAAACATCTCGGCACTTGAATTGAAACTTCAAGTTAATCTACAAGTTCCCGTACCAAACACGATCACGCTTTAAACCTGAGACCCTTTGTCAATTTATCACGACTAGGATGCCAGCATATGACTAGCTATGATGTCATCTGAAGTGACTGGTATTAAACTGGTAACAAATCGACTGGCGAATCAAACCCTCGTCCAATAGCTGATCGGTAAATTGTAAACTGCACTCAAAAGTTGTACCCCATTTCTGACTCTTGCAAACAGCAGTCCTATTAGCCAAATGAATTGTCACTAAATGATTCCACAAAAAAAAAAAGAAAGTCTACTCACCTACAGAAACTTCTCCCCTGTATACAGCACGACACACACAACTGTGGCTGGCCTCACAAACAATCAATGCTAAACTCTTCCAGAAACCAAATCTAATACTAAAAAGGCGCAGTGCGGATTCAACAAGAACAAAATCCAAGTTTACTCTCCAAGACGAAGGCGCGCAAATGATAGAACCACTTCCGCCCAGCCCCTATTTATAGTCCCGCTGACGTCACACTCCAAGGGATGGGCAGAATTGGGCAATTCTCAGACCCCCAATGGGTCCCATGTCTGATTCTGATATCTTATTGGTTGTCATGTATCTGTGCTGTGCCACCCTGTAGTTTGATTGGCCTATGTCTCCTGCACACACTCAGTCATGGGTCACACTGAACATAGCACCCTATGGGTGCACACGTAGATATTTAAATTTGGTTGACCCGTAGGTTATTCTGACAATCTAAGCTTCGCACGTACAATCGGTTTATGAGAAATACATGTAAACTGAATACCCAGACTTTATTGTTGATTGTACAATGGTACCAGGACTCAACAAAAGTTTACCTACACTACAGCGAGCCAGAGATCTTAGAATCTATTCAAGTTCAGCATTCCTCGTTCCAACGTCACTGCCCCACAAACAATCCCATATTTGGTGCTGCCCCGCTGTGCTTACGGATTAGCACACCAGGTAAAAGGAATAATGGCGATATGGGACTATTGCTGGTGCTTTTCATTTCGTTTTGAGTACTCACCTCAGTGAGAAAGTCTTTATTTGGCAAACTCAATCTGCTTGTCTTTAATTTTGCGGGCATTAGCAAAACTATACATTTTTGGAAACTGTACTAGGGTGTCCCAAAACAAATTACACCCTAACTTTAAGTGATCGCAACTTCAAAAATAAGTATCAAAATTTTAAAAATCTAACTGGAACATAAAGTGCAATTATTTTGCTACATTTTGGTGAAAACCGCATTTGATTTGGTTGAGTAGTTACAAAGAAATGAATGATTATGTAAGTTAACACTAGTCAAAGAACACTTCCGTCCAAGTTTGCTCATATTTTAGGGTGCAGGGAATCTAATAGTAGGCCTACCAATTACAATGGACCGAAGGTGATCACAGAGGTGAAAATTATATAATTTTCATCTTTTCATGATATTCTGAGATCTGGGGTGATATCACTGCCGGTCACTGACCTTAACAACTACATTGTACCTAACGGTGGGTGAAAACAAAAATCACTGCCATATTGACTTCAACCATGTACAAGCATTACATTCACTGTGTGGACTTCCAAACAAAAGAGGTCCACATAAACCAGATAGCAACGACGTTGTGTGGACTTGCCCACATCCATACAGTGTTTCCCCCTCTCTCGAAAACAGGTAAAGAGGCATTTTTTGGTTAGGCCAAAAAAAAAAAGTCTCCGGTTTCTGGTATGCGTGCGCGTCGCCGTAGCCATGCGCGTCGGCAAAATGAAAAAGTTTTTTTTCAATACAAGATGATGTCTCAAAACCGCCAAACTCACTGGTTTGACTGGAATCCTGCTGCTGCACAATTTTAACGTGTTTTTAGATGGGGCTATGATCGAGAATAAGCTTTATGTGGCCTCTCTGGACTCCCATATATTTGCACTAAGTTTAGTCGGGCACCATTTGCAGTCATCAGCTGACATTTGAAACCCCCCCCCCCCAAAAAAAAAAACAGGTAAAAAAAAAAAAACAACGCGTCGCCGCACCACTTTTGGGGCAAGCTCCATACCAGGAACCGGAGACTTTTTTTGGGGGGCCTTAGGTTTGATTTTTTTCACAGGTTTTTCTTAACTACATGAAAACAAACGAATGTCCAAGCTATGTTTGTAACATAAACATGTGTGGGTGTACTGTGTGTGTGTGCATTGAAGTTCATGCACATGGTTCCTTATGGGGCAGTAAACACAATAGAACAATATACCCCAAAAGGAAGTCTGTAGAAATCTATCTTCCCCATAAGGGAAATGCTATGGACTTTGAGATTTCAATAGGACCAAAGGAGAACAAAACTTCGGGGAAACAAAGGCTTCCCCCAAGAACCTGTATCGCCCTGTTTTATTGCGGTCGTTACTTTTGAGCCATTGTTTTCACCCAGTGGATTAGCAGGTCACCAGTTCTGGGCAAAGTACCGTACCTGGGATTTTTGGATCCGAGAGCAAATGGCTTTTTTATATTAATGTTAAGGTGATCTATAGCAATTGGTGATCTCTAGCAATAAATTACTTTGCTTGTCCTTCAGAAAGAAACTTATCCATGCCATGTTCGTAGAAGAAACTAACATATGTAGGATCATGTAGAATCATTATCATTCAATTTTACACAATAAGCATTCGAGAACTCTAAAGTTCTAGTTCTCACTGAACTCGACACATCATCATCACTTTCAGACTTGAACATGACATCCTGAGAGTCCTCATCACTCTGGTATACTGACAAAGGTCCGTGTATTAACAATGATAACATCATTATATTTAGCCCAGAAAACACAAAAAGGGAACAAAAAGATGTGTCCGTAAATTGGGCTAAAAATTAGGAGAAGCCTGGTCTAACATGGGAGACGAGAACAATTTCAAAGAAATCCCCAAAATATAAGAGATTATGGTTGTTAATAATGCAAACGTCAAAGGTTTTCTTTCGTACATGTTATGTAGGTAAATTTGGAGGTTTTTTTGAACTTGTGGAAGTCCCCCAGGTTTAATAGGCAACCCTTCACCTTATTTTTAGGCAAATTTACAGACACCTCATTTCCCCCCCCCCCCTTTTTTCTGGGCTATTGGCCTACTTGTATCATGATGTTATCTTTGTTCAAATGATTTTCCATACAGGGTGAGTAAAATAAAAAGAAACCCAAATGTTGGGACTATTGTTTTAGTGAAGTTCCACATGTTATGAAAGCCCAATTTATAAGCTTTCTTTTAGTAGAAGAGTCATTCAAATCACTCGTGTACTTTTCAAGTAACACAATTTTAAACACAAACACCTTTTTAAAGTTCTGTTCATTGATCACAAAAAAAGGTGTGCGTTCTTTCAGTAATTTAACAAAAACAATTATTAAACACACATCCCTATTTTTTTTCATTTTTTCTGAAAGAACACTGAACTTTTTTTGTGTTTATGGTGTAAATCAAGGATTTTCTATTGTTCTTCTTCCCTTTCCCTTTGTTTATTGCCCTAACTTTTGTGGAACAGCTCTCATTGGTTTTGTACACGTTTTCTAATCGAGGTCGTCCTCGATTTCGGATCCTGTCCTCAATTCATCGATGATGTTGCACGTGTGTGTCCTCGATTCACACCATAAACACACACATATTTGGGCCTAATAGTCCAGCGGATATGTGAAAAAATTGTGCACTTTTGCATAAAAGCGTGAAACTTGGCACAGATGTTTATATTCATGCGACAAAATGTTTTAGATGTGGAGCCATCGCAAATTTACCCTTTTAGGGGCGTGGCATCCATTTAAAAAAAGGGGGCGGGACTTGTCGTGCCCGCAGTGAAAATGGTTTTTCCCACTTGTTACAAAAGCAGGAAACTTCACAAAGACATAATTATATGGATTATTAGTGTTTTCCAGATTCGGAGCCACCACAAAAGTACCTTTTTGGGGGCGTGGCAGCCATTAAAAGAAAAGGGGGGTTTAATTATTATGCCCACTTTGGAAAACATTGTGCCCATATTTTATGAACAAATAAAACGTCCCACAGACGTTTATATTCATGAGAAAAAAATGTCCAGATGTGGAGCCATCTCGAACACACCCTTTTAGGGGCGTGGCAACCATATCAGAAAAAAAGGGGGGCGGGGTTTTCATTATGCCCACCCTGGAAATATTGTTCCCACACTCATAGAGAAATGGAACTTTCCACAAACATTGACATTCATGAGAAAAAAAATTCCAGATGTGGAGCCATTTCGAACACACCCTTTTAGGGGCGTGGCAACCATATCAGAAAAAGGGGGCGGGGTTTTCATTTTGCCCACCCTGTAAATATTGTTCCCACACTCATAGAGAAATGGAACTTTCCATAAACATTGACATTCATGAGAAAAAAAAATTCCAGATGTGGATCCATCGCAAACACACCCTTTTAGGGGCGTGGCAGCCATATTGAAAAAAAGGGGGGCGGGGTTCTAACATGGGAAAAATGTGCCCACATCTCATAAACGAATGAAGCTATTCCCACAGACATTAATACTCACGAGAAAAAAAATCACATGTGGAGCCATCGTAAACACACCCTTTTAGGGGCGTGGCAGCCATAATAAAATGGGGGGGGGGGGGGGGGGAGTCATGATGCCCCTATAATAAAGAAAGTTGTGCCTACCTTTCATAAATGGATTAAATTCCACTCGGACAATATATTCATAAAAATCTTTTTTTTTTGTAATGTGAAGCCATCACAAACCTACCCTTTTAAAGGGAATATACAACATTTGCAAACATCGAAAAACAAAACTACCAAGTTTTTGCGAAATACCTTAATAGGATGTTGGTAAATGACAGTCTAAAGCATCCTGTAAAATTATGGCACCTGGTATACTGTCATTTTCAAGAAAAGTGGTATTTTTGTATCAATTTCCAACGCTGATCGGCCGATCAGCGTTGGAAACAACTGGCTTTTTTTCAAATACCGGCCCCAATTGACCATTGCACTTGTTTGCAATCGATTACAAACCTACGAACGGGTACGAGCCAGCTAGACTGGTTCCCTGACCTTACAATTCCCCAATGTATGTAAACTGCTCTGTTTCTTCTTATATGGAGTCAGGGAACCAGACTACAGGAAAATGATCGTTTTTCTTGGTTTTTATAGCATTTTCGAACCCAAAACCTTCAAAAAGTCAGTGCATCTATATTTGCTTTATATTTCCAACCCCCCAATTCCATCCATTTCTGAAAATTACAGCAAAAGCAAATGATGTATATTCCCTTTAAAGGCGCGGCGTCCATTTTTAAAATGGGGGGGGAACTCAATATGCACAACGTGGAAAATTTTGACCGCGTTTCATATAATAAAATCCAACCCATAAAGCTGTTTAATGTGTTGGAGTAGGGCCGCCTTTATAGTTGGAAGTTACTGTTGACAAACCCTTTGTTTTCTTTCACTATGCATTCTTGCCTCATCTATATTAACCCAGTTACTGGTTCTGTCGTCTGTAGAATTATTGTTAACCTTTCAACTGCAGCAATATCTGAATTGGGGTATAAACTGGGGTACCTCAGTTAGTCATGGAAAGACTAGTGTTACTTCTCCAAATACATTATTTCCCCTGCCTTTTTTCTGACAGACCAAAAGGGGTTGTGTGGTGGGGGTACACAGATTCATTGAATGTGAAGTCATAGTGGATGTGTCCACCTCTTTGTGAGGCGAGTACATCGTGTTGTTACCCAATCTGCTGTCAATGCGGCGCAACGGGTAGGGGGTAGGGGGATTTTACACTCCCCCCCCCCCCCTAAAAAAAGGATTTCCATGGCCCTTAAATGTTAAATGTTAGAGTTTAGGGCTGCCATTGTGTGCTGTGTATTTGTAATTATGAAATCACTCTGGAATTTAGATGTGCATGATAATATAGGTGCAAGTACACACATTGAACCCTATTACACGGGTTAGCCTACCGGTACTTACCCATGCTCTTTGGTGTAAGTCATTGTATTACCAAATAATATAGGTTATGGGCCAATCAACATTATAAGAAATCAACAACAAAATATAAAAATTGCAATTGTGGGCACAGTGAGTAGGCCCCTCACACCTCTAAAAGGATGAGTTTGCTGTGGCTCTACATATGAATTTATTATCTTGCACCAAGTTTGTGTGAAGTTTAGCCATTTGTGAAAGGGGTTCGATGGTGGGCAAATGATTAGTAGCACCCCCCCCCCCCCCATTTTTTTTTTAAATAGATGCCATGCATCTAAAAGGATAAGTTTGGGATGGCTTCAAATTACAAAAAAGGAAAGATTTTCATGAATAAATTGTCCGTGTGGAGTTTAATCCATTAATGAAAGGTAGGCATGACTCTCTTTTATAGGGGCATCATGACTAACCCCCTCCCCCCATTTCCTTATGGCTGCCACGCCCCTAAAAGGGTGTGTTTACGATGGCTCCACATGTGATTTTTTTCTCGTGAGTATTAATGTTTGTGGGAATAGCTTCATTCGAATATGAGATGTGGGCACATTTTCCCATGTTGGGCATAATGAGAACCCCGCCCCCCTTTTTTCAATATGGCTGTCACGCCCCTAAAAGGGTGTGTTTGCGATGGCTCCACATCTGGAATTTTTTTTTCTCATGAATGTCAATGTGTATGGAAAGTTCCATTTCTCTATGAGTGTGGGAACAATATTTCCAGGGTGGGCATAATGAAAACCCCGCCCCCTTTTTTTTCTTATATGGTTGCCACGCCCCTAAAAGGGTGTGTTCCAGATGGCTCCACATCTGGAAATTTTTTTCTCATGAATATAAACGTCTGTGGGACGTTCTATTCATTAATGAAATATGGGCACAATGTTTTCTAAAGTGGGCATAATAATTAAACCCCCCCTTTTCTTTTAATGGCTGCCACGCCCCCAAAAAGGTACTCATGTGGTGGCTCCGAATCTGGAAAACACTAATAATCGATATAATTATGTCTTTGTGAAGTTTCCTGCTTTTGTAACAAGTGGGAAAAACCATTTTCACTGCGGGCACGACAAGTCCCGCCCCCTTTTTTTAAATGGATGCCACGCCCCTAAAAGGGTAAATTTGCGATGGCTCCACATCTAAAACATTTTGTCGCATGAATATAAACATCTGTGCCAAGTTTCACGCTTTTATGCAAAAGTGCACAATTCATCGATATTTTGTCACATATCCGCTGGACTATAAGTGAACCTACCATGATACGGGTCTTGACACACGTCCATGGCTTGGCCGGTGTCAATTCTTGCTGTCCTCTTTGGAGGTTTGTCGCCATGAACTTCCTGTATGCATCTTCATCGGTCTCTGCAAGCTCATCCAGCACTGACCAAAAGCACTGTGCCTGCTTCATCAGGTCATGTTGGACGCCTGTCGCCATAGTTTACTAAAATTGGAAAAGAAAGGAGCAAATTTTGAAAATGGCGTCCGCGCGATATTCGCAACGGAGCCCTCACCAATAAACAGTAAATTTCACTTCTAATCCAGATTGTAAGTAAAGCTTAGTATCTCTATCTTAAAATCATAAATCTGTAATTGTACCGGTATCTCAGGTGGCGTATGTAGTAATTCTGTGGCCGTTTTGAGGGTGAAATCTGATGTTTTGTTGGTAAATCGTTGGTTGTTAATTAGGCCTATTTGAAACGCCATGTAAGTACTATCGCCAAATCATGTCCAAATGTTAAGAATAATGGAGGGGCTACTGTTGCGGCAATTACTATCGTTACAGCATCGTCTGGCTCCCTGACCTAATAGTAAATGTCCTTCGTACAACTGCATGTGCGCATATCACATGACAAGGATTAGGGTCTGTGGATGGACAGTTCGCCACACACATGCAAAATCATAGCGGGGTAAAACAAAATGAAAGAAAGTGTTCTTGTTTTGAAGTAGATGCAAAATGTTGCTTGGGAAAGATTTCCATATAAGAAGTTCACTAATTTTCCTCTGTATTGACTAACAAGCCCCCAGATAGCAATTTCATGTCATCAAAGTCAATTTGAGCAGTGAGAAAATACAAGCATTTTCTTAGAAAACACTTAGAATTTTTCAGTCCAATCTCATAGGGTTTGTACACAGGGTGTTGAGTGAACTTCGTATAGGCCTATATATGGAAATCTTTCCAACAAAAGGGCGATCGTGAAGTGTAGGGCCCGGTTCCTACAGGCTAAGGGAACAAAATCCACTTTAAAATTATTGGAAACTACCAAACTAGTTGGCAACATTCTCAATAAACAGGTATGTCATAGATAAAGGGCAGGGTTTTGATTTTTTGAGGGAAATTTGGGGGTAAAATGAAGATGACAGCGCGGCGACAACACGCGACCTGAAAATAAAGATGGCGATCACTGCGTGATGTACCGTGAGCACGCAGGCCATGCTGAATCACAAGGCACAAACCACGCAGGAAAATCGTGATTTCTACCCCGAGAATCTGTTCAAAATTGCAAAGCGGGTGTCATTAGAATTGAGAAAAAGTTTGCTTTTGATTGTAAAGGTGATTTTTGAGCAATAAAAAAACATTTTTGACTCGTATTCAATCAAAACAAAACAGGGGTCCCACACTTAACGATCGTCAACAAAAGTTCCATCTTCTTTTTTACTACCGGTAGTACTGAATTTATGGAATTCCATTGTACATGTATGGATATATATCTAATTTTAATAGGAACAGGGTCCTTAAGATAATGACGGATTACCGAGACTACTGACTAATACTAAAATTAAAAAAGCGATAAGTTGGGCACTAGCTCTTCTGAGTGGAGCGTTGAATTACGGGTACCCCTCCATACAAACGCTCCACCGATTTGCCATACTTTGGTGACGGCGTAACAGTAGCATAGTGTAAATACCCACGCGTGGACAAAAAGACCCCAAAAAAAACGGTAAAGAGAATACAAATGAGAGAGGCAGTTACCCTGGATTGATCTACACATTCATGACATTCCATCAGACCCCTTATATTGTTCCCAAACAGCGAAAATTTTGGAAAAAAACAGCAAATTAGTCTGAAAACTTACAGCTCCATGTGTTTGCCGTGAGGCTCAATCCTTGCACTGGTTTGCCGAATGAGGGCGTCTGACGTGACGTCACCGTCGTTGCTCGATGAAGAAAAACAAGTCGCGCTTTATCGGCGACTGTTTCGTGTAATGATACGTGCTCCTGCTCCTTGGGTGTGTTCGAAGCCCATACTGTCGTACGGCGTGGATCGGAGCACGTATCATTGAATGACACAAAACAGTCGTTGATAAAGCGCGACTTGTTTTTCTTCGATCGAGCAACGTCGGTGACGTCACGTCAGACGCCCTCATTCGGCAAACCGGTGCAAGGATTGAGCCTCACGGCAAACACATTGAGCTGAAAGTTTTCAGACTAATTTGCTGTTTTTCTTCAAAATTTTCAGTCGCTGTTTGGGAACAATGTAAGGGGTCTGATGGAATGTCATGAATGTGTAGATCAATCCAGGGTAACTGTGTCTCTCATTTGTATTCTCTTTACCGTTTTTTGGGGGGGTCTTTTTGTCCTCGCGTGGGTTTGTGACTATGCTACTGTGATGCCGTCACCAAAGTATGGCAAATCGGTGGAGCGTTTGTATGGAGGGGTACCCGTAATTCAACGCTCCACTCAGTATAGCCCCATAAATGTGGCCTATTTACTGGACTGCCTCCGTAAACATAGGCCACACGTCCACATGTACAAAAATTTTGTCGACTTTGCCAAATTTTGATTTTCACATTAAGGCTTAGTTTGTAGGTTTTTTTTGCTTTAGAAGCATACTCACCCTCTTTATAGGCTAATCAGAAAGTGCTGCCTTTTTCAGATGTATATTTTTTGTGAAATTTCCAGATTCATTTTTACACGTTTGCGTATCAAAATTTCAACATGAAATTTTACAAAAATTAGACATCTGAAAAAGGCAGCACTTTCTGACTAGCCTATAAAGTGGGCGAGTATGCTTCTAAAGCAAAAAAATCCTACAAACTAAGCCTTAATGTGAAAATCAAAATTTGGCAAAGTCGACACAATTTTTGTACATGTGGACGTGTGGCCTATGTTTACGGAGGCAGTCCAGTAAATAGGCCACATTTATGGGGCTACACTCAGTAGAGCTAGTGCAAGACCTGTGGCCTAGTGGATAGCACGTGAATCCTTAGCCCCATAAATGTGGCCAGTTTACTGGACTGCCTCTGTTAACATAGGCCACACAGCCACCATCTTGGAAACTGACTCGGCGAAATTTTGAAAGTGATTTCCACATTGCGACTTCAAACCCAGTTCATTTATGCTTTAAAAATACACTTACCCTCTTAATAACAAAATTAGAACCTGCTGCCAGTGTCAGTTGCCCAGCTGCTGCGTAATTTACGACATTTTCTGGAGCCTTCTTGGCAACTTGGTCCAACCATGGAGCTATCTCCATGGTCCAACTGAACAATGCCCTCGCGCAGATCGTTCACCTGTCAATCACGCGTGCAGGACGCACGCCGCAGGCCCAGTGGTAGTCCGGTTCCCAGACCAAAAGATTCTGACTATTCCTGATCCTAGGAATAGTCAGAATCTTTTGGTCTGGGAACCGGACTACCACTGGGTCTGCGGCGTGCGTCCTGCACGCGTGATTGACAGGTGAACGATCTGCGCGAGGGCATTGTTCAGTTGGACCATGGAGACAGCTCCATGGTTGGACCAAGTTGCCAAGAAGGCTCCAGAAAATGTCGTAAATTACGCAGCAGCTGGGCAACTGACACTGGCAGCAGGTTCTAATTTTGTTATTAAGAGGGTAAGTGTATTTTTAAAGCATAAATGAACTGGGTTTGAAGTCGCAATGTGGAAATCACTTTCAAAATTTCGCCGAGTCAGTTTCCAAGATGGTGGCTGTGTGGCCTAGGTTTAAGGAGGCAGTCCAGTAAACTGGCCACATTTATGGGGCTAGTGAATCTTATGAGTGAGAGATCCCCAGCACAGCAGGGTTCGATTCCAAGCTCGCAACCTTTTCAATTTTTGTTCATCCCAAAAAATTAAGAATATCCTTAAATATTTTAAATCAACTAGAACTCCGACATTTAACCACCCATTTTCTTTTTCTGATTCTTGGCCATGTTGGCTCTGGAGGATTTTTTTGTAATGAAAGGGAAATAAAGTCCGAAATTGTAAAATTGTCAGATTCCGTCTTGTGAATATGAAGTCACAATGACAATGTTGTGGCGGTACCAGCCTATCCGACAAAATATCGTTCGCTTCAAGAAAGCCGGTGCCGGCTAAATATACTACCACTGCCAAATTTGAACTTCAATGAAAAAGACAAGTCTGGGGATTAAAATTCCTGTTTTTATCCATGCCCAGCATGCATTGCAAATGTCACAAATGTTTTACCCCTCTTGCCCCCGTCCATATAAACCGTAGGTCCCCCCTCCGCAGTCCAATTTCAGAAACCACGCCCATTTCCAGATTCTCAGAAAATGGAGAAAATAACTGACAGAATTCCTTCTTTAAAAAATTACGATTTCGAACCGTGTTTTCCTCTGCATCAACTTCAGAAGAATCTACAGTAGTTCAGTCACTTCTACCTAGCTTTCGAAGGCCAAATGATTAACTTTTTCAGGCCAAAATTGGCAAACTTACTTGGACTGTTTTTTCGTAGTCCTCCACCATACGTGCCCCGCCAATTTACGAACGCGCAACGAACCACGTGAGATTGGTTTGTGAACAAAATCCCTGGTCTCTGTACTATTGCAATGATTTCATAGGCATTTGGAGACGCGAACCAGTTATTTGTGCGGCGCCTTATTTATCAATGAAAATCACCCGGCATTTTTTTGTAGGTTAGTTTTCAGTTTCTTTGAGCTTGGGGGTAAAAGTCGGTTTTTTTCCTTTTAATTCACAATTTTTGTTTATCATCTTTTTAAATTCTCACAATTTTTGTAAAACAATATTGGAGACGTGCATCTAAGAAAAAGATCGTCTTCAATAGTTTGCTAAGATTTTTTTTAATGTTGAACTAAGTTCCCTTTATTTTTGTATTGATGGATGGCTCACCCCTTTTTAGTAATTTGGTATAGCCAGGACTGTGCGGAATGTATATGCAAATTGTGCAGGTACAATTGGTCTTTTCTTTCATCACGTGATAACTGCGCGAATTTCCAGAGTGCCGCGATTTCTATTTATTCCTCTATTTAATAATATTCCTCTATTTTAATAATGTTCCTCTATTCATTATATATTGAATATCTAATATTCCTCTATTTATTAAATTTAACCATAGAGGGCGGGCTTTCGATTAGTGCGGCCAAATTAACTTGTCCTCTGATAACCCCCCATAAATAATGTAGACAGCTGAATTAAATAAAAAAAAAATATCTTTTAAGGGAATATGGAAGGGGGTCAAACAAAATGCGCATTTTTTTCGTTAAATGGAGTTATTGGTAGTGGGACCCAGACAACTAATATCGATCATTCACGAAAGGGGCTGGATGAATGGGGGAGGGGGGCAGTAATTTTTGATTTTTTTCAAGTTCCAATTGTTGGTGTTCATTGGGTGCTAGATAAATATTTAAAAAAAGCCGTTTGTTTTCAAATGTAAGAGTCACTATGGTGTCGCAAACAATGATTCATTCAAGACAACTTCAACTTAATATATGAAGTCTTGAATTAATCAAAGAAGCTGTCTTCTTGCAGACCGAAGTGGGGGCCACTAGAAATGCTTTTTAAAATAAATCCACCAGGGAACAAGTGAAGACAACTGTTTTTAATACGAAATTGTAGTCTATTCGTCGCCGTTGCCACTTTATAATACAAAGAAAGAAAGGAAACACTGCACCCCTCCCATAAAATGCGATCTAGCCCCGCCCCTCCACATAAGGAGAATTCAGAGGCAGGAGATTGGTCCATCACTGAGGGAGGAATGGAGGCATAACACAACAATCATCTAACCTCAAAGATTTCTCCTTGATTGACTCAAGTCATTGCATGCAATGATTTATTACACGATAATAATCATACAAAGTACACAATGTCAAATACTAATCCCTGATGATGGTCTTAAACTTTGCCTCAAATATCTGGGAAAAAAAAGAAAAGAGATCAGAAATGTTTCTGCACCAATTAATAACAAATGATACAAATAACGTACAAATTTTCAACAAAATCTCCTCTCACAGTTAACCGTATCAAAACTAAATCAACTTACAAATGGTGGAAATATCATTTAATTCATTATTATCAGGTGTTTTATTATTATTTTAAAGCACAGTCACTGGTTGGAGAAGTTTCAGGAACTATTACAATGTTCTCTATAAAGAGCGAAGGTTTTATTTCACTCAATTTCAGCAAACGTGAAACAGAAATCAAACTATCCAGAAGTCAGCAGATTATCTTGACTTGGAGTCCGTGGCCGAGTGATGACCTTATCTTACAGAGTTGCACATTAATGATCACAAGATAAAAAAATCACAATTATGTAGTTTGTAAACCATGGCTTAAAGGCATATAGGAACATTTGCATTTCATGCATTTTGTTCATTTCCAATACATGTAATATCATCACTGTTCCACAGAAGAATACTCAAAACCTAACATGTTGAAGGTTTGGATATTACACTTTTCAAGAAAAGAGTGAAATATCCATGTACAAACTTTTCATCAATAAAAGTGATTTCGTCCATAGAACTCTTTTAAATCCGAACACCAGTCAATTGACTTATCATTGGAAATCACCTACATTTCTTGATTTCTTCTTAATGACAGCAAGCCAGATGGAATAATTTCACAGGGTGTTTAGTACCAGTACGATCTTTAATCCAAGTGAGCTTTTTGTTTACAATTCGGTAGGTTACTTTTGGGATAAATGCCAATGATCCCATCCCATATTCCTTGAAATGTGTAAATTAATGACTACAAAAATCCCCATCATTTAAAATTGCAATCAGTTTGGCTTTGCAGTCACAGTGTGTAAATCTCATTTTAATCAAAATCTTCTTTCATGTGTCATGCCAGCAACAACAGTTAAACTTATTTACATTCAGTTTACATTTCCAATGTAAATAAATTAAAAAGTTGATTCAAAGTATACTTTCTCTCCTGCAGAACTGCTTTTACTAAATGCAACAGTTGCATTTGGGCATGTTATAAACGGCTGTTATCACCTAGGCAACTGCAAAATATCAAAACTGTTAGAAACAAAAATGTCAGTTTTTGTACAGAATATTGATCATACTTGGAACAAACAAATCTAGTGTCAATCAATACTTTGAAGAGGCTTGCAATGATAAAAACAAGCAAATTGTCCACTTGTACCTATTTCAACATAATCAAAAATCCAGTAACATTTTAGCATATACAACAATTGCAACGATTGGTCCTGAATGAGCAAACATGACTGTCCTCTGACAAAAATGCGTCATTTGGCAATGCAACATTCTACATGTATATATTATACATGAATTGTTTGACAGTATGAACACTGGTTTAGTAACTCTCAATATGGACATACGCCTATAGTTGAATAGTAAACAAAATCCATGTTATACTGTCCATACACAACTGCACCACTTTAAAGGTATATTACATAAACAGTCAAGGTTAAAGATCTATAATAAAGTTAGCAAACTGGAATCATAATTTTTGTCTTTTTATGCATAATTTACATTAATTTACACAAATGATTTGATAAAGAATGAAGCACAAACACTCAAAAGAAACGTCTGTTTGAAAGGCGTGAAGTTGCGAGAATTTTCTGAATTTGTACATAAGGCAAACGCAAAACAATTCAGAAGTACCCGAGGTTTGGAGTATTATTCTGTATACTAAGTTTTGCACAGCACTGGTCTATAGAAGGGTGTCGTGCAGCCATTTGCGTGTGGTCACATTAGTTTGTTGGAATGCCATATTACTACATTGATCGGATAACAGGGTAGGAGGAGGCCTTTGTCATAAAAGTTGAAGACATCTCACACAACTTTCACCTAAGATGATGCGATTCAAGATATTTTCTCAAAAGAAATGGAAAGGAGAGGTGGATTCTCCTGTTTAATTGACGATTAGATTGTAGATTTATAATAGTACTCAGAGGTCACCCAAGATACAAGGTCAATTTAATATCACTTTCAAGTGACACCCAGAATGCTTAGTGCAGTGCTATTATGTTTGAAGATTTCAATGAATCATTTTGTACAGGAATTGTTGTTTGACTTTTCACACTGATTGATTGATCAACTGATGGATTGATCAACTGATGGATTGAATTTTT
Source organism: Patiria miniata (assembly GCF_015706575.1). NCBI lineage: Eukaryota > Metazoa > Echinodermata > Asteroidea > Valvatida > Asterinidae > Patiria > Patiria miniata. The sequence continues at coordinate 12,003,663 of NW_024037064.1, read as the reverse complement.
GGAGGATGGAGGTTCAGTAGCATGAAGAACTATGCTGGGTATATTTGTATTCATAATGTAAGAGGATTCCAAATACTGTATTTGTATTGAAACTGTTTTGTTGACTTTTTCATTCATTATCAAGCCCCTTATTGTCCTCTGAAAGTAAAGTTGTTATTGATTGGTTTTTTTTTTGTAATCTTTTTTTTTCTGGGGGGGGGGGGGGCTGCAGAGCATTGACTTCACATAAAATGACCCATGATAGGTGCTACTCATTTCAATTTAATGCGGCTTATGAGAGTGGTGCATTCATAGGGAACAGGGTGAGAGTTATGACTTGGTGGGAGATTATGTAGGCTCGGAATATTCCCTCTTCTGTTTCCTTCAGGCGAGGGAGGTCTTGACTGACAAATTGTCCGACGAGCTCAGGATCGAGGCCGATGTTACAAAGTGTCAACACACGTAACTTAGGGAGACCTTGGAGATGATGGGTGAGAGCCCTCACTGCATCCAAACTGAATGCATTGCCATCAAGGTTAAGCCATTCTAAACCATACCCAGCAGGAAGGATGCTGATCAGGTCCTTCACATCATCATCTACCAACCTGCATGCACTGAGCCGCAAGTGTGTAAGGGATGACAGGATGTGGCTGACATCTCGCAACCGTGCATGCAGGTTGGTGTCAAACAGAGTGAGCAAAAACAACCTGCATCCTTCCAGTGCTTTCAATAGATCAACAACCTCATCCGGTGATCGTTGGTGCATACGCAAACCATGGATGCCTGTTTGTTCCTGCCTGCGGAAAAAGCTGTGTGATACACGCCCCACGTCAAACCATGACTTTGCCTCAATGCAAACCGAAATGTGTAATTGAGCACGGCGCTGTTCATCCACCACACCAAGTGTTTCCTCAAGGAGGCTAAGCTCCCCCTCCTCTTGCTCAGACAAGTAGTAGTAAACATTCGTCAGCCTAGCTGACTTCATGCTGTCACTCAGAAGAATTCCCCTGAGAAGGGTAAGCACCTGCTTTCTTACATACATGTGAAAAAATGTACCTTCAAGTGGTGGAGTGACATGCTGTAAGTAGTAGCTGAGTGATTTCAGGTCTTCATTACTCTTGCACTTTACACTAGTTGGTCTGACAAGTTTGGTAGCCAACTCCTCTGAACCAGACTCCAACAATGACAACCGAGCCAATCTCTGCAGTTTCTCCTCATCACCTTGCATCTCTTGTATGTGATCCAGAATGAGACCAGCAGCCTGCCTTGATCTACCGCAACAAAATCTCAGCAGGTATTCCATCGCAAGAACATTGCCTTCTCCAATCTGCTTCAACTGATGACGGAAATTGTTTTCGTCATCTTGTAGCAATTTCACCAGGTGACATGCTGCAAAGTATTCTTGGATGGACTTGTGGGGGAAAGTGACCAACGTTTTTACATCCAGACCACTAGTGAACGTTTCACATTGAACGAAACCCACACGACAACCCTCAGCTAAGGAAGACTGACAATTCTGAAATTCAGTTTCATTGAACATGAGTCTTTCCCCGCTAGAGTCTAGTAACCCTTGCAATGCAACACGCCCCAAGTCATCAATGATGGACATCATGATGGACATCATGTGCTGATCACCCATTTCTTCATTGCGGCGAATGAAAAGAACCTCTGCAAACTTTGCAAACAGTTCAGTAATTCTCTCAGGCAATGACTTTTGATTCTTCCAAACAAGGCACATCATCTGGGAAATGATTGGAACTTTCGACATTTCCCAGAGATGTTGATTGGTTTTCAGATATGAAACCAATGCCTTTCCCATGTCAGCATCATCAGGAAGGTTTAATCTGATGTACTGATCCCTGTTTTGTGGATTGAAGCCAGTTGTCTCCACCTGGGCAAATTTCGGGTGACGCCTGAGTACTGATTCGACCATGTGTGGTCGGGTGGTGACCAGCACAAACATTTTTGTAAGGACTCTGTTGTGTAAGATATCCTGAACCCTGTACTCGCCCTCCTTAGATTGCAAAACATGAGACGGAATTTCATCTAATCCGTCCAACAGCAAAGCAATGCGTGATTCATGAGCAGCAATAAACCCTTTCACTATGGGTTTTGTCAGTTTGGTGTCTTGAGCTAGAATTTGGTCAAATATGGCATCCAAGACACAACTAGATTGCTGCATTTGCCTCAGCTTTATCCAAAGCACGAGATAGAATCTACCAAATAGGGGTTTTGAACCAAGTGTGATGCAGGAGTTTGCAACTTTCACTAACAGGGTTGATTTACCCGTCCCGGCCCCGCCAACAACAAGAATCTTGATTTCCTTAACTATTTCCTGATTGAACAAATCGTCCAAGGAATTAAGAATGTCATATAGTGCTTCATCCAAGAATAATTTTCCTTCTGGTAATGTCACCAACCTCTCTGATTTTGTTTTGCCTGGAATGTTCTTTTTGAGTTGTAAAGGAATAAAGAATTCCTCAATACCCACTTGACGTGACTGCAGTGTTGGGTGTGCAGGGATAGTCGTTGCAGTTTGCTTGTAGTTGTCGATAATTTGTTGTTGAAAATACGCAAAGGTATACGGCCCCTGGAGTCCGGTGATTTCTAAAACAAATCAAACAAATATAATGAGTAATTTACTAGAGAACAAATGAACATGATTCATTACAATTATTCTTTTGAGCTATAATTCAACAAAGCCGACCAATCTGCTGGTCTTAATTTCCACGTCTTCGCACCACCAATTTTGTTTTCTGCATTCAGGCATTATATCTTTATCCACAGAAGTATTGAAGTAGTTTTATTTTCCCATTTAGTGCAGTAAAATGTACACTTAGAAATTTTGAATTGGATTGATGCATATTCACATTTTCTTTTTTTTTTAGCATTCCTGAGATCACTACATTAATAAACCATGAGTCGCATGAGATTGATGTTACACACAAAGAGCAAGTCCCTTACACTCTTCAAACAAACCTAGCTGTGATGAAATCAACGCCGAAATTTTGGTCACACCATAAACTGGACAATAAAGAGATGAACTGCTGGTGGTACATTTAAAAAAAATTAATACTGTACGCTGTTTTCATGGCCATTTATTGTCAGAAGAAAAGTGTCCCTCAGGGTGTGAATTTATGTTTATCCAACACCCATCAAACCAACCAAACACTTAAACAATTCATTCTCCAATTTTCCCCTGTGGGCAGATATGGATGCATGGAAGACATGAACTTTCCTGTGAACCCCCAAAAAGGGGTACATGCAGAAGAAAACCGAACGGAATATACATGTGACCTATTGTGGATACAAAAAAAACTAGTTTTGCTTATATCTCCCAGGAAATTCCTAGGAGATTCCAAGATGTTAATGTGAGCAGGAGCGCTCGTAATTATTGTGTTGTTAGAGGCTGCACTATGAACAATCTGCTGTCCATCACTGGTGTCTATGTCTATACTTTATTATGTACCCATTTCAACATCCAGAAAACAGTGTTTTGCTTCGGCTTTCAATCATGTACCCAGGCTACTTATGTCATGCCAAAAATGATTGTGGTTCATTCTGATACCTACCTATCAGGTCTTCAACAATGTCCCTTCTGCCGATCTCCATCAGAGCTGTGCATAACACGTCCCTCTGATCCGTGCTAGTGGATTGTTGGCGCCTCCATTTGACCAGCATGTTGAAGATCTGGTTCTCTGTCTGGCCTGGGTCATCCATCACGATGTGCTCGATCTCTGCAGCGCTTAAACCGAGATGTGTAGCCAGCTTCCGCCATTCAGAGCCAAGCCTCTCAGAGATCTTGCGTAGAACGGGCTCAGTGATACCTACAAACAGACACAAATCAATTAACACGTTAAAAAAAACCTCTCATGTTTCTTACTGTGCTCAACAGCTTGTTTATAAGTGAAGTACATTGTAGCTCATACGCTCATGTTCAGTACCACAACTTTGGACACTTATTACATTCTCTTCCTGATTCTATTGATTCTCTCTGACTCGGATCAGAATAAGAATAAAGCTGACTGAGGTTGGCGTAGCGGTACTTTCCTCGCCTTCCACCACCGACCCGGGTTCGAATCCCGCCCGGGCCAATATGTGGATTGGGTTTTGCCTGATTCCGTGGGTTTCCCTAGAATATAATTCTAGGGTTTTCCTCCCATCACTAATCCTTCCACATCTTTTACCAAGGAACCCAACTAGAAATAAGTCAAGAGACTTCCGTGGGTTATCCCGGTCAATTGCCGAATAATTACAGACAGACTCACAGTGATAAGTTGGTGCACAGTGTTTCTTCTTTTGTAGACATGAACGTCAACAAGTAATACAAAACGTAATACAATCCAGCCTTTGGCCACTCATAAAACGTTTCATCATCTGGCAAAACGGAACGTTAAAAACTACAATATAATAAAAAAAATAAAACACGGTATGAGGGTTGATAGTCGATATTAGCTCCCTGAGGTATTGAAAGTTGACAGACTAGCTCCAGAGGCGAACCGAACTAAACTATGTTTTATTTGTTTTACTATATCTCATACATATTCACAACAATTTCATAAAGTTACGTATACATTTTTTCGGTAAAATGTTGTGCCCGATTTTTTCAGTCTACCCCTGTAAGCTAGTTCCACGATTGCTTCGTAAAGCGCATGAATAGTAGACTAGTGCACTGGCAACCTGTGCGATTGTCTACCACACATGTGCATTTAACCTGTGCGTGAAACCTCGCATATGCGCTTGGTAAACAGCAAAACTAGCAGCCACGGAAAGGTACATGGAACAGTGAGAACCCGGCTCTCGATCATGAATATGTATGAGGTATAGTAATAGGCTTTATAACTTACCAGGAACTTGGGGGTGCTCATCATCCAAGTTTGTTTCTGAAAGAAAATAATATGAAATGTATAGATCTGCATTTGCCTTCACAGTAAAAATAACAATGCACTGTGAAAAGAGGCATACAAATCAGAAGAACGCAAAATATGGCTCAATAGGTCAGTTAACAGAGCACTACAACGGTGATTCAGAGGTTGTCTGTTCAAATCTCACTCTAGTAAATTTCTTGACTAATCTGCTTAAAAATGCAAAGACAAAGAGATGCGACTTTTCTCGTCACTGTTGCTCGGCAACAAGCTGTCAAAAAAGAAATTCTGATTCTGATTGATTCCTCTGTCTCAGATCAAACTTAGAAATATGCTGACTCACGGGGATGGGTAGCAGGAATGTCTTCAACTGCTGGTGAAGATGCCTCTTCTAAAATTATGAAGAAAAAAAGTAAAACAGATTAGTCTCCAATCCAGCCACTGTCAACTTTGGAAACCAGTTACAGTCTTTATTTTGCAAATTATTTTAGTTGATTGAAAGAACTGATGGAATTGAAATAAAACAGCATGGCTGATCATCAAAATAAATAGTACTAATTGTATTTCTAAAAAAAGAAAGAAAAACTATATAGACCATTTGCAAGGTGCGCCATGACAGCGGGCAGGTTTTATTTAAATTTAGTTACAACTAGTGCAGTGCCCGTCTAAAATGTGTACGTTCGGGAAGCGCAAATTGCTTTGCCGGAAGTTGTTTGGGCGAGTGGTTCTCGAAATAGCTGCAAAAATTAGTGCAGATATTCACCCTTACTGGATAATGGTATCACTCTGCAGTAAGGTTGCTCAGTCGACCATCTACAATGGTCGCTCAGTCGACTGCAAAAATAATGTGCCCGTGCAGCCACCACATACGTGTACAAAATTATGGAAACATATGGTATGCAATGCTGTTCACCCATACTGGACAATGGTATCGCCCTACAATGCACGTGTGCGTGCCCGTCCTTTTTCCAATGTTGTGTCATATTGAGCACACGCGCTTTAGCTTTACATGACGTAAACAATTGAAAAGAACGGCAGTGCGCGGTGTTATGTTCTAAGCTATATACTGCCACGTTAGGCCTCAGAAAATATTGCTTTTTTGCAGCTTTTTCGAGAACCGCTCGTCCAAACCACTTCAAACTTGGCACTGCACATTCTGTTGTCCCGAGCAATACACCCGCCGATTTTCAACTTCATACGGTGCCCGGTTCTGGAGATAATCGAAGGACAGACAGACAGACACACACACACACACACAGATTCCTGGAATTATAGTAGAGATACAAGCACAATATACCTGATCAAGTGAATCCATTGATCTCCATCAGTAAGACTGGATAGGACACACGTACACTTACGTGCAGAGAAGATTCGGAAAACGTGGACACAGACAGCTGGGTTGTACAGTGCGGGTTTAATGTTTGCGACTGCGCTTGCGTGACGTGGGTGTGCTGCATGGTCTGTGTGTGGGACGAATGCATTTCAAACTTTCAAACCCTCACCGTTGACTACGCATGCGTGCACAAGATGGAGGGCGCTGTGTCCTATCCAGTCTTACTAATGGAGATCAATGAGTGTATCACACAGAAACACAGCCTTGCCTACTGTCATGACGCACCATGCAAAGGGTCTGTTAGGCTTTATAACTTACCTGCAACTTGGGGCTTCCCATCGTCCACATTTGTTTCTGAAAATGAAATAATAAAGGTACTTGCATTACGGTCTTTCCTCGCTAAATGTTACATTGGGACATCGAGCATGATTTCAATTTTGTTTAATCGATGAAGATCCTAGTTCTAACAAATGAGAATAGTATTAAGGCCCTGTAAACCCAAGTCCATCTTTTGCTCAACTGTTCAATCGTCTGAAGAACTTGACATGAGGAAATACTGAAATCTTTTTTGACATAACGTTTGTTACACAGGTAGACTTTGATTATCATTTTTGTTTAAATGGAAGTCCAAGAATCATTCCGTTACCAACTGACGCATGCGCATTATGGTCACTGACTCAAAACCTGGTTGCAGAAAAGTACCAGAAGCTGCGGGCAGGGTGAGGGAAGTTGCTTTGAGAATTAGCTGGTGCAAAACTCTTGCCATTAATGGGGGCTACCTGTTGCGCTAGGAATGATACATGTACATGTAAACGATGCAGTGTTTGCTCCGATTCCAATTAAATGAGTGAGTGAGACACCTTGGAATGATATACAATGCGATGGTTGCTCCGATTCCAATTAAATGAGTAAGTGAGACACCTCGGAATGATATACAATGCGATGGTTGCTCCGATTCAAAGTGAGTGAGATACTCGCTGATCATCAATTATTCATTGATGATATTTGTCCCAAAAAAAATACACAATATAAATGTATATAAGGACCTATAACTTTAAGTTATAGATCCTTAAAGTTATAGATCCTTATATACATTTACATTGTGTAGTGTTTTTACCCAGAACTTGGGCGTGCATATATGAGGTATAGTAATAAGCTTTATTTACTTACCTGGAACTTGGGGGTGCTCATCATCCAAGTTTGTTTCTGAAAAGAAATTTGTATTAAAAGTAACAACATTTGTTTATACACTGTAAATAGCACTGAAAAGAGGCATTTACAAATTAAGAGAGCGCAAACATACATGGCTCAATAGGTCAGTTAATAGAGCACTACAACGGTGATTCAGAGGTTGTCCGTTCAAATCTCACTCTAGTCAATTTTCTTTACTAATCTGCTTAAAAAAATCAACGACAAAGATATTCAGTCTGATTCGTATCAATTCTTTTGTCTCATGTCAAACATTAACTCGCAATATGCTGACTCAATGGGATGTGTAGCGGGATTGTCTTCAACTGCTGTTGAAGATGTCTCTTCCAAAATTATGGTGGACCAAAATCGCAAATTCAGCCCCTGTCTGCTTTGATATTGTTTTTTTTTATCGGTAAGCTGTATCTTACCTCGAAGCGAGACAGCACCATCATGATCTCGCAACGACCATCAACCAAAAAAGACAGCTCTCCTCCCCCCCCCCCCCCCAGTGCAACTTTTTTTTCAGTATCATTTGTCAAAATTGCATAATTTCGTCCACATTATCACTCTTTTGGGCCAAATAAAGAGAATGGCTGGATTGCTAAGGAAGTTGTTATTTGAGAGTGAGGTCCGGTGCTCGGTAGTTTTTGAGTTAGACAAAAAAGTATTGGGGGGGGGGGGGACTTTCTTTTTTTAGTTGAATGTGTAAGGATGTGCAGGTACCGAAATTCGCATGTTCCCAAATAATTCACCAAGTGCGGTAAGTGACAGCGAGACCAAGCGGTGACACGCCATTCCCCATCGTGCTGTCTCCCTTGCCGCTGGCCTGTGCACCGCTTGCTTTTAACAGGTAAAAATTCCCCTTTTTTATCGAATCATCATTCATGAAGCTGTAGTATTTCAATGTATTGGGGACTCTGGCACAATATAATGAGGTATAGGGGTAGAGAATTTTAATGAAACTTAGTGTAAATTAGGATTTTTGCCCCGTTTTCCGTTGCTAACGAAATTTGATGGAGGCCCTCTTGCGTTCATATTGAGAAAGTGTACATGACATGTCGCCCTGAATCGCTGTGTTTTCATCATAATTTCTGGTCAAAGCTTGTCAAATTGTTGTTCAATTGATTATTTTGAGTGTGTAAAATTAAATTACATGTGTGTAAGTGCCTTCACTGATTTATAGACATAACATTTCTAGGTCAGGTTATTGTATTAAGTTGATAAATTCACAGATTTTGAGTGACACAAATCCCAGAATTTTGATGAATTGGATTTAATCTCTGAAATAATCATTGTATTTAGAGAGAAATCCCTTGCTACAGTAGGTAATTGATCCACAGTCCTTACTTTTACTGTATAGCATAATTTATGACTGTTTAATGACAGACTGAATTAATTCCCTGTCATCACTGTCAATTTAGAAATTCTGGTTTTTACAATGAAATGTATGTGTTTCTTGGAGAGATTTACAGTTAAGTTGGGTATTGTGCTCTCACACCTCGACAACTCTTTCTCATAAATTAAATGCTGTCTTAGATATTTATAATTTATGTACAATAGGGTCTCCCTCAGGATTGATGTTACATTTTACTTTAGTTTTCTTTTATTTTTCTCCCTTTTCTGTCATTGTTTGTAAGTGTTTAATTGATTCCCCATCATGCTGTCTCCCTTGCCGCTGGCCTGCGCACCGTTAGCTTTTAACAGAATTAAATCCTTGGAGTGACTCGAACCCACGTGTTGGTGTGTCTATTACATTTATTCACACTCATCACTCCCCTGAGCTGGCCTCCACAAGTGTATGACAGACAAATGACAGAATACATTGTCAAAAAATGCTGTACAACTCACCTGGAACTTGGGGAGGCTCATCATCCGATTTTCTTCCTGAAATAAAATAATATGAACTTTACATGCATTTGCCTTTACAGAAATAACACAGCACGGTGGAAAAAAATTGGGAGAGGGCAAATATAGGGCTTAATAATTCAGTCAATAGAGCACTGGAACGGTGTTTCTGAGGTCGCATGTCCAAAATCTTTCATAGCTAATGAAGCTGGATGCTGAAAAAGTACTGCTGGCAGGGCAGTTGCTTTGTGAAATAACTGGTATGATTCTCTGGCCATTGAAGGGTGCCCTTTGAGTTATATCGTGATTGGAATGATATATTTGGTGAACTGAGTCAGATACCTTGCATTTATTCTCCACCTGGGAGTAAATTGGACTGTGTGATGATATAGCTGGGTACTGTGAGGGAGTTCATGAAGTTCAAGGTTTTGTTTGAGCATTGACAAAGGCCAACAAAAAGAATAGTTCTGCTTCCGGTTACCCGACCGACCCTATTTTTAGGCTGCGACCCTAAATTTTTTATCGGCAATTCAAAAAAAAAAAAAAAAAAAAAAAAGGTAAATAAAAATAAAATCTGTCTTTTCTGTCTTCACAAAATACCTCTCAACAACCCTTTTGCATCCAAAAATGATTGTATTTATTTGTTTTCTTACTTACATTCGCTTTTTTTCAAAAGAAACCTCCATTATTACAAATTCGCTTCGCGATATAACCTACTTCGCAATTCGATGTCACGCATGGTGACTATAAAGTTCCCGCCGCGCCGCGCAGGGGCCAATTTAGAAGACATAATGAAAATGCGGTAACCAGTCCATAGCTAGCTATGCGACCGATAGCACGCTATCAGTACAGTGCAGGCCACTGTCAACTGGTCGGATTCGACATCGTAAAAATGCCAAGAAAACACCGATGGAGAAAGAACATTTTTGCAAGTTAATTTACAGAATTGATCTAGCTTGTCTGTGTATGTATTTTCTGTGTTCAAGAGTTTATTTTGAGATCGCACTACTCGTATTTGGAGTGATACATGCCGCGTGTTTCCCGAAATTGTTGACCGTAAAAACAGGTCTGTCGGCCCATGGTGGGCCGCTCGCCACAAACGCACGCATCACACACCTCGGAGTTTTGGCCAGCTCCCTGCGTCTTGACTAGCGTTGTGCATATGGTGCGAACAGCCTGAATTTTCCATTATTTTTTGGAAGTATCGAACGTAAAGTATTGACAATAATTAAAGGTAGGTTTTACTCACTTTTTGTTGCCATTTCGTGTATAGCTTTCGTAGTGCAATAGAAATAGTTCAGGCTAAAACTTCGCATATAATTGAATACCCCATTCAATCTGCATAAAAAAAAACTGGCCAAAAAAAAAAAATTTCCGACCGACCGACCTCATTTTTGAAAGGCATGTAATCGGAAGCAGAACTATTTTTTTTTTTGGCGTAAGTAATACCTATAAAGCATTAGATTTTGTTTTCAAATCGCACTGTAATGCTGGTGGTTGTCCATCTTTAACTAACCTCTTCGAGCGAATCTACTCCGAAGATTTCCCATTGTTGGTCAGACTGGTCTCAGGTTCCAACATCAGCAAACTATTTCCTGCAGATAGATATAAACAAAAACAAAAACCCACCATGAGCGATAACGATCAATGCAGAGGTGATGACAATAGCAACATGGAATGTGTGTGTCCTGATACATGTACATGCAGAAATTGTTTGTGAGTAATCCGTTTATTCAACAGCAACATTAGTACAGTGTTGTAGTCGACAACTTTTTTCCGAGTATCGGTTGCCGAGTACGAGTATGAGTACTTGTACTTCCGAGTACGAGTACTTGTATTTCCAAATACAGCCATACGGAAAATGGTTCATTGTGCGTAATTGTGCCCAGGCCCAGTCAGACCGATGTACAGATCCACTCACGGCTAGCTGTTAAATGTGTTTGTCCGGACGCGCGGAGAGGAAAATCAGGAAACTTTTATTTCTGCGCAAGCCAATCAACCATATCAAACTGAAAGTATCAATAAAATTTGGCTGTGGTACGTCAAGCTATACCATTTTTTCCCCCGAATACTGGTATTCGAGTACGAATATTTTAATGATCGAGTACAAGTTTGACATGTCGAGTACGAGTACTTTGCTGCCCGAGTACGAGTACTTTGACATTCCAGTACGAGTACGAGAACTAAAAAAAAGTACTCGAGTATGAGTACCGAGTATGAGTACTACAACACTGCATTGGTTTGTTTTAACATAAAGCCATTATGTCTCCGCCATTTTGTATCCATTAGGGACAGTGATGGAACTGCTGCACATCCATGACCTATTGTTATACTTTCATTTAATTATAGCACTTCCATGCTATGGTACCTATTCAAATGAAATGATAGATAAGCAATATTGCCTAATGCCTGTACTATTTTGGGGTTTTTTTTTACAAAGAAAACAGATAAACTGTAAACCAAGATACAATAATTTTGCGGATAAGCACTGGTATGGCTAAGGAGATGCCTGCCTTGGATTGGCAAGAATTGGCAAGCCTTGCCAACCTAGTCCGGATCAGTCACAAGGGACAGTTAGCCATTAAGACCTAGTGATAGTCACAATTTAGTGACAGTCACTCAGCTGTCAGCTATCACGACGATACTGGGCGGACCCTTGGGGACTAGGAATAATTTCAACCAACTTAATCATAATGTCAAAATTCGCTTCTTCTTTTTTTTTAAGCATCTTGGAGCTAAAACATGTAAAAGCTTTAAATTTAAATCTTCGATTTATTTTATGGATCATTCAGTTAAAAACGTTTGGAAAAGAAGGACATTTCTTAATTATCAGCCAACAAGAATCTAGGTCAGAATGTGCTTCATGAAGCAGGTATATCAGCCGCGTTATTCGTAAGTAAAATCCATGAAATGACCATTTTATATAAGACGGTTGCACCGGCCGATATAAGACTGCAGCTGACAATGCAACGATGGAGATCACAAGTCCGTTACTGTTTGGATACAATAACAGAATAGTTGATGTGTGAAAAAGTGATACAAGACTTTGGCAACGTTCTTCGTTCTAGTGCAGCGTTTCTCAAAACATTCATTACAGCAATGTGTGGAGGGAGGGGCATGCCCCGCCCATGTTTTCCCTCTCCTCATTTACCCCCACGCTCCGCATCAGAGTCCCTCGATACTCATTATTTGCTGATAGTAAATTTATGATAAGAAACTGTCTGGAAGGGACCCTCATCGTGCCCCGCCCATGTTTTTCCCTCTCCTCATTTACCCCCATGCTCCGTATCAGAGCCTCAATGTCCATACTCATTATTTGCTGATGGAACGTTTAATAAGAACCTGTCTGGAAGGGACCCTAATCGTGCCAATATATGTATGAACTTTGGACAGCCACACCCACCTCCCAAATCCCGAGTGTCGAAGAATTCAACCCCACCCCTACCCCACTTCTATCCTTTGACTTTGAGGACACAAATACCGTCAAATGCACGTAGTGATGAGCAAATATCCAATCTTGTCATACCATCAATGAGTGCCTGCAGTAGGTGTCCACGTATCCACCCACATTCAACATCATATCAATAAATATCACACTTAATATGGACCAGCCAGACAAAAAGTAAACAAACAAAACACTTCAAACCATTGACACTTTGACACTCTTCAAATATTACAGGCCGAATAAAGAAAAATGCATCCCAAATGGCAGGACCAATTTTTGAATGAGTTTTTTCCTGTTGCACTTTCAAAATCAAGGATTGTGTAATGAAAATAGCCCTTCCTCATTACCTTCCTCCCCACCTTCTATTTTTGGTTTAGCCTGCCCCTCTCATCCATCACACCCCCTGAGCTGAGTGTGTATCAGTCCAGCCAGGCATGCAGCATTTGCATAATTCTATTGTGAGCCCCATGTGCATGGAATTTGAAATAGCCATGTGTGCTTCAGTCTGCTGGGTGCTGTGCTATGTGGAGGGCAGTGCAGGTTTTGCCTGGGCGTGGCAAGGGAAAGCTTTGCACGTATATATGTTTGTGCCTTCCACTTTAGTTTGTCTATTGTGCCCGGGTATCCCACTTGACGCCATCAGCCTTTGTCCCTTAATAAGGCTTAAATGCGACATGACATAATCAGTCTTCTCTTACTCTAATTTTTGTTTCAATAGGTCTATTGATTCAAATAATGTAGTAGTCTTTTCGCAAGCAGTGATTTTCGTTGATTATTAAAGATGTTTATTTTGTTTTCCTTAAAAATCTGAGTTTTTAATAAGAATATAGAAAGACCTATGATGGAAGTGAAGCCAATGTCAATGTTCCCTTCCAGGTGATAAATAGGGAGCTACATTTTTTTAAATTCACAATTTAAAAAAAATGTAGCCCAGTTGATTATATGGCGAGTTTTATTGGAAACTTATTTTGAGTATATCTTCTCGGGGTATAACTTTGAGAAAACTCACATAATGGAAATCTTGGACATTTTACGCCATCATAGCACCGGAATATGTTGGTAAAATGTCGCCAACATGCGAAGACTAGTGGATGTCTCACACTGCGCATGTGCAGCAAGTAACCCCCAAGTGACTACACCGGCAATAGGCTATGAACATACGTGTTTGATGTAATGACCAAGTAAGTTGTAGTGCAGGACAACTAAGTTAAATGCCCCCTGGGTTGGGAGTAGAGGGATGGTGCTTTAAAGGTACCACACTCACTGTGACCATCACCGAGCCCCGCCCTTTGTCATTTCTCATAATTAACTGTTTTCCTTGCATTTATTTCTACAACAAATTCCTTTAATCCGTACTTTAATTAAAGAACTTATTTCATAGCCCTAATTTGCCCCTACATTTAAAAGTAATTAGTAATAAGAAGTAGAAATAAGTAGACGGATCCGATTTTTCTAAATGAATTAATTTACTTGAAGCCTAAACATCTTCTCTCTCTACCAAGTTATTTGTTTGTCTCGCTGCGGCACCTGACCACACTACAATATGAAAGCCCAGTCATTAAGCTTTCATTTAGTACAAGAATAATTCAAATCACTCATGTTACTTTTCAAGTTACAGCATTTTGAACACAAACATACTTTTAAAGTTCTGTCCACGGATCACAAAAAATTAAATGTTCTTTCTGCAAAACTTAAACAATTCTCATAGGGATGCAAGTGAATTTTTTCGTTTTGCAGAAAGAGCATGCATCTTTTTGTGATCCGTGGACAGAACTTTAAAGCAGAGTTTGTGTTCAAAATGCCGTAACTTGCAAATTACATAAGTGATTTGAATGATTCCTGTCTTAAAAGAAAGGTCATTGATTGGGCTTTTATGTCCTAGCAAAACTTCGTTCAAAAATTGGTCCTGCCATTTGTGATGTTTTTTTTTTACTCAGGCTGCAGTCCACTGGTTATGTGACAAACTATTGATGGATTGTGCACTTTTTGTAAAAGCGTGAAACGTTGCACAGATTCAGGAGATAATTTGTTCAAGGGGCGTGGCAGCCATTTTAAAGATGGGGGGCCTCATTATGCCTACCCTGAAAAATATTGTGCCCATCTTTCATAAAAGCACAAAACTGCACAAAGACATATTTACTGATGAGAATTTTTTTCTTCCAGATGTGGAGCCACCACAAACTCACCCTTTTAGAGGCGTGGCAGCCATTTAAATGAAATGGGAGGGGGGGGGTTAATTGGGCCAAACAAAAAAAATGGTGTGTTTACGGTAACGGCCTGAAAAAAATCCAGGTAGGTAGGTAGGGAAATAATTTTATTTTGTATTTTTTTTTTCATTTCAGTTCTGCATACCCATGCGTGTTCTTTTGCAAAAAAATGTATAAAACCACTATTCAAGCATTGAAGATATTCAATTGATACATTTCAATCCAAATTAATTTGTATCGTCAGCCAGGGTTCTCCCCAGGATTTTTTCAAACATGTGGGGATGATTTGCTGTGATTCAACAACCCGAAAATGTTTGAACTTTAGAAGCTCTCTGGTGCATTTTAGAGCAAATCTGGGGGTCTTTATCTTAAGATTTGTCCTTGAAATTCAGAGGAGATCTTGTAGGTCACTAATATTTTGGTAATTAAAAGAAAAAAAATCAAAATTGTTAACTTAAAAAAAATTAACATTTCACAACCTGTGTTTCATTGCTTCCTAACTAGAAAAGTATGAATTACATTTACATGTAAGTTTCAAATTAAGAAATTAAGGTGGAGAAAAAAACAACTTTTGCTTCCGATTACATGCCTTTCAAAATAGCGTCAGTAGGTCGGAAAATTATTTTGCCAATTTTCTTGGGGTGCTGATTAATGGAGCATCATTTGTACTAAAGAGCAAGGAATCATGTTTATTTTGTGCCTGGATTATTTTCATTTGCGCCACGAAAGTTATCAAGACTGGCTATCAAAAGTGATTAAAACTTGCCTCACCTAATTAAAAATATATTTGAGGTCGGTGATTCCACTTCATGCTTAACATACATCACGGCCGCTAGCACCGCCAACATTCCGCCTGGCTGGCCGAACATCGCGCCGAACTCACGGCCCACGTGGCCGAAAATCTTGCACTACTGCAGAAACACGCTACGATGTTTCGCCACAAGTTCGAGCTTTGCAATCTCGTCATTTTAATGGAAAACACATCCACAGAAAGTAAAGATCACGTTCTGTGAATTAATTTGCAGAAATTCTCTTTCTCCAGCGATGTTTATTTGGTAATATTTTTACGATCCAACTTCGGCCCACTACATCATCATGCTGTATGCATGATACGAAGTATGGACCGGAGAGAGGCAGTAGTCACTGGTTCCGGTCCTTCATCATAGCATTGATTCCGTTAGCTGGCGAAGGGAACCAGTGTACCATGCTGTATGTTAGCTGGGTGCTGCTGGTACTGGTCGACAGAACACGTCATCGTGTGCATTTTGATCACACATGCATCAGAAAAACAGGATTTTGGTCAAGATTTTGCATGTCAAGATGAAATAATGGCCTATGTAACGATCAAATTGTGCATTTTAATGGCGTGTATAATAATTATATTGTGCGTATCAGGGGCTAAAAAATGTGATCGCCATTTTTTTGTCGGCGTATTGGGCCGGCCGCAATTCCAGCGTATCAGGCCGACACGCAGTACGCACGTTTGTACGTGGGGAGCTAGAACCATCCTGTCCGTCGGCCAGCCAAGCGTACCCCGATGCGTTTGTGCAAAAATAATCGTACTTCGTAGTTTGAGAATTCAAGTTTTGAGGGAGGGGGGGGGGGGGGGGGGGAGAATGCACCCCATACCCTCCTGTCATGCTGCCACCAACAACAGTTCACGACAAGTTGCACTCGCCTCACAGCATATCAAAATCTCTGATGAGTATCTAACCCCAACAAAATCCATACAAATCAGCAAAATTCACACAAAATAATGTTGTGTTAAACTTTAGTACAAGGAGTACAATGTATGTTTCTTTTCCCCAAACTTTGGTAAGCTAATTAGTTATTAGATAATTAGTTATCTTATTGCAGAAACGAGCTACCGGTAGTCTGTTTAACTAACATAAATCCTAGTGCAATTACTAGCAAGGTCAAGAGATGTACGAAACCTGCAAGAGAGATCCTAATGAGTTGCACTTTTGTACACGCGCAAGGTGAGTGTGAACCACAACTTGCACGCATACAAAAGTGCAACTGTTTTCCATATCATTTCTCATAAATTGCATAAATCCGTACACATTATCACTGTTTTGGGCCAAATAAAGAGTATGGCTGGATTGCTAAGGAATTTCTGTACTGATTATCATTATTTGAACAAAAGGTGCTTGGAAGTTTTGGGGTTAGACAAAAAGTATTGGAAGGGGGAACTTTCGTTTTTGGTTGAGTGTTAAAGTTTTGCTGCCTGTACAGATTCCAGCTTTGCTTTTGAGAAGGAACCACCAAAGTCTCTCTGGCAATTATGGAAGTACATGAATGTCTACGGTCACCCTGATGCCAAACTGTCAAGAAGATGTTTCAAATACAAGTTCAGAATCGTGTAACTAATGAACCACGATACTTGAATGTCTCATCGGATAACTTAGCAGTTTAAAACTCTTACCTTTTTTGTGAAAAATGGAGGGCTACACTCTTTAAAGATGCAAAAACTCCCGTCCAAGTACAACTCAATGTTAGCGAGCAGACTTCATAAAATGAAGGCATGCAAAGGCCGGCTGAATGCGACGTCCTCAATCTGATGAAACTCTCGCATGCAAAATCTTATATACGATGGCTTTCGGTATCGAAATGTGCATGTTGAATGTGCACGTGATCTCTTTGTGCCGCACCCACTCGATATCCACCAATGAAACTGATGGATTTGTAAAGTTATCACCAGCCAGTTGCGTGATACCCAGGGGCCCAGGTCTCCAATGCTGAGCATTCACTCACTCCCTGGACGTTGCATCCTGCAGGGATGGTACACAGTTCAGTCACCCGACTCCAGGAAACCTGAAATCGAATGGCACGTACGCTCACTAAGCTTCCAGGGACGGTACCGGTCCTACCCCTGATCAGCAGTAATGTGTGACACCAGGAACCTAAAATGGGGCGGCAACGAAAGCTCACTGCCAGGGATGGTACATGTACATTGTTTATCAGTAACGTGTGACACCAGGAACCCTCTTGCACATTAAACTCGATGAAACGTTCAGTTCCAGATGCTGGTTTTATCTTAAAAGTTGCATACCAAAATGTCATAGATACCAGTGATAAATACCCCAAATTCCAAAAATCAGGAAAAATACTCACAACTCTACAAGGTGTAGAGAAAAACTTAAAGCTAATCTTAAAAAAAAAAATATTAAGAAAGCCTGTTGTTTCCGTCTTAACAACATCTACACTCTGCAATTGGGAGTCATGTTGGTAACATGAAGATTGACATCACCAAGTGTTCATGCCATGCATATAACTCACAAGAAGAAGTTTCTTCAATACACTCATTAATGAGAGGGGAACCTCTTAAGACTGTCAACAGCCACACATTATCTGGGGCTTGAAATAACAATACATTTGGGGGGCTGTGTATGGACTTTAACTAGACTGCACCATTTCCTTGAATGTAAACTGATATTCTAAAGGTTAGTTGGGTCAAGGAAAGTCAATCTGAGTAAACATGTTATTTCCCATGTATAGGGATTTCCCTGTACATATTTCCTGTCACAGGCTGGTACTGAAACTGAAAACCAGGCTACGTAATGTCGCGCACTGATCCGACAAATTATAGCAACCCCGCGTGCGTGTGCGTCGTGCCAATGCTTGCGTGTGCTTCGCCGAATAACAAAACGAAGTACTAATTTAAATTTCCTACGGTGCGTCTTAAGAAGCACCATTGGAAACGCCTTCTTTCGTGGATTATTTCAAAGTGACAGCTTGCCAGAAAGAATAATATCACAGGGAGTTTAGTCACCTTAGTATCTTTTAACCAAGTATGTTTTTCAACAATAATTACGCCAATTACTTTTCGGATAGCTGCAAATGATAGACTTTTTGAACACGTCCCTTTCAGAGAAACTCATCATTTGCCAACCATGAACTCAGAAAACAACTAAAGGTGTCCATTAATTCAGCCTGTAAACCGCATCAGTTGAAAACAGTGTGCCAGACTTCCCGTAACAGCCTAGCATAGTGTCAATTGTAAGGAAATGGGGGTTGTCCAGAAATCTTATCTCATCCGGCAAATGTATTCCTTTCGTTTTAACATTCCCTGAAAATGTTAAGAAATCCAGATGTTTATTGACCCCGACCAAAAAGCAGGGCGGCATGACATTAAAAAAAGTGGGTTTTTTGCGCCAATAAACGGCTCAGATAAATTCACTTTTTTTTTCGCATTTGAACAGCTCACCCAAGTGCTACATCACGAGATTTAAACAATTTCAGAATTTTGCTTTTTGCGGGATGGGGTCACATTTTATAAAAAGTAGGGGGGGGGGGGTTAAATGGTGTTAACAGAAAATCTATCAGTCACAGGTAATCTTGGTGTGTTTTTTCCCATCCAGTATATAGTGGATGGGTGTGGACAGAATGTGAACATGTATGTCATTTCATTAACTTTTTGTTCGCTTTGGGGGTGTGTCACAACTTTTTCCTAAAAACAAAAATTTGGATTAAGACAGTATTACCGTAGCTCATTATTGTTTCCACGAAATCTTAGCTGGTACCGGTACATCATCGTGTTTAGGAGTAAAAACTAAGATTTCCAGAAGTGTCTACAGGAAAATAGTGATTTCATATAAAAAGCCAAATTGATGTTGTTGTTCGGTCTGAAATCAGTGAAATAATAGTTTATATTACTATACATTTGTAAATGTATCTCAAATTGTTCATTTGACAACTGATATTGACATTCAAAATTGATTGTTACATCAAAGTTACTTATTTTCCTGGGGTGTTTTTTTGTTTTTGTTCCTTTCCTCAAATTTTTTTATTTTTCTTAATCCGCCCCAAATATTCCCTTTTTCATGTACCTGATTCGCTTCAAAGAATAGACATTCTGGCTCTTTTTTCTAATTTTAGTGAAACAAATTGATTTTAAAAGGACAAAATTGTAAATATTTATCATTCCCCAATTTTATAAATAAAAGGTCTTCCTCCTGCATAAAATCGCAAATATGATTTCAAATTTTGCCTTGTCATATACTGCTCAGACCGCCAAGGCCAAATTCAGCCAAAAGTTGATATGAGTTTTGATTAATGTTGTACACTATGTACATGTATCTTTTAATCTCTTCTTTTTCACCCTAAATTATGAAAGGTCTCCACGCCCCTAAAGAAACAATTTGTCCAAACTTGTGTTTCAATTACCGGTAATTCTAAATTCAAATTTTTCATCTGCTGCAAAAAGTCTTGATTTGTGAGTCTCCTTTTAGGTTTATTTTGCCACCTTTTCCAAATGGACGCCCCGCCCACAAAAGGTCAGGGAAAATGGGTATGCAACTGTGCATTCTTCATTTTGGCTCAAAAACGATACCCAAGAAACACTCAATTTCTAGGGTGGGAAAAAATGACATCAAATGGATTTGGGTTTTATATTGAGTCATTAATAATCCCTGAAATGTTGAAAGAATGTTTTCAATTCACTGAAAGTTAAAGGCATATTTGCGAAGATAGGTTTTGTAATTATTAAAAAGAGTGTTTCATGACTTCCAAATTTATGCAAGGTGCAAGTTCGATCAAAGACCATAGATTAACAAACTCTGATCGAATGCACGCTAGTCACCGATGGTTGGACAAGTCTAACTATTCAGGACCAGCCTACTGCGGCTGGTCGTGCAACGATTTATAGCAGGTTATCAACATCAATTTTGTATAGCATTGTGCAACTGTCAACAAAAATGACAGAAACGAAAACGACGAGTGCTTATAGTTTCATTTTCATTGCACAGTTTCTCCATTTCAGTTTACAATTCTATCACTTTTGTCACCATTGTACAATAAGAATGGCGCTTATGTAATTTGTGAAGTGTCTTCAACTACACAATCACTGTATTTATAAACAGAAACGTCAAGTGTTGAAAAATTGTGCGACGGCCATTTTCTCATGGTCGTTGACATGACTTTAGTTGGACTAGACTCGTCAGCACTTTTATCTTCAGTGTGCATGCGCTAGGTACCGGTACGTCACGAACCAACCACTAGTTAAAGGGGCACTAGGTCCTGAAATCCCCCTTTCATCTGGTTGAAAGGAAACCAACCTAATGTCTTACCGTTCCCGAGAAAAGAAAAGAAAAAACCCGCTTGTTTACATTGGACATGACGGAGTACGAATACGTTTTTCGTGTCGTTCTCATGTACGCTATACATGTTGTGTGTCTCGGGAACAGCGCGCGGTGACCAATCACCAATGCAAAAAAAATGTGGTTTCTTCAACATCCGCAAAAGGCGAACACTTTATGCGTACGAATGAAATCACAACTAGCATCCAAACAGCTCGAATTTATGGGGTCCCCGAAATTCGTTCTCGCACGCATAATACAGGAACAAAAACGCCCAGTTTTGAAAGGATAGTTGTGTGGATGTTTATATCATACTTTTAAAAGTTATTTCCGATTATCATCATCTCGTTCAAAGCGCGTTTTGTAGCCCAATTGGGCTGTTCCAGGACCCAGTCAAGGGCGGATAAAAAAAAATAAAAATTGGTTTCGTTTTTTTTGGGGGGGGGGGGGGCCCCCCCCCCCCCCCCCCCCCCCCCCCCGATCTGCCCTTGGACCCAGTGTCCCTTTAACCATTGGTCCTTGATCCAACTTGCCCAAGGATGGCTACAAATGCATGTGCAACTTCATCTGCAGCATTCAGATATAAAAAGTGTGAAAGTATTAACTTACCAGTCCTGGTTGCCATGGCAACAGTGAGTGATGACGTGGTCTGCTGACTTTGGCTGTGGAATCATCTTCTTGTACTATCTCTGGTAGTGGCAGACGTAACTCGTAGTGTCTGTGACTAGAAGAGTCAAATTCCTATACAAAAAAGTACATTTTAAAAAACAAAACCTACAGGCCTAGAGATGTTGTTCAATGGTGTACAGGCAGATTGGCCACATAAAGAGGTCTAGTTGTCATGCCTATCCAAGCAGTACATTTGCATTGTCCTCTAAGATGGCCGCTCAACATGAAGTCAATTGAAGTAGTGGCTTGGCTGTACAGTACTGGATTATTCAGTACGGCAAAACCAGACATGGGATCTTAGTCAATTCTTGGTGTAACACCTTAACCTTATGAGCAGTTCCAGTACTTTGGCTAACACCCTGCTCAACTGCTCAATTAAACAACACACAACAGGTGCTTGTCAATGTGCCACGCCTGCTACATGTCAGTCTAACCAAATCAATCCAACGGCCTGAGAGTCTGAGCTTGCTAGTCACCACAGTATGCATTATTGGATGGGACAAACTCCCATTGTCTCAGAATTGGTAGTTGAAACTTGAATGCTGTTCTGTTGCTCTGCTCAATACAGGATGTATCAAAAACAAGGAAACCCAGTTGTAAATGTAAATTATAAAAAATCTAATAAATATTTTGAAATAAGTAAAGATCATGTGAAACGCCAATGTGTCCTCTTTCCAATGATACCTTGATTGTGTGTCTGTGGTGAAGATACAATGCACCCTAGAATAAACAAAGTCAAAGAATAACAGACTGACAGACAAACATACAAAAGAAAGTTAAAAACAAAAATAATTGTCTTGCCTACCAACCTGGATAATTGTTAGGATGTTACCGTAAACACACACATATTTTCAGCCTAAGTGAACCTACCATGATACGGGTCTTGACACACATCCATGGCTTGGCCGGTGTCAATTCTTGCTGTCCTCTTTGGAGGTTTGTGGCCATGAACTTCCTGTATGCATCTTCATCGGTCTCTGCAAGCTCATCCAGCATTGACCAAAAGCACTGTGCCTGCTTCATCAGGTCATGTTGGACGCCTGTCGCCATACTTTACTAAAATTGGAAATGAAAGGAGGACAATTTTGAAAATGGAATCCACGCGATATTCCAAACGGAGCCCTCGCCGATAAACGGTAAATTTCACTTTTCATCCAGATTGTAAGTAAAGCTTAGTATCATGATCTTCAAATCATAAATCTGTAATTGTATCTCAGGTGGCATAAAGTAATTCTGCGGCCGTTTTGAGGGTGAAATCTGATGTTTTTGTTGGAAAATGGTTGGGTTGTTAATTGTTTGAAACACCATGTAAGTACTATCGCCAGATCATGTCCAAATGTTAAAAATAATGCAGGGGCTACTGTTGCGGCAATTGCTATCGTTACAGCATCGTCTGGCTCCCTGACCTAATAGTAAATGTCTTTCGCACAACTGCATGTGCGCACATCACATGACAAGGATTAGGGTCTGTGGATGGACAGTTCGCCACACATGCAAAATCATAGCGGGGTACTAACAAAATCAAAGAAAGTGTTCTTGTTTTGAAGTAGATACAAAATGTTGCTTGTTTAACCGCACCATGGTTTAAGCTGGTTTGTATTGATCATGTGTATGCTCCAACTTTTGTGCAAACAAAAGGGCGATCGTGAAGTGTAGGGCCCGGTTCCTATATAGGCTAAGGCCGGTAAGGGAGCAAAATCCACTTTAAAATTATTGGAACTACCAAACTAGTTGGCAACATTCTCAATAAACAGGTATGTCATAGATAAAGGGCAGGGTTTTGATTTTTTTAGGGAAATTTGGGGGTAAAATGACGATGACAGCGCGGCGACAACACGCGACCTGAAAATAAAGATGGCGATCACCGCGTGATGTACCGTGAGCACGCAGGCCATGCTGAATCACAAGGCACAAACCACGCAGGAAAATCGTGGGGAAAATGTCCATACTCGGACGTCCATTTATCTGCTGCCAAACATATTAATTGTCACCTCACCTTGTCATTTGAACCAAGAGAAATCCAGGAAGCTGTGTTAAGGTGAAAAAAATTTACTCAAAATGTGTTTTTAGAGCACATTTTGGATGCATACGTTGTGCAGAACTAACTTGAAGCAGCCGGTCAAAACTGATTGTAGTGGCTGAAAAGACAGTGGTACGTTATACAGGTGACATCAACAACCATGACGTCGCATGAGCCTGCCAATGATAGTGCAATATGTCATTATGAATATTTATTTTATCATGAATATTTAGTTTATTTCAATGGATACTTCAAATACGTCCAAAGATTGATTATTGCAACAGCGATCGTGCGCAGCCTAGCGGTTAAGAGTCTCGTGTGTCAAGCAAGCGTCAGAGGTTCGAATCCCGATGAAGTAACTGACTGATTAATAAATAGAAATTAAGGAAAGGAGAGGGTGAGAGTAGAGGAGGGAAAGTGGAGGAATAACCATAAAAGATGTAACTTTTGGCGCTAGAAAATTAATTGAAAAAAGTGACGTCCGAGTACGGAATTTTTTCCAAATCGTGATTTCTACCCCGAGAATCTGTTCAAAATTGCAAAACGGGTGTCATTAGAATTGAGAAAAGTCTGCTTTTTGATTGTAAAAGTGTTTTTTGAGCAATAAAAAAACATTTTTGACTCAAATTCGATCAAAACAAAACAGGGGCCCTACACTTCACGATCGCCAACAAAAGTTCCATCTTCTTTTTTACTACCGGTAGTAGGGCCTACTGAATTCATGGAATTTATGGAATTCCATTGTACATGTATGGATATATCTAATTTTGATAGGAACAGGGTCCTTAACATAATGACGGATTACCGAGACTACTGACTAATACTAAAATTAAAAAGGCGATAAGTTGGGCACCAACTTATTCGGGCATGTCAAGCGGAAAGAATGCAGTATTCAGCGTTTGTGTACAAACATGACAAAGTTTATGGAAAGTCAAGAAATTTTTCAAAGTATTTTTTCAACAAATTGGATATGATTCTCAGTCCCAGATTCATGTCTTTTTTAACATTTTTGCAATGACTGACCTTTATTGAGATGATATATGAAGAAAATGTGGCGTCAAGTTGCAACGTCTCTCCAAAAACGTTCCCTTTCTTGCTGAACTTTCATACATATAGAGTTTCACCACTGTGATCTCGATTAGTTTCACCTGCAAATAACGTTTGTTTACGAATCGACCGAGTTGACAGGCGCCCTCTCTAGTTGGACGTGGAAATCTTACTTTCTGAGGGCGCCCTTCTCAATTAACGGTAGGTTACAGTGCAACCACAGACATAACGACACTAGTGCTAAATGCCCATACTTCTAAATTCTTTTTAAAATACTTAGAACTATCACATGTATTTAAGCTGCACAGAGAAATGGCGATCAATATGTCATCTTTTATTTTCTTTTCAATTTTTGGTGGGTTGACCATTGACTTTTCGAGAAATTCTCACCCAAAGAAGACGACTCCTATTTTACCCAAAGCGGAAAAAGTAGCCATAGAAAAACGATCCCTCAACAACGTAAAATAAAAATCGCGCCACTTTCGAGCTCAATTGCATCCAAAATGCTCAGAATTGGAAGTCCCAAGTCGTCTGGGCCAGAGGTTCATTGCCATATTGTTCTTTTCCAATTCCCCAATTGTATGGTTTCAGAACTCTCTAATAGGGAATATTTTGAGGGTATAACTTTTATTCATGAGCTCGGCGGGTAAGTTTAGGCCTATTCACAGGTGTGCACCCTCACACGTCAATTTAATTCAATATATTACATTAATTCTTTAACGGTTCCCGTCAATTTTCAATAAAACAGAATTTTGACTGTTTTTAACCGAAATTTTCCGGCCAAATTTTCTTTTCAAAGGCACGTCTGTTCCCAAATCAAATTGGAATGTGTCCAGGGTACCTGGATCTTGCATCTTTCCTACAAGTTTCAAGGAATTTCATTTTTTGGCCAAAATTGAAAAAAAAACCAAGGGGTTAGCCTTACATTTTTAACCAAGTTTGGCCAAAAACTAACTTTTCTCCAAACAACGCTGAAATACCTCTGGAGACAAGTGGAGCGTAAATCAGTACTCAAACACCCACATTTTGGCAGATCTAGGCAAATATCATCCATTTTGGGGGAGGAAATACATTTAAATAAAACAGAATTTCGACTGTTTTAACCCAAATTTTCGGCCACATTTTCTTTTCAAAGGCTCGTCTTTTTCCGAATCACAATGGAATGTGTCCAGGGTTACATATACCTTAGGCACCTTTCCTGCATGTTTTAAGGAATTTTATTATTTGGCCAAAATTGAAAAAATAAACAAGGGGTTAGGCCAAAAAAAAAGTCTCCGGTTTCTGGTATGGAGCTTGCCCAAAAAGTGGTGCGGCGACGCGGCTTTTTTTTTTTTTACCCGACTTTTTTGCTTCAAATGTCGGCTGATGACTGCAAATGGTGCCCGACTAAACTTAGTGCAAATATATGGGAGTCCAGAGAGGCCAAATAAAGCTTATTCTCGATCATAACCCCATCTAAAAACACGTTAAAATTGTGCAGCAGCAGGATTCCGGTCAAGCCAGTGAGTTTGGCGGTTTTGAGACATCATCTTTCATGGAAAAAAAAACCTTTTCATTTTGCCGACGCGCATGGCTACGGCGACACGCGCGCATACCAGAAACCGGAGACTTTTTTTTTTGGCCTTAGCCTTACATTTTTTTAACAAAATTTGGCCAAAAATTCAATTTTCTCCAAACAACGCAGAAATACCTCTGGAGACGAGTGGAGCATGAATCAATATTCAAACAGCCAAATTTTGGCAGATCTAAACTAAAATCATCCATTTTTGGGGAGGACATACATGTAAATAAAACAGAATTTAGATTGTTTTTAACCCACATTTCCGGTCAATTTTTTTTCTTCAAAGGCACGTCTGTTACCAAATCGAATTGGAATGTGTCCAGGGTTACCTCAGGCATCTTTCCTGCAAGATTCAAGGAATTTAACTTTTTGGCAACGCAGAAATACCTCTTGAAACGAGTGGAGCATGAATCAGTATTCAAACACCCGCGTTTACATCTCGAACGGCCAGACGTCGAAAGGCGGTGAGCAGTGTTTGTGTTGAGCGCCCTCTTCTTTAAGAAATTGTTGCATGACGTTTAAATACGGAATGTCCTCCATACTGCAATTGAACTCTGTTTTTCCTTTCCATTTCTTCCATATGCAGCCAATTCTCATGTATTTAGGGGGAAGAGAAGGACCTTTTAAGAGAAGAGAAGGACCTTCTGTCAAATCGTCGGTGTTTTCACGAAGTGAAAAAAAAACACATCAATGTCATGCAAAAAGGTCATTCCGAGATAATCGCCTTTGAAGTTAATCATTTTTTTCAAAACACCCTTTCGACTAGTTTTTGGTTATGGATTTAAGAAATTCTTGCATTGTCAAGTAACGTATGCTTTGTTCTTTGCTAATTCAAAGCTGTTTATTAGGAGTCTCTCTTAATCAAACTGTAATTTATTAATAAAGATCGATACAAGTTTTTTTCACTTCGTGAAAACAGCAAAACACAGAGACCTCACTATTTTGTCCCATTAAGTTTTACACACTCTTTGTCACTTCGTGAAAACATAAAACGTTCTAAGAAATTGTTACATTTGCGCGTCTGACGTCAATGCAGCGCGCGCGCGTCTGTTCTTCATCGACTTCGTTCATAGACTTGACTCAAGTCGGAATTGCTTTAAGTCGGTATCTTAAAAAAAAAGTGGCGAAAATCACTTAGTTTACGCCTTTCCAGATGCCCGACAAGGTACACTCCAGCGTGCGTTCGACCTAAGTGCCGTATAACAATGCGCACACACTGTATGTACATTGTACAACACGCGTATTACACGTATATGTGTGTGCATGTATTGCAGAGCATGTGCATACATGTGGTGCAAAAGTTAGCAAGCACTTGAAAATAACATGCACATGAACGTTTTTAACATAATGGTCCGGATTCGACGCATGGGGGCGCGCGTTATGTACTGTAAGGACGTATGCGATATGCGCTGTGATGTGAGTGGATTTAGGCACAGACCGAGCGCAACCCAGACTTGGCCAAGTCTACTTCGTTCACGGCGTGCGCGTCCATCCCGTCCAATCCCATCCTAAAGGGCCTGTCACATTATATGCGATCTCATAGGAGACATTAGGCGACCAAATATTTCATAAATTTAACAATCGCAGCGAGGACGCAAGAAAATGACAACTTTCTGTCTCAAAGAAGACTACATCGACCGCCTTGCGTCAATGCCACTTCAATGTCGCACGATTCACGCTCGCACAGCGCCCGAGTTGCGTCATTACGGCGTCCTGCCCAGGGCGCAGAGGTGTTGCGATTGTTTTTAGCATGTTCAAAGACGTTGGCGCTCATCGGAGACCATCAAGATCCTCTGGCGCCCATCTGGCGACCTATGTAGTTGTCGCTGCGATGTAGTAGTGTTTTTTTCGCGCCCCAGCTATTTTTCAAGGGCGCAGTGAGAGCGCATATAAGATCGCAGACAGTGTGACAGGGCCTTAACGTGTGTGTAGAGAAATGCTTTGTTCCCCTGCTAACGAGTTACGTTTTTGTCACTTCGTGAAAACAGAAAACACGGATTTTAGGCATTTTGTCAAATGTTTGTTTACGATAATCACAAAAGTAAACAATATTTCGCTTTGAAACTCAGCCAAATTCTTCCTTTTGTCGAATGCAATAAATTGGTAGGCAAAACTCAAAATCGAATTCTACATGTTTCATGCAGAACATCAGGACCTCTTCCAAGTAAGGTGGACATTATTGATGCACTGTTGTCTTTGTTGGCTAGCTACTTCATTAATGACATGTCATATCCAAATGTATCAGACACACTCTAACCTTCTTGCAGTTGGTAAGGGTACATCCTTAAGTCTGTTATGCATTTGAAAGGCAGAATAAAAAGACACACTAGAAGTGTGTCGAGCTTTGCTGACGTAAAATGACCTTGACTCATTTGCGTGTCATTCTGGTGTCCGGTTTACACGTTTTCTTTAGGTTTTTTTTTTTAAATTTACTCGTCGAGTGAGTTTTTATACTAATTACTCATCTGTGTGTCATTTTTAAATTACTCCCCATGTGCGTCCCAAATCTTTGATTCACCTGATGAGTAAATTTCCAGTGAGTATCTCTGCAGATTACTCATTTGGTGTGGCGTGCTGAAGTCAAATCGTTTTACTTGTCAGTATGGGTATTCCAACATAATATCTATTTGGTGCATCATTAGACTCGAGTAACTTTATGCGTTTTAATGAGTATAGCAATTCGGGCGATTCACAATGCAGAGCGCCACCAATAGTTTGCCACGGAGTGTTCATTTTTCCCAGTGCATTGTGGGAGATTTTTCTTTTCTTTGTATTAATATGGTGATTTTTGGTCCAATCTATGACAAGTTAGCTCAAGTGTCTACTGACACTTAGTCAAATGGGCCATATTTTGTCGACCGTAAACTTGAAAAGTTGACTCTCCATGGCAAACTCTTGGTGGCGCACTGCATTGTGAATCGCCCGAATTAATAACGCATTTGTTAAGTGTGTCATCTGTGAGCCAACTTTACTCAGAATTCATGCGTTATGTTACTCCGAATATATACACAGCTAAATCAAATGTTCTCATACATTAAATAAAAATGGCATGGATGCACACAATTAAAAAAAAACAAACCAAGTCAAACACTTGTTGAGTATCGAGGGGCTAAAAAGCCGCTTGTAATGAACAAAACAAAAGTGATCAAAACAATCATGACGGCGAGAGGAAACAGGCTATTATACATTATCAAATAGGTTGCACTTTACGAATATTTAGTTCAAAATTCAATTCAATTTCAACCGTCTCAAAGCACTTGAGCACCTGTGCCTCCAACCTGCCCACTACTGTCACGATTTCTTTAGCAAAGTTTTTGTGCGATTATTAACCGTCTCTGCCTTCACAGGCAGGCCAACCCAATTTACTCCTGGGTGGGAAGTGCTGCTGCGTGAAAAAGTGCCCTGCCCAATTAAAGAAAACGAAAACCCAACAATTTTTCAATTCTTCAGAAACAAAAGAGTGTCCCAATGTTAAGTTTCATTAATAAAAAATAATACACGTGTATTCTCCTATCACCTGTTAGTATCGCAATCAAGATCTGTTACACGGTTCCCTCTGGAGACATGTGCACAATAGGGAACAAAATATTGTATACGTCTCCAAAGAGCAATTTCTATAGGTGAATATGTCTCTACAGTATTATCAAGAAATAGATATAGGGATTTTACTCCAAAACTATATTTCGAAGGTCTGTTGATTGGCCGCAAATTGAAGTATTTTATGTAAGGAATTTTAAGTCCGAATTTTAGCCCAGGAAATTAATTATGGTTAAAAACTTAAAGCATTTTGAAAGTACACTTTCAAACTCGAAAACTTTAGTACACAAGAACAATGAAATGACTCCACAAGGTGGTCTACACGATGTTCCCCAATACCTATGTTCCCCAATACCGATGTTCCCCGAAATCCTTAGGATTAGGGTTAGGGTTAGGGCTTGGGCTAGGGTTAGGGTTATAGGGTAAGGATTTCAGGGAACATCGGTATTGGGGAACATAGGTATTGGGGAACATAGGTATGCTACCCTCCACTAGGACACACATTTCAGTTTGGGTGTATACGTGTGTGTTAGTTGTTGAGTAGAGCGTAAACGCCACTACATCCTTTTTTTCCCCAAAATTGATGAATACGATTTGATTGCAAATATTGTATCAATCTTTTCAACTGAGCAAATTCTAATTTTAGTTATGTTTATAAATACGTCATGGGGTGTAAACATTATCAACATCCGTATACAACACATTAATTAATGATATTAATGGTGTGAACGAAAAACGGTTGGTGTATTATAGAAAGGTTAAAGGTTAAAACATACAGAACAGAAGCGGATCCTGTCACTTTTCAACAATCAAGTTACATGCATATATTCGTCAACTTGACAGTAATTATATAATATTTGAGGCTTTGCATGGTGGAGTATCGGTATCGTTTCGGTTTGCGGCAACACCATGTGGTAATAACTACTGCTTAGAATATATTTAGTTCTGAAAAGAACTTGTCCTGCTTATTATCAACTTTCGCTAAGTAGTTTTTGTTCTGATAAGAACAGTCAAGTTCTTTTAGAACCTAAAGACAGACAAGTTCTTTTAGCACTTAAAGCAGGACTGTTCTTATCAGAACAAAAACTACTTATAAGTAGTTTTTGTTCTGATCGGAAGTTGATAATAAGCTGGACAAGTTCTTTATAGTAATTATAACTAACGTTTTAATCACAATTTCTGTTACGAAACAGCAAATCATTACCCCAATAATGTAAAAGTTATAGAACACCAAAGAGTATTTTAAAGATATAATTATATTTTAAAAGCGCCAACCTTTTCCACTGAGAATACATCTTTGTTAGAATCAGGTAGGCGTATTATCATCAACAAGAGCAATTATGATTGGCCAAGACGTATGGCCTATAAATTGTCTACATAGTGCCCTCTAGTACAAGGTGAGTGAGAAAGGAAGTGACATGGATAAATGATTTTCCCCTTAAAAGGCAGTTAAATTTGACACACCAATGCAATGAAGCATGTGTTAAACGAGCAGTTCATAAACTCATGTAAAAAAATGATCCATGTTATTAGAATGTATGCATGTTTTACTACAAGAGCATTTTTACAGCTGTTAATGCTAAACTCTCCCAAGCTGTTCAGGCAAGTGAGAACCAAAGATTACACACAGGCATTCAAATGCAAATTGAAATTGAAATAACTTGAGTCAAGACTTTAAGTCAGTTTCTTTGTGTATACGAGGAACATATCAAGTTTTATTTTCTGAAATGATGACGCTGATTTGTGTCTGTTTTCCGTTGCAACTTTTCGTTCGTCCATGGTAAGTATCTAAAAGTGTTAATCAATGCGTATCGGTAGATGATTAGTAGTGGACAGCTGTATTTGCTGGTGCATGTGTCTACCAAAAATAGAGATAACTGGTGGTTACAGTGTACACATTTCTCAAAATGTTCAGTTACTATAGTCAGTAACATGTACCTATGTTATTTTTGTTTTATGGAGCGCGCCACACATTGTTTTTACTATTTTTGTTTTCTAACTCACCCGAATGTAAATCCGCCAAATTTACCCTTCTCGCGCCGCGGGCATAATACCTCACACGCAGGGTCGTCGGCGCCGTGCGCGCCAATGCAGACGGAGCAGTCGTCCGAACGTGCTTGAGGCACTGGATCCACTGGAAACCCGTCGGAGGCGCTGTTCAGGGTTAAGGTGAGAAGAGTTGATATGGCAACAAGCACCAGGAGCTTGGGGAGTGATATTTCCGCCATCTTTTCTGTAATAGCCAATGAGAAAAGAACAAAAAGATGAGGCCAAAAAATACCGGATAGGGGGCGTTACAGCTGTAGAATTATAATGGATGTTTAAGTGTATGTATACATTTATAACACCTGACTTCCGGTTTGATGACGTCACAGCATTTGGAAGCCCAAGGACAACTTTGTAACGGATATCATCATTGGTGATACGGACATAGTCTTTAAACACGAATCAAGGGATGGATTTGAACTAAAGAAAAGAACATTGATTATTTTGAAATTCTCCCTTCAATAACTTTCGGTCTGATTACGTCATGATTCTGACAACTTGCAAAGTCATTTTCGGTTTTTTAAACAATATCTGGGGGCAATTGGGTACTATTTTTGACGAATGGTTATTAATATTATTATTTTGTCTTGCTTGCTGTCATTTAGAATAAATCAAGAATTGTATGTGATTTCTAGGGACTGACTTTTGGAATAAAGAGTTCTATTGACGAAATGGCGCTTCGTGATCAATTCAAAAAGTTGCGCATGTTGTCATTTTTTTCTCGAAAAGTGTTATATCCACTGAGCACAACTTCAACAGTCAGATTAGGTTTTGAACATTCGTCTTCAGATTTTGAGTTGTGTTCGAATTATAAACGAACAATGTACGAAAAGGGAATGACTATATGCCTTGAGATGATTATGTACGGTGGCAATGAGGAGACACAAAAAAGTGTTTATTTGTTGCTTTCCAAAGAATATGTATCACCACTAATTAATAAATATTGATTCGCCACTGCACTTCTGGTAACTCCCGAAGTAATGGTCACGAGGTTTTGTGCCCGAAATAAGTTCGTTGGTTCGTTTTATTTAAAACATCTACATAACATTCTTTATTTATACAATGTAATCGGAGTTTTTGTAATTTGCTTCAATTATAAAAGTAAAATTTCTGTTACAAGCAGCTGCTTCATTTAACCATTTGTTCCAGGCTTTGGTTTAGGTACATTATGCCTGTAAAATTAATCCGACTCAAAATTGAGGCCATGAAACGCTTTGCAATGTTTATGTGTTCAAAAGTTAAACACAATGTACATGTACGTATTGAGCTACGTATCCCTCGCCCTTTCTTTAATATTCAGAAAATTTCTTCTTTTTTTGTTTTTAGTGTTTCCAGATAATTACCTTATAATTACCATGCTTTTCGTTTCCGTCTTATTCGTTTATGGGCGATCCCTTTCATCGTTTGTTCTTTAAAATGTATAAGATTCTTTAATAGATATATTTTCGTATTTACCTCCGAGGTTCATCCCCCCCCCTCCCAAAAAAATCTTAGTGACTGTAAAATTAACAATGTAACATATATTGAAACAAGATGTAACGAAATAACGAAATGAAAAGGGCTAAGTAATTTCTTTTTCATTGTTGATCTGTTCTACTTGTTTAAAAGTTTGAGAAAATGACATCTTTACTTTGACGTATGTTTGGCTATGGTTGTACCATCGGGAACACTAACTTCTCTTGGGTAATTTCTTAAATGTTTTCTTGTGAATGTCTGACCAACCACGTATTTAAAGGGCCCATGCGAAGTAATTTTTCAATGCAAACCTTGAAAATACATCTTCATTTGACAAATGAAAATCTGCGTAATATTTCAATTTCAATCTAAATTGAATGAGCCCAGGCGTTAAATTAAATGAAAACCTATAAAGGTATGCATGAAAAAGGACTCCAAGTAAATTATCCCCTCCCAAAAAGGACAATATTGTAATACACATTTTGCAAATCCTTCATCATTTACATATTTCATAATTTCAATATCAAATTATTCAAAAAGGAATTTAAAGTCGTTTGTTACATTCCATGTAGTTTTTGTTATTGAAATTATTATTAAAATAATGTTTTATAGCAGTTTAATCAGAAAAGCATGAAATATCTTATATTTTAGCAACTCGCATCGGCATTTTGAAACGTTAACGTTTGCTGTATGGCTACGGGGAGAAAAGAGATTAAATGTGCATGTTTTTATGTCAGACTCGAAAATAACACGAGGAATGTATCTTTAAAAATGTTTTCATTTCAATTCTAATGCGAATATGCATGAAAACTATTTGGAAATGTTAGCGCGTTGCCCCACGCACTACTGCGTTTAGAGCGTCCATGAAGGAACTTTATGGCGCGTCTCACGCGCTGCTGATCTAGTCTTTTTATTATCTATGAAAACGAGTTGTTTACGTCTTACTCGCGGGCTGGACACTCCATTTATAGCTAGAGGGGTGTTTAGAAAAACATGAAGTAAAATTGTTGCACAAAATCGTTCGATTTTTTTTTTTTTTTTTGGACATGTTTTGACTTTGGGACGGAAAAATTTTGATTTTTTGACCGAAAAGGTATTTATGAATGGGAATAAACATGTGCTTGCTCGGTATTAAACACTATGTTTAAGACTGGTTGGAGTCTGGATGCTGATAATTACCCTCGCCTTCGACTCAAGTAATTATCAGCATCAAGACTCCAACTAGTCTTAAACATAGTGTTAACACCTCCCGACAAAGTGTTTAACACCTCCCAAGCACATATTTATTCCCTTATTTATGGCTATATTACAAGCCAATGTTTACTTAGAAGAGCCCACTTAACTTGAAGGATCTGAAATGACAAGCAAGATGTTGCTGCTGAGTTGAGATTGTTCCAAGTTCATGAGAATGTTTGTACGTTAGTCTCACAGAGTAGAGGACGGAGTTTCAAAGTACACCCTGCTGATCCTTCTTGTTGCCTCTAGCATTGCTGATTCTATCAGTTGCATACTGGTGCCCAGCAAAATATCGAGACCATGAATGTCCGAGACAAAGACCAAGACCGAGACCATATGGGTACCGAGAGCGAGGCCAGTAATGCTTTACTCGAGACCTTCAACACTGACACTTTGTGATCTGATAGACAATGCTTTGGTAAACATTTTTGGTTGGAAAGGTGAAGTCGCTTGACCTTTACTTTAATGGCGTAAACGGACGGACAGAGTTAAGTGAATTGAAAGTATCAACAAAAGCGGGGATATTAAAACGAATGTACCTTCTTCCAAAAAGGTTCAAGGGATAAAGATAAAACCTTGTACAAAATTGAACCCTTGTCAAAAGATGTGGGAAAAAATTGCAACGTCATCATGACGTCATCACATATCAAGTTCCAAGCGATTTAAAGTCAGGTTTTTAGAAAATACTTTCAATAGCTTAAACTGAATTGATTACCGGATTCATTTTTTGTGTGAGGGGGTACATATTGTCTTGGGCAATATTTTGAATTCCCGGGTACAAAGCGGTTGACCTTTACTTGCAGTGTTACCGGAAGTGCAAAAAATATGTGAATATAACTTTAAAACAGGAGTATTTCACCACAATACGTATTCAGCAAATGTTTAGTGAGAAATGCCGAACCAAAAAAGTCATAATATTAACCAAAGTAAACATGATATCGTTTAAAAAGCCCAACATAGTGAGCTTAATTAATGGTCTGCTTCAATTCTCATGAACCCGAATAGTGTTTCTACCAAACAAAGTTATTAACACCACGTACCTATTTGGATGTCAAACTTCGTGGGGAAAGCCGCTCTTTCTGTTGCGCGTACGGTGACCGAGTGTGCTACAGTAGATATCAAGTCAGTTGAAGAACTACGTAGCCGTCGTGTGCAGTGCAGGTAACAGTCTGTCTGGGTCGGCTCGTGGGGCTCGCCTTTTTGGATGTCACACTTCGTTGAAAAGATTGGAAACACGCTCTTCCTATTGCACGTACGGTGATTGGTGTGCTACAGTAGATAGCAAGTCGGTTGATGAACTACGTAGCCGTCGCGTGTGCAGTCAACAGTCTGTCTGGGTCGGCTCGTGGGGCGCGCTTTTAAATCTCTTTGGAGGTACTGTTGAGTGGGTTGGGCAGACGTTAATCTTACGTCGATCAAAAGCCTCGTTCGCGTTGGGCTAAATTTTGTTAAGTTACGTTACTGCGAGTGATCGTCAACCTTCCAATGTGGTTTTTCATCCGTGCGCGTACCTGGATTATTTCAGCCCGCGGAATGTCATGGTTGCGTGGGGTCCAAATAGAAATGGTTTGTGAGGACAAGGGGTAATTAAAGTTGGCAAAACGATTGTACAGAAGTCTATGGAATGTCCCCTTTAGTGACCCATTATTGGTAATAATTTTGTTTACGTTTTCATCAGCGTTGGTTTGTTAGTTGGTTGGTTGGTTTGTCTGTTAACAAGATAACTCAAAAAGTTATAGACGGATTGACATGATTTTTGTTAGGGGTGGTCCTTGGTACTAGTACAAATCGATTAGATTTTCGAAGTGATCCGGATCTGAGTCTGGCTCCAGGATTTTTTTAAAGGATTCTTCACCATTGGGAGATAGGGCCAGATTCCCAATTTTGCTTTTAACTCCACATTAACCCCTTGACGCCGGGATCGTGCCTCACTTTGTCGGCTTACATGCATGACTGCACAGAGGCCTTTGTCTGCTGGCAGCTGCACGGCCCACATACCGCATTACGCGGCGTATTTCGGCTTAACCCTCCGACGCAGACGGCCCATTGACTAACACACTTACAGTAAGGGGTCCCTCCGGGGACCCAGACATTTAGCGCCTTGGTTTGAGGCTACACAACACTGTATCTATGGGACACAATCTCGACATGTCTGTAGACTATAAATAAGGAGGTCATTGACAGGAAAAAGATGTTGTATACATAGTCTGTGGTCAAGTCGTGCACTTGGCTACCCGCAAGTGACTTTGTTTTGTGCACGTGTATATGGGCAGCCCACGTTGTCAGGCTCAGATATGCCTGACCCGGGGTCACACACTAAAGGTGACTGCATATATCCGTAGTGGGTGCCTCTGGCTAGGATTAGATGGAAGATCACCAGAATTGGTTTTAATTTTTTTTTTATTAAGGTAATTAACCAAATTGGGTCCCCAAAAGGGCTAGTTTCTGCGTCGGAGGGTTAAAACAACACAGCAGGACGGATTAGCGGAAAGCGGCCACCATTGATATTTTTCGATAAATTCAGAATTATAAGCAATCGTGTTGACATTTTAAATGTGCAATAAAATATGGAAGTCCCGTGGATATGCGAGTATTTCTTTTCGGTGTACTGACAATATGGCGGGGAATTGTTCAGCCTTGGCGGAGGTTAGCGCTCTCTGAGTGCTCTCTATTTTGTTATGACTACAACAGACACGCAAAATACAAAACGTGATGACTGGAACAAAAAAACAGTACACCTAATCACTATTGCCTACAGGCATTCAGACCCAAGACATTTTAAAACAAACTATAAAGTACATTCATTAAAAGAACACTAAACATAGGAACATTGAATACATCGACATGAAATATTTTACGTTCTCGACGCCGGGCGACAAAACCTTTACAAAACTGAGCAGGGGCGGATCTAGCTTTCAGGAAAAGGGGAGGAGGGTGATATCAAGGGAGGACGGTGATTTAAAGGGGGATTGAGTCTAAGGCGTGCACGAGGCACGCCCTGATAGGGGCGGGGCATGCCCCCAAAAATTCTGAAATGTATGATGATTTGTCTTGGATTCTAAGGCGATTCGAGGATAAATTGAAGAATGTGAGCATTCCATTTTATTTTTTTGGTCCCATTTTAATAGTTCATAAAATTAGGCAGCTGCTGAACGGCGGAGGGGATTGCAACCGCCCCCCCCTCTCAATCTGATACTGTAGAAGGAGGCTTGTTGGGAATTAGAGGGTGAAATTATTGCTCGTAAACGATGAAAACAGTTGTTCTCCTTCGTTTCTACTCATGATTATTAATTTGTGATGACAATTTTTGTTTCTTCAAAAGCCAGCCATCCAGTCAAAGTAAGCAGGAAAAAATACCTTATATGGGAGACGTGATCTATTTTTTTTTTGGGGGGGGGGGAAGATTATGACTACTCAAAAACAGAAACAGTGTCAGTAGACTTCAATTTGGAGTTCCACGGAGCCTCAGTCCTTGGAGTTTATGTAACATATGCTTATCATCTAAAAATACATGGTTTTTATTATTATATGGCTTTCTTGTTTTTGCAGGGCATAATAAAAGTCTGCTGTCTGAGCTGACGAAAGAAAGGTTCGTGGCTACATTGTACGAACTGTTATAACTTCTGCATTGAGGTATGAGAGCAAAACTGGTGAGGTACCATTGCAATCAGTTATGGCGAAAAAAAGAGAAGTGTATGGACTAAAATGATTCTTGTTATATCGCCCTGGGGTTGTGGTGCGTGTGCCCTTGGGCAAAACACTTAATTTGTCACTCATTGCTTCTCCCCACCCAGGTGCAAATGGAGATTGTTATTGATTTTAGCTGCCTTGCAACGAAGCGGCTGCATCGAGCTGTGAGTCCCTAGGGAGCTGATATTATATTTAGAATGTCTCATTGGCCCAATGATCAGGGGTAATAATAATATAAAGCGCTTTGATCTTAGTTAAAAACGCTATATAAGAACACAATATTATTTTTCATTAAAAAAAACTTTGAAAGTCACCAAATCAATTCGTCTCCAATCTTAAATATCAATGTTTGTCCTGTGTGGAGTATAGGCCAATGTTTTCCTTTCATGGACTTCAGTAAAATGTTAAACCACGTTTTGATTATTATACACACAAATACACACAGCCAGGGACTGCCATAAACACGTCGAATCACGGATTCTACGCACAAGGATTAACGACTAGGCCCAACTCCTGGTTAGACGCGTGATAACGGCCTGTACTGGTGGCAAATACCATGAATACTTTCCAACAAAGACCACTGCGCGCGGTGGCTTTCGGATTTGCAAGGCTCTTCGCCCGATCTGGCCTCGAAGTCTGTCAAGCGAGCGAATCATATTTTTGAATATTCATGAGTCTACGTTTTTGGTCTTTATTATTGAATTCTGATATGTGATAACTACATAACCATAACCATGAAAATGCCGAGCACAATATAAGTGATCCGGATCTGAGTCTGGCTCCAGGATTTTTTTAAACGTTTTTTCACCATTGGGAGATAGGGCCAGATTTCCCAATTTTGCTTTTAACTCCACATTAACCCCTTGACGCCGGGATAGTGCCT
Organism: Patiria miniata; assembly: GCF_015706575.1. NCBI lineage: Eukaryota > Metazoa > Echinodermata > Asteroidea > Valvatida > Asterinidae > Patiria > Patiria miniata. The sequence goes on along the minus strand of NW_024037064.1, from coordinate 11,964,577 downwards.
CACTTTGTCGGCTTACATGCATGACTGCACAGAGGCCTTTGTCTGCTGGCAGCTGCACGGCCCACATGCCGCATTACGCGGCGTATTTCGGCTTATAACAACACAGCAGGACGGATAAGCGGAAAGCGGCCACCATTGATATTTTTCGATAAATTCAGAATTATAAGCAATCGTGTTGACATTTTAAATGTGCAATAAAATATGGAAGTCCCGTGGATATGCGAGTATTTCTTTTCGGTGTACTGACAATATGGCGGGGAATTGTTCAGCCTTGGCGGACGGTTAGCGCTCTCTGAGTGCTCTCTAGTTATTTGTTATGACTACAACAGACACGCAAAATACAAAACGTGATGACTGGAACAAAAAAAACAGTACACCTAATCACTATTGCCTACAGGCATTCAGACCCAAGACAATTTAAAACAAACTATAAAGTACATTCATTAAAAGAACACTAAACATAGGAACATTGAATACATCGACATGAAATATTTTACGTTCTCGACGCCGGGCGACAAAACCTTTACAAAACTGAGCAGGGGCGGATCTAGCTTTCAGGAAAAGGGGAGGAGGGTGATATCAAGGGAGGACGGTGATATAAAGGGGGATTGCGTCTACGGCGTGCACGAGGCACGCCCTGATAGGGGCGGGGCATGCCCCCATAAATTCTGAAATGTATGATGATTTGTCTTGGATTCTAAGGCGATTCGAGGATAAATTGAAGAATGTGAGCATTCCATTTTATTTTTTTGGTCCCATTTTAATAGTTCATAAAATTAGGCAGCTGCTGAACGGCGGAGGGGATTGCAACCGCCCCCCCCTCTCAATCTGATACTGTAGAAGGAGGCTTGTTGGGAATTAGAGGGTGAAATTATTGCTCGTAAACGATGAAAACAGTTGTTCTCCTTCGTTTCTACTCATGATTATTAATTTGTGATGACAATTTGTGTTTCTTCAAAAGCCAGCCATCCAGTCAAAGTAAGCAGGAAAAAAATGCCTTATATGGGAGACGTGATCTATTTTTTTTGGGGGGGGGGGGGAAGATTATGACTGCTCAAAAACAGAAACAGTGTCAGTAGACTTCAATTTGGAGTTCCACGGAGCCTCAGTCCTTGGAGTTTTTGTAACATATGCTTATCATCTAAAAATACATGGTTTTTATTATAATATGGCTTTCTTGTTTTTGCAGGGCATAATAAAAGTCTGCTGTCTGAGCTGACGAAAGAAAGGTTCGTGGCTACATTGTACGAACTGTTATAACTTCTGCATTGAGGTATGAGAGCAAAACTGGAGAGGTACCATTGCAATCAGTTATGGCGAAAAAAAAGAGAAGTGAATGGACTAAAATAATTCTTGTTATATCGCCCTGGGGTTGTGGTGCGTGTGCCCTTGGGCAAAACACCTAATTTGTCACTCATTTCTTCTCCCCACCCAGGGGCAAATGGACACATGTGAGGGCAGAGATTGTTATTGATTTTAGCTGCCTTGCAACGAAGCGGCTGCATCGAGCTGTGAGTCCCTAGGGAGCTGATATTATATTTAGAATGTCTCATTGGCCCAATGATCAGGGGTAATAATAATATGAAGCGCTTTGATCTTAGTTAAAAACGCTATATAAGAACACAATATTATTTTTCATTAAAAAACTTTAAAAGTCACCAAATCAATTCGTCTCCGATCTTAAATATCAATATTTGTCCTGTGTGAAGTATAGGCCAATGTTTTCCTTTCATGGACTTCAGTAAAATGTTAAACCACAATTTGATTATTATACACACAAATACACACAGCCAGGGACTGCCATAAACACGTCGAATCACGGATTCTACGCACAAGGATTAACGACTAGGCCCAACTCCTGGTTAGACGCGTGATAACGGCCTGTACTGGTGGCAAATACCATGAATACTTTCCAACAAAGACCACTGCGCGCGGTGGCTTTCAGATTTGCAAGGCTCTTCGCCCGATCTGGCCTCGAAGTCTGTCAAGCGAGCGAATCATATTTTTGAATATTCATGAGTCTACGTTTTTGGTCTTTATTATTGAATTCTGATATGTGATAACTACATAACCATAACCATGAAAATGCCGAGCACAATATCTTTAGCTTTAAGATGAACAATGAAGTGTCGCTTTTGTTTTATCGGTTCGGCATCCTATCTCTAGTACCTCACCAGCTTTCATACCAAAATCCAGAAGTTTCAACAGTTCGTACAATGTAGCCACGAACCAGTCCTTCGTTAGCTCAGAGCAAAATTTTGTTATGCCCTGCAAAAGCAAGAAAGCCATTAATAAAAGCATTTCTTAGATAATAGATTTATTTTTTAGATAATAAGCATATGTTACATGAACTCAAAGGACTGAGGATCCGTCAAACTCCAAATTGAGGTCTACCGACACTGTTTCTGTTTTTGAGTAGTCAATATGAGAACCCCCCAAAAAAGTAGATCACGTCTCCATTAATAGGCAGCTTTTTTCTGCTTCTCATACTTTGACTGAATGGCTGGCTTTTGTTGGAAATGAGAGGGGTGAAATTATTGTCCATTTGTCTTTGATGAAAACTGTTCTTCCTTGTTTCTACTCATGAATATTAATTTATGATGACAAATTTTTGTCAAAAGCCAGACATTCAGTCAGAGTATGAGAAGCAGACTATTGGAGACGTACATTTTTTTTTTGGTTCGCATTATGACTACTCAACAACAGAAACAGTGTCGGTAGACTTCAATTTGGAGTTTGACGGAGCCTCAGTACTTGAATTTATGTTCATGTAACATATGCTTATCATCTAAAAATACAAGTTATTATTTATATGGCTTTCTTGTTTTTGCAGGGCATAATAAAATGGTGCTCTGAGCTAACGAAGGAACGAACTGTTGAAACCTGCATTTAGGTATGAAAACTGGTGAGGTTCTAGTGCAATTAGTTATGGCGAAAAAAAGAGAGTAGTATGGACTACAATAAGTGTTATTTCGCCCTCCCCCTCCCTGGCCATGCATGGGCGTCGCCAGGATTTTTCTGTAGCAGGGGGCAAAGCAAATTGTTCCCCTAAAATCCTTTAACCTTCTATGGCATATTCTCAATTAATAATTTTGTTTACCGGGTGGGCGGGCGACATTTGCCCACCACCCCCATTGACACCCCTGGAGATGCCCATTTTGTTAAATGTGTATTAAAGTAATAGCAAACACGACTTCACACCTCTTTTTGTTTTTGTTTGTCTGCTTTTCCGGAAAGAATGTTATGGGTTACTTCGTTTTAATTGTTTTTGTTTATCTTTGTAGCTGTCGTTGCCTGTAAATTGAAAACACTTAGTTTATGTACATAGTATATAAACCTATGCACTGGGTTCAAAACTACATGTAGTACGAGTTCATCGGTGCCCTAAGACAGTCACTGCACGAAAAGAAGGTTTCTTTGAGAATTTTAAACATTGCGGTGCAAATAAATGTAGGGCCTATGGCCTCGTACGTCTTTTGAAACTCCCGCACTAATCACATTCAAAGTGAGCAACTGGGCTTTTAGTTTCCCATTGTTGTTGCATTCGACGTGGCAGTCCCTGGCTGTGTGTGTTTGTTTGTGTGTATAATAATCTAAAGTCTTTATTACGAATGAAAAAGGTTACCGTACAGAAGAGCCAGTTGATTGGCCAAGTTCCACTGATCACGCCCCTTCATTTCAGCGAGGAATGTGATTGGACAGGACGACCATCATGACGAGCTGTCATGGCGAACCCGGCGTCGTGACTAGTTTGACCTAGTTTGACCTCCAGCGTTCATCTTTTGTTGAAAACGGTCCTCGATAATGCGTTTCTGTGCTTAGTCTATATCATATGGGAGTTTTATAATTACAGAGACAGAGGAAAACACAATGCCTCGTCCTACAAAGTTATGTAACGAGTTCCGGCTCGTGCATTCTGTGCATATCGGACTTTTATTGGCAATTTATTAGTTGCGCAGTCACGGCCACTTGAGTTACTTGGTTACGAGTGAAGGTGGCACAAGCCTTTTCGAGGTATGACAGACACAATAGGAGGGCGCTGTTTGATTTGGGTAGAGTCTTTTGTTTTTACCAAAACCAAACAGCGCCCTCCTATGATGTCCACCATACCTCAAATAGGCTAATGTCTACGGGAAATGATTTGAGCCGGCTTCACATGCCATTCGTAGCTGGGAAGGAGCTCGTCTCTTACTTCCGTTGCTGATAAACCAGCGTCCTCTATCTTATACGCAGAAGAATCTCATTGACCGTACTTACAACTAGCCCAAATTTAACCCATTGTTCAGTAAAACACAAACTACCTCACACCCGCGAAGAACCTAAAGGGAATCTGATGCAGACCTATGCAAGTCCTTACTAACTCCAAATTAGATGAACTTAGTAACATTGGTTGCGATTAGCCAAGTCTACAAAGTCACCTACCTGGAGATCCAATTAGAGTCCGTCTCTGTCAGCCAGCAACACGTCGAATTCCTCCCTGAACCCAGTCTATAGTACTCAGGATACGCCAGGGTACCAAAACCTGGTGTCGTGTCCACGGACTGAGTAACGAAGTCGACTTATAAGCGAAGTCCTCCGTTAAGGCGACGCCTTCTTTGTCGCGTGCAAACAAATATCCAGGAAATCACGGGATGTGGACAAAGGACCTCCTGAAGAAGTATCGTGGGATGGAAAAAAACCAAGGTTGATTTTGAAATGACCAAGCTCCTTGATCATAACATATCTTAAAGTACTGAACCGCATCCACATTGAGAGCCACATAGCGATACATCTTAAGCTTCCTGCACAAAATGTTTCCTGAATTTGAAATCTAGACTGTTTTTCACTTGATATTCATCACGACAAATTAGCTGTTTCATAACCAGGAAAACCTGAAGTCCGATTCTCCGCATTTCAACTTAGAGGATTAGAATAGGTTCCTTAGAAATGTTCACCTCATGGGCCCTTTAAAATATTTCGACTTGATTTCATTAATGCAATGACAGATGAAAGTTGGTTGAAGGTGGTTGCATGATGATCAGATGTGACCACATACTTCTAAAACAACGCAATCATACCTTGGTCAGTGCTTTCACTGTGTACTATATCCAATGACAGTTTTCCCATTGACTGACTAGCATGAACTAAACGAAGGAACCCCCAGGAGAATATTGATGTAGCAAAAACTCCTCGAATTCTGTTTGAACTTTCTGTTTTTGTATTTGGAGGGGCTCCATAGTTTAGGTGACGAGATCACTTTATGGGGGATAATCGTTTATTTGCAATCTCTCTCCGAGATAAAGGAGTCTTGTGCCGCAAAAATTAGTGAAAATTATTATTGATGTGTAACTCTGGGGATGCTGTAACAGACGAAATGTGTATAACGGCTGGCAAACAAAGTAACGTACGTAGAGAGACAGTACAGGAAGTATGTCCGCCGCCCAAGCGACGGGAGTAGGTATTATAAGCACGTTTGTCATTATACATCGCCCTCATACATGTACATGTCTACGTTACATACGTAGTGTAAACATTCCTTTGTTTTTGTGTAGTTATTATTATGAATATTTACAACTGTCGGACACAAAATGAGACTGGTTCTTCCCTTGATCCCTAGCTGCTGCTGCTGCTGCTGCTGCTGCTGCTGCTGCTGCTGCAACAACAACAACATTCAAAGGCTGTCCTTTAGGAAAACCAAGGTTGAATTAAACTGGACAAGTTAAAAAAACATTTCTTAAAAGAACTCAAAAAGAGACTTCCAATAAAAACCTTAGACTTCCTCATTAAAAGTAGGATAAAATAACCAACTATTGATACGCGAACTATCATAAAAGAAGCAAAAACTTCTGTTTTCAGCAAAATAAAAGGACCATATCTAAGCTTCAAAACTGGAAGAACTATAAAAACTAGCAAACTTTCAAAAGAAACTGAAATAAAATTCTAAAAATAATTATACATGATAAAAAGACGACACATTTAAAACAATAGAAAACTCACTAAATGACTCCAACAGCAGATTAACTTCAAGCAGAAAACACTCTCCAGGTAGGAGGAACATAAATGTATATAGAACTCTGCTTGTCTGCTGGGTAAACTGAATGAGGCTAGAAACATTTTAGTTACTCAAGATTCCCGCCCCCCTCTCCCCTTTTGATGGTAGTGTGCCCCCTGTTTGTTTACTTTAGCCCACATGTTCCCCCTATAATAAACTGCCACATGTTAACATGTGGCAGTTTATTATAGGGTGAACATGTGGGCTAAGTAAACAAACAGGGGGACACACTACCATCAAAGGGGGGGGGGGCCGGGAATCTTTAGTAACTAAAATGATTTCTTTTTCTAAGGGAAGCTACTCCTATTTAATACACTATAAATTAAATACATGAAAATATACAACTAAAACTGGGCCCTGCCACACACCCACCAGGGTGCACTGAACTAATTCAAGTGAGAATTTCTACGCGAGTCATTAGCATAAAAAGTGCTTAAAAAAAGCCCCCACATTTCTTTTAAAAACGGAGACCATTTGGCTTTAAAAACGGTGGAATTGTGTAAATATACCCAAAGATCAACTCCGTGGTTTTTGGGCTTCCATCTGAGGGCAGGCTTGATAAAATTACGGATAAAAAATGGTTCCTATTTGCCTGTGAAAGTGGAAGGATGCCACTTGTAAAATGGCTACATGCAGGCTTGGGGACTATCACTTTTCGGGAGGTGATTTTGTTTGGATGTGAATATTTAAAAATGTAATTGGTTAATGTACCTTAAATTGAAAAGAATCGAAAAGATGAAAGCCAAGACAATAATTTAATTTTTGTTTTAGAAACCCCAGTGATGTTGGCTTGCATGTTATTTAACTTTGTTGATTTTACACTGTTTTCAATGGGGGTTGAATTAGTACAGTGGACCCACCAGTGCCTGAATATGGCGCCCTCTGGCGACAAGCAAAGTACATGTATCAGCCGGTGACCTTCGCTCGTACCCCGCCCTGCAAACAGGACGCTGTGAAGGGCTGACGAATTGACGCTCTGATTGGATAGATTTTGCGTGACCTGTGACCTGCAAGTCGTCACAACGACGACACTGCAAGGTTTAAAAACGGCCGTTAAGTCCGAGTCATTCGTCACTCTTTTATTCCCATTCATAAATGCGGCGCCCTATTTTGGTTGAAAAGCATAATAATGTAGGAATAGCTGTAAAATTTATCTGTTTTGTAAATGTTAAACTCCTGTCAGTTGCTCAGGCTCCGTTTCGAATTCAGGAAGGGTCAAAATTATCATTCGACGCTCAAAATTTGTCCACATGGTCCGCAATGAAAAAGAAATGACATCCGGTATGGTGTGCATGTATTTCTATGGCAAACTTTTTGGATAGTATTTGCGCGCATTGGCTAACCGCGGTGTACAGCTGCAGCCAGATGCTTTATACATAGGTCATGATAAATTACCCAGAGTGCCATCCCTACTTCCCTCATAAGATTCTGTGAAGCTCATCTGCCCTTCCCAGCGCCCTGTTTGCAGGGCGGGGGTACGAGCGAACCGGTGACCTGCCGGCACAAACCGCAGACAGATTCACTGGTGCCCGCGCAATGCGTTACCGAATAGTAATTTACATTATAATGTTCTGTTTTTTTCTTCGAACGGTTAATAAGAATGTATGGAGCGCCAATCGAACATTTTGCATATGATCTGGGGTAGCTGGAGCTCAATACCCAGGCTAAAATTTAGAAGTTTCAGGAAAATTTGCAGGCTACAGTTTTGAGAATGGACAAAAATCGACTGTTAGTTTTTGCCGTTCACTTTAAAAAAATATATACATCCCCCTGGCGGACTGCTACAACAGTAGTGTTCTAACACTGTGTTCCAAGCCAACAATTCTTTAGTTCATTCACTTCCGTCAGGTTTTTAAATAACATTCATGATGATTGACTGATTGTGGTTTTAATGTACTTTTAATGAGTTTTACTTTGTATTTAAATCAATAGATTGGTGATGTATTAATATTTTTAATGAGCTTTTTTAGTGTATTTAATGACATTTGTTTTATTAACTTTGTAAAGCGCATTGAGATTGTGTCAATGATGTAATGCGCTATATAAGAATTAATTATTATTATTATTATCATTATTACCTTTGATTGAGTTTGATTGAATGAGTTTGTCAAATTTTTTTAAAATGAGTAATGTATCCCAGTAGTACCACTATCCTGTTTCCCCCAACAATTTCCCCTCTTTTTTCCAACCCTATACATATATTTGATTTACATGTAAGGCCAAAAAAAAATACTCGTCTCTGGTCGAGTTTAATGATTTTCGTCAACCTTAATTTTTCTTCAAGTTAACACGGAAGCTACAACAGCGCCCTGTATTGCCGCGCCTCCTCTAATTTTTGTACCACGGAGCACCAAGGAATGGGGAAATTGCACCACTGAAGGCAAATGATAAAGGCACCAAAGCAAATTATGGAGGACACCAATGTATAATGAGGGCACAAAAAAGCAAAATAGTACCCACCTTGTCTGTACAATACAAGCTTGAAAAAAAAAGCCCCCCCCCCAAAAAAAAACCCCCGTCGCCACATCAATTCCGGAACTTCGGTCTGACCAGAGACCGACTACTTTTTTGGGGGCCTAATCAATGTTTATTCCTGTTTATAACTTTAGACAAAACTATTTAGACAAAATGTGTTTGATTGAATTTAATGTTGTTCCCTATGAAAAAGTTAAAAGTACTTGTTCCTTTACGATAATTGCAAGCGATTAGTTTGAAATTAAACTGAAATGAAATTTAACCTTCAGTGTCTGAGGTTGTATAAAAAATACAGTAATCTTCTTATTATTTCAGTTTTGACCACAATAATTGGGCCTTATTATGTGAAATGGTTCAACTTCACCGTCCGATTTGTTTAAGCATGCGCTGTTACTAATTCTTAAATTTCCCATAAGGCCTTATTCACAATTAGGAAGCGGTGGAAGCCTTCTTTATCGTGTTATGTGTTTTATGTATTTTATAATTTTTTAACTGTTGAATGGGACGTTTCAGACTATTTATGCATTCCAAGCCTCACATTCAATTTGATTTTACATGTGGCTGAAAACGTGTGTTTAATCACAAATTGTCAATTATTTATTAATTTGTAATTAACTTTATTTTATTGATCCGTTTCTATAGTGAAGTTCCATAAATGAAGATTTTACATCGCGTTCAATTTGATATTGCCGACTCGTGAATCAGGCCTAAGTTTTTTCTGCGGCCACACATGCTTCACGCTTTGGTACAAAAAAAGTAAAACCGGGATTAATTTTGTTTCAATCGGCTCGCCATAGTCTTCGGAATGCATTATGGGGTGGGGCACCATTTTGTCCGGTACTAGACTGTGCACATGCGCTGAACGCACACGGATATTGGGAAATCGTGGCAATATCACACCAGGGTGGAGACGAGAAATTGCCCGCAAATACCGGAGAAAGTTCACACAATTTTACTTCATTTTGACCAGTGACGGTAGAACAGCAAATCGGCCAGAATGTCTTGGGATTCGTATCTCGACAACTTGGTTGCCCAGAGCAAGGATGCCTCCGGGAGCGTGCATGTGGACCGGTGCGTGATTATCGGGCTTGACGGCGGGGCAAAGTGGACGACCGACGGCCACGCGAACGCGCTCAAATTACAGGGGCAAGAGGGGGCCAATATCGCCAAGTGCTTCAAGTCCAAAGATTTCACGGCCTTCATGGCGGGCGGGGTGTTTGCTGAGGGAGTCAAGTACCAGTTCCTGCGAGAGGAAGATGGTAAGCTAGTCCTGGCGAAGAAAAAGGGCAACGGAGCGCTCAGTATCCAGTCTTCAAAGACGGCCCTGGTCCTCGCGCACTGTCCGGAAGGCTCCCAACAAGGAAACGCCAACAAATCTGTAGCTGTCATTGCAGAATACCTGGAGAGCTTGGGCATGTAACCCCGCACTTCCCCACTCCACTCGTTATGGCATTTTGTAACTGGTAACTTTTTCACCCTTTTTTCCCTCTGGTTTTAACAACATGTTAAAACAAGCAACCGGCTTCGAAAAAAAGAGAAACACTTCCCCGACTCGCTGTTAAAACTAAAAGAAACTGTACTGTACCTGAGTGGTCGTAATTATGGTGTAGGCCTATGCCAATGCAACGAAATAGCTGGTACAACACAAACAGTTAAAATTTTACTTGCAGCTTTATATACATTATTCAGTTTATTGTTACACAAGCGTATGGACACACAAGCTCTAATTTTGTGCACCAGTGCTTGTCGGACAGGGACATAATCGCAGTGAAACTGCAACACATGCTGAAACTACGGTTTCACTGCAACCTGTGTGTCTTCCAATGAATCGATCAACCAAGTGAACAGCTTTCCTCAACATCATTACCGCTCATGAGCACCCTGCACCAACTCACATCCCCCGGAACAACAACAATATTACTGACTATAAAAAACTCCGATACTTCAGACGTAGTATTATAAGGCACAAGCAGACTTCATGAGCTAAAAAAAGAAATCTTGACAATATACGGACAGTTTCGTCAATTCGACCCCGATGCAACTGCAAAAAAGTTCACAGCTGCAATGACCTGTTTGCAAATCGTCTTTGGTCCATAGTGGAGGATGGTCCATATATGTTACAACCAACTAGACAACTGTGTGAAATCTTTGTAAGCTTGGCTAGTTGTGAAGCTGTGAAAATGCATACTTTGGCAGCAAGACATTTCAACGATTCACCCCTCAGACAATAACCTACACTACAGCTCGTCCGGCGTCCCCCTCCCCAACCAACTGCTGCTGCTGAAACCTGTGGTTTAAACCAGGAAATAAGCCACGAAAAAAAACCTTTTCGTCTGTGGCCGTCCGGTGTATTGGACTAACCGTGGTTGACAAAACCTGCTTTTCTGAGAACCAGGAAGTAGATGTACTATTAGGGTCGCCAAACATGCACAGAAGACCCAACATGCACAGCATCCCAACTCCCTTAATCTCAGCACAGGAAATTAATTGCAAAATTCTGATAACTCTTTCATGTCGGTGTATGATGGACTTTTGTCAAGACTTTTGGTCATGTGACGCCATGTCACCAATCAAACTTCTTGACAACTGTATTTCCCAACTTCAGCAAACACGGGAAGCCATTGTGGTTTGTTCATACACAAATGGAAATCCAGCATGGACTCGGACTGTCATGTCTGGAACAAAACAGACCTATGCTCTTCTGTGCTTTTCAATGTCAACCATTTTGATGGGCACCATTTGGGAGGATGAAGTACCAGTATACAGCATGGGAACCAGTGACACGCACACCCTCCACCTTCAAGCGGATGTCCCCATTTCATCTACATCATGTACTTGGCAGCGCACCAGTGGAGAGCACAGTACATCCAATGGAAGTGCAGCGGACACCGGCAGTCATGGCAAGACTACCAGGGACTGGACAGGACACCATGTGAAGAGGGCTGGGAACCAATGAGAACGAAATGGTCACTCTGTTTCACGCCAAGGGTGCTTTGGACTGTAACTGTTTGGAATTCCTCGGATCATCCACTTTGATACATGCAACCTGGAACTGACAAATGACGGACATCATTTGTGACACTTGGTCATTTTATGTCATGTACACGTTCTCTACGCGTCACATGTACTTTATGCATGGCACATGCACACTAGAGCACACCAAATAACCTTTTTTCACTTCACAAATTTTCACAGTTCAAATTTAGGCACTCGGTTCGAAATTTGTAATCAGAAAAACAAAAACCCAAGAATTTCTGGAGAAAACCCTTCAGACTAATACCCAAAATACAATCAATCACAAAATTACTATAAAAAAAGTGTTGTATCTAGTGGGGTCATTCATTCATAAAATTAAAATGGCACCGAATTTCCATTTTTTGTGCATGTGCCCATAGCTGTGCATGTGGCTGTTTAAACTGTGTAATACACTATACAACCATTGTTAAAGGTTTGCAAGGAGGAAGTACATGTACATGTATTTTGATAACCTGTGCGCAGTACATGCATGGGACCACTCCCGATCCAGGAAATAGTAGGACAAACATGTAATAATATATTATGCAAAAGGCCCCACTCGTGCGCATCCTGGTTCATATTTCATCCAGTCAGTCAGCTGAATAAAAAAAAAACCCACCAAATTGCTGTCTACATCGTACATGACCACTTACCTGGCTAAGTTTGCCATTACCCAATTAAAATTGGTACTGATACCAAATATGTTAGCTAAGCAGGACATTCTGTACGTAACACTTTTGATTTGTGTAATAACGTAGTGCATTGTGGTTTCCTGTCACTAGCTATTCCAAAAAGGCCATTTCAAACTTTTTTTTTTAAGTTAGTCAACCAGTTATTTAAACCCAAAAGTCACAAAAATGTATAAATCATGTAGAGAAAGGAAATCTTTGAGAAATTATGTGCGTTTTGCAACGTGAAATTCGAAAATTTTAAGGAGTTTTCCAGAATCTCTCCATTTTATTAAGTTACAAGATTATTTTCATATCAATTCCACACAAAAAAAGGAAAACTTCTTCGAATAAAAAAGTCAGTATTCCCAAAGTATTTTTTTTAATGGTCAGGAAGTTCATGTTCTGAGTGTAAAACAAACCGGGGAAATGGGGCAAAGAGTCCAGTGTAGACAATGTAACTTGTATTAACACAATTGATAATTGATTTTTGCCTAGAAACAAATGTGATAAATGAACTTTGGAACTTGTCAGTGCTAACAATCGGTGACTAAAAATGATAGCTATGCCCATCAGCCATCTTAAGTAAATAATGAAATACGTCATGCACTTTTATAGACCGTGTGTATGCATCAGCAGTATCGATGAAAAGCTTCATTTCAGTATGGGCGGCATTCAAAGTACACCGACCATCTGCCTTCAAAATGTCAAAAGAAGCATTAAACTTTGGGTCGTTAAAGAAAAACTATTTGGTTTTATCATATCTAGTTTACTGTAAATGGTACAGTGCAAGGACATTGAAAGATATTCATTGCAATTTAAGCCGCAAAAGATAAAATATTCTACATGTACTTCTTTGTGACAGTAGAATTTTTTTTGTAAGAAAGCACAAATTTAACCTAATGCAAAACTGTTGCTTGTCCCAACATTAGGGGTCGATTTAAAAAACAAATTTTACATGGACAGAGCCAAAGTTACATACATCTGTGCGTGTCCCTCTAAATCGACCCCTGCCCAACACATTGCTTTCCCCTTTAAACGACAAAAACATCAAGGATGATTTAACCAAAAAAAACAAGGGCAAAAAAAAAGAGTTCCCCTCAAATAAAAGATTATCCGCATGACGTGATTAACAAATATTTACTCTGGCCTGTCCTATCTTTGCTTTACAGGATATCGCCAGATTTTTAACAAACAGTCGGCAGTAAATGTGCATGGGACTTTAGGAATGTGGCTTTCCTGTATATCAGTATTTATGACCATTAATCTGTAAAATTCTACAAAGGTACAATCTAAACAAAATTTGTGAAAAAGTTTTGGAAGGAAAGCAAATCATATTGTTAGCTTGTAACAATAACATGATCATGTGTCTGCGAAATTTTACATTGTCGAAGCAGATAAAAGAAAAAATATGTCATGCCTGCGGGAGAAAGCCCATCGAAAAGAAGAAACATATAAAAACTAGAATACTATATTCATTAGTCATACGCAGTTTGGTGCCCGTAGTCATAGCATGGGTTGTTCATAGAGCAAGGGGTTATTTATGTCTTCGTTGTGTGCAGTCATGCATGGGGGTTGTTAAGCCAGTCCCTTAACACATGGTAGCCGGTGCACACATGCACAACCACACATGTACAAAATGTACATTGTACATGTACAATGCGTTCAAGCTATATGTACATGTACACTGTACATGCATAGTCCTAAGCTATGGTGTACAGTTCAATGGTATGTCTACAATTTCTGAAGGACATTCCGCAGTTTTTTTTTTCTTTCTTGGCCTTATAGTACAGCTGAGAACTTCTGTTGCCATAGGGCAATGACGGACTGCATTTATTATTAGGACCTTGCTAAAAAATGATTTGCTGAATACCTTAAATTTATGTTGTAAGAAACTGGTTGGAGCATTCCATCAAAAGTTGCACTGTCATCGGCCTATTTTATGAGAACCCTAAATACAAATCATGTGCACCACTCTTTACAAAACAGTTATAAGTAAATGCTGTAATCATGTATGTACGCATATTCACAAGGTCAATATAATATACACAATCTTTATTAACCAATGGATCATGTTTAACTTAAGCTAATGTGGTAATATGCACACTGCAAATATGACAACATTGAACAATTCATAATCTTTTGCATTTCATATGCAATTAAATTTAGGCGAATGATATTTTTAGCGTTATTAGGGGAACATATTTTTTTTGTACCTTTAAAATCGTTGAGTCCATCTCTGTAATAATAAAATATAAGATTTGAAGAATGGATTGGAATTAAATACTGGTTACATGTAGTTTTATTTTCTTTAGTTTTGTAATATTTGAAACAGCTATATTTTTTTTTCGTCATGGAATGTGTTAAATGATTTACCATGCTAATTTTAATTCGGACTACAGATGTAACGATCCTAACCTTTAAACTAAGAAAAGTTAATTTGCTAATAAAAAGTTTGGTAGTGCTTATGTTAGTCTAAAGTTTGTCACTGGGAAGGACTTGAACAAGTTTAGTTTGGTTGTGTTTTAATAATGTTATTCTATGCGCTCCCTTCACTTTTTTGATCACGGTGCCTAGGCTTAAGATCAGGCTGGTAGAAAAAGTTGTTTCCTTTTAGTGTGAACTACAAAAAGAAAATTATTTAAATAATTATTCAGAAAGAGAAACCGGAAAGCAAGTTTCTTCTGTAGCCAAGTCAAAATCCACTTTTGTGAAATGCATGAAACAGAAAATGTCTTGACGTATTTACATACTTATTGTTCTACTGTCAACAAAAGACCAAAAAATAGTATTAACTAAATTTGCAGCAAATGTGCATCATGAAGTTGCATGAATGAACCATGTCAGTTATAGACATTACATGTACACATTTATGCTACATTTACATGAACAGTATGTGGACATGTCACCTACATTCACATGAAAATGTACATGTGATGAAAAAGTACATGAGCATGTATGTAACTTTCCTATACTTTACTGTACAGCACAGACTGCAAGTACATGTACATGTAGGCGGTCTTCATGTTCGAATTGAAGACTTTTAATACATGTAACATATATATGCAAGATGAATTTGCATAATATTAGCTTACCTAATCGCTTCTTTCTCTATCTTATTTAAATGAGTAGTCCTGGAATGCTGCATACCACAGTCCGGATTAAATTATGCAAATGACATGTAAATTAGGCCTTAACTGGATAGGAAAATGTCACAACCTCTTTTTCCTTTGCATGATCTTTTAAGTAGGAAATATGTAGAATGAAATGTTTGCTTTGATACTAGAGGGACCTTGCTTTCTGTATAGACATCTTTATGCACACCGTTGGATGTACACATAACACATGTTAGAGACATGTTGGAAAAAGTTTCCTTTTGATCATGTAATACGAAGTACTTGTAGTTGATAAGTTTAAACGGTATTAAAAAACGAAGGTACAGTTGCCTCTGGCTTGCATAGTAAAATACAAAGGAAATATGTGAGTGTGGGCTGTTTCTTTGTAAAAGGAGTGTATTCTGTGTTTCTGCTTGTCTAGGGCCAGACTAGTGTGCTCTAATAAGTACCCATAATGTTAATAGGAAGTGCTATTGTATACGATACCCTGTAATGCTAATTGGGGGGGGGGGGGGGGGGGCAGGGTCAGTTGCTCGCAGCAGACCCCACTAGAAATGTTTTAGTTCTATAAGGGACTATGCATGGTTAATGTGTTAGACAGAATAGGCACTACTTTATTCATGGTCATCTGCGCCATCTTGCTTACGAGGGCCATATTTACACACATTGCTGTGCACGCTTATTATCAATTGAAGACATTTGCGCTTCCATGTTGCAAGTCATCAGGCGATCATTTCAAAACGCGCCCGTGTCTAGCATCATCTGTTCTTTTTGCCCTATGAACAACAAGATGGTGCATATTACTGTGAAAGTGCTTATTGGCGCCATCCCTGCAGGCCCGTCACCAGCCCTGCACATGGGAAGGGGGGGGGGGGTGCATAGTATCAACAAGGGGGCCCACTACCATGAAAAATACATACATGTATGTATGCCTTTTGCCGGGGGGGGGGGGGGGGGCATAGTATCAACTAGGGGGGCCCGCTACCATGAAAAATACATATGTATGGCTTTTGCTGGGGGGGGGGGGGGGGGGCAAGCCCCACCAGCCCCCCCCCCCCCCCCAATTCCCAATTCCAGTCACAAGTTATTTAAATGAACTCTGATAAATTCCGTTATTGTAAAGTTCATCGACTTGGGATTGGACTTGTTATGGACTTGACTACAATGCAAGCAGCCATCTTTGTGCTTAGTTTTAATATAATGTTGGCTCATTAACAATGAATGAACAAGAGAACTTCCCTTTTTGGCAAAAGGACACGTCTCAGATTGCTACAGTGCAATCTGTCTATTGTGTAGGCAATGTCTTGTGGGGGATTAGCCAATCATAATCAATTGAAAATGAGGAAAGAATTCTATAATTATATCTCGACTGATCCTGTGCACAAACCCTATGAGACTGGTCTGACGTGTTTTCTCAGTAAACGCTTCAATATTTTCCCTGCTAAATTTGACTTTTTAGGACATCATGTTATCGCTTTCTGATGGCTGTTTGATCATTGCATGGAAGAGTTAGTGATGTCCATTTATGGAATTCTTTCCAAACAGGGTGTGTGCAAGTACTGGTAGTCAGCTAGAGACCAACTTCACCACAGGCTTGCTCAATCTTTTAGTAGTTTGTGTTTTTTCTTCTTAACTTAATTGTTTCAGTGTGATCATTTTCTTGGTTTGAGAGCATCATTGTGCTTTAAGTTGTCTTGTGAATGTTTTTTTTTCTTCTTTTTTTTCGTTCTGACTTTAGCTTTGAGGCAATAAAATAATGGAGCCCATGCACCTTGGAGAATTTTTTATGGATGGCAATCCATGCTTACAATTTATACGCAAACAATGCAAGACAGAGCACTGTAGCAGCCGAAAAATTCCAAATTGTTCTCCCCTATTCTTTTAAAGAATTGATTGATAATTTCACATAAATTGATGCACAAGTTATCAAGAAATGTAACACAGTTCATAACTAAGTTTTTTATAATGCATAGAAATGAAGAACTTACCCTGATCATCTGAGATGTCAGTCACTGATAGTTCCTGTGGGAAATAGAAGAGCAGTTACATAAGATGGAATGTGATTGGTTGTAAGTGCTTGTAACCTCGATTCTGATTGGTTGACAGACATCCACTTTTTTTGTGGGAGAGGAAACACCTTCGGTGACAAGTATTCAACACTTTTTTTAGGGGCAGTGTTTTCAAATAAAAGATTTTACCTTTATGTTGGAAAAAAGCATTTACAATGTAGTATACTTTCAGAAAATTGTTTATCTTTTTAACACATGCATTTTGTTTTGAAATATTTTTTTTATTTTTTTAAATTTTGATTTGTACTTTCGTTTTTGTTAATATTTTTGTAGGTGGTGTCATTTGCTTTTGTGGATTTTTTTCTTGCGGGGGGGGGGGGGGGGGCGGGGGTTATGGTTGTTAGGATGGAGGATGCTGGTATATTAAAGTTGTATTTTCCTCTTGAACTCCAAATATACATTTTGTATTTGTTTTATGATAGTAAGGAGCAGGAGGAGGGGGGGGGGGGGAGGGGCCTGCGTCATAGGTCTGTAAAATCGAAACTTTAAATTAGCAAGTAAATGAAAGAAAAGATATGTCGACACCATTTTAGCAGCGCCCTCATTCGCTCATTCTTAAAAACTTTACACATCCTAGACTTCTACGAACAAATGCAGGCACAAATGGATGAAGGGGACCTGATCATTCTGTATTATGCAACATTTTAATACAAATTCGCGATGTAAACATAAGCGGTCAACACTATCGACTCGCGTTACGTTGGCACAAAGTTTTAAGTTAAAAGAGTTCAATATCAAGGTCAGAGATGGCAGTAAGAAAAGTAGATTTCTTGGTCCTGGGAGGAGGTGCCAGTGGTTTGTCTGCTGTTTTTTACCTTCAGCGATTGCTTGGAGAGCGGCTTAAACGAGTTGATTTGGTGGACGAAAAACCTCAGTTTCGAAACAAAGTGAGTTACCGCCACCACAATACCGGCTTCACTTTACATGCTTAATAATTTGTACACACGAAAGTACACATGACATGAAGCACTGCTATGACCTAGCTGGAGTTACCTAGCCCCATAATGTGGCCAGTTTACTGGACTGCCTCCGTAAACATAGGCCACACATCCACATGTACAAAAATCGTGTCGACGGAGCCAAATTTTGATTTTCACATTTAGGCTTAGTTTGTAGGTTTTTTTGCTTTAGAAGCATACTCACCCTCTTTACAGGCTAATCAGAAAGTGCTGCCTTTTTCAGATGTATATTTTTCGTGAAATTTCCAGATTCATTTTTACACGTTTGCGTATCAAAATTTCAACATGAAATTTCACAAAAATTAGACATCTGAAAAAGGCAGCACTTTCTGATTAGCCTGTAAAGAGGGTGAGTATGCTTCTAAAGCAAAAAAAACCTACAAACTAAGCCTAAATGTGAAAATCAAAATTTGGCTCCGTCGACACGATTTTTGTACATGTGGATGTGTGGCCTATGTTTACGGAGGCAGTCCAGTAAATAGGCCACATTTATGGGGCTAGAGTTACCCAGCCCTGAGTTTTATCATTGGGTTGTCATCTAGATGACAACCCAATGATAAAACTCAGGGCTGGGTAACTCCAGCTAGGTAATCCTTACTTTTAGGACCCCTTTCCTATATAAGGTTAAAAGACTCACCAAAACAGCTGACTATGACACTCAAAAGTGACATTCTGATATTTATTGACACATTTGAACATTTGGCAATGACACCTCTTGAACATCAGCAGGTTTAATTTTGTAGAAAGAGGGCAGGGTTTTGATTTATGAGGGGTTGAAGACGACGATGACAAACAGAAAATAAATTTTAAAAGCAAGATGGTGAACTGCAAAAAAAGGTAGGAAAGTCACATTTTCTTTGAAAGTGCTTTCAAAATTATAACTAACATGAGTTTGTCTGAAGAAAAAAGACTTCTTTAGCCTGCAAAAGTCACTTTGGTACTGGACAGTCATCTGCAAAAGTCAGTTTTGAACAGAACTCGTACAAAATAGAGGTGTCCTAAAAGTTAGGATTACCTCCAGCTAGCTATGACCTAGCCCTAGGCCTAAAAATCTTGCATGTTCGTTAATTACTGAAGTGCAGATTTCTAGACTACAAAATAATGGTTTTCTTTCATCTTATTACTTTACATGCTTTTAAAAATGTAAATTAATACATCATTGTGTAGCTTGAGTAACTCCAGCTTAACAAGCTCATCAGGAATTCCTGATGAGCTTGTTAAGCTGGAGTTACTCAGGCTAATCATTGTGTACATTTGTGACATGATGATCAACGATGACAATGCACAGTCCTGTAAACTGGTAAAAGAAAAAGCGACGTCCCATATCCTGATAATTCTAGTTCAAAACGTTTGTTCACTTCTTCATTTTTAACTCCTTTATTCCTCCGTGATTTGACATAAAGTAAATTAGCATTTCTGCCCGCTTCCTCTTTGTCGGCCGCTTGGATTAAAAAAAAAAAAAAAATTGAAAGGAAAGCAAAAATGTTGACCGATCCATTGGAAAATAACATACTTGCAAGTCGGAACTTCTAATTTTAGACTGGGTCGGTCACTTCCCACATCATGCAGTGGAACCTTCCAACTCCAATCTAAACCAGCCTCGAGGGTTGATCGTTTTCGTGAGAAAATTGCATAGCGGCATGCATGCCATGCAGGCACCGTGTCCTTGAGGCAGTGTTTATTAATTCTTGCAAAACCGTGCTAGAAAACTATTAAAAACACTGTTACAATGTTAAATTCTCTTGTCCCGCATGTCTGTTAAATTTTTTTGTATCTTTGAACAGTGTAAAACCAATGGATATAGGCTATCTTGAAATAAAAAATTAAAAAAAATAAAAAAGCCCGCCCCCCTTTTTTTTTCTTTATAAACCTGGACGCTAAACACGTTTTGTTTTACTTGGTCTTACATGTTTATCATCGTTATCATGCTACATAATAGTTTTAATAATCAATATGTTTGCAGATTGCTTTGTTAGAGGCTAGCCCGCACATTGGTGGATGGATTCATTCAACGAGAACTCCAGAGGGCAGTATTCATGAGGCAGGGCCACGCAGCATGCGACCCGCAGGCATCGTTGGAAGGAATTCGCTGAATCTTGTAACTACTTGGATTTCAGATTCTTGTCTCCTTATTTGCTACCAAGCGAGATCATGGAAACAGACCTCCCCTCCCTGAAGCCGCTGGCCAACAAGATCATGTTCATGCACGAGTGACGTGATTGTTTTCAGTACAGAAATCAGGTTTTTAACCCTTGTGGCCCAACAATGATCTTCAACAGTCAGTTGAGACCCAATAAAGTGACACAAAAGAGGGCCAGGGTCGGAGGGACAAGGTGATATATGTATACCACTGCCAGGGCCTGATAGATGAGTTGATAGCCATGCAAGGCTGTCACTGGAATGTCTTTTATTATTACTTTGGAAAGACACGACGATTTGTTGAGCTGCTGTCTGCAGCTGGACATATTTTACTAAATGTGGAGAGACACAACAATGTTTTAAAACTTGCTTTAAACAAGTGAACCAACATATTTTCCCAAACCTTTAACTGGGGAAAGTTGTAACCTCGGCATGCCTTTTAAGTAATTAAAAAACTAAAAAAAAACAAGATCATAGTTGATGATTGTTGATCCAGAAAGCATCGTTTTTCTGATATTGGGGTGATTGACTTTAATACAGAATGACAACATAAGTATCTGTTTCATTTATTAAAGGGAAAATACAACATTTGCAAACATCAAAAAATAAAACTACCAAATCATTTTGAAATACGTTGCTGGACTGTTAGTGAATGACAGTGTAAAGCATCCTGTAAAATCATGGCACCTGGTATACTGTCATTTTCAAGAAAAGTGGTATTTTTGTATCAATTTCCAATGCTGATCGGCCGATCAGCGTTGGAAAAAACTGGCTTTTTTTCAAATACTGGCCCCAGTTCACCATCGCACTTGTTTGCAATCGATTACACACCTATGAACGGGTACAAGCTAGCTAATATATGTAAACTGCTCTGTTTCTTCTTAAATGGAGTCAGGGAACCAGACTACAGGAAAACGATTGTTTTTCTTGGTTTTTATAGCATTTTCGAACCCAAAACCTCAAAAAAGTCAGTGTAACTATATTTGCTATATATTTCCAACCCCCCAATTCCATCCATTTCTGAAAATTACAGCAACAGCAAATGATGTATATTCCCTTTAACAAGATCTTTCTTATAAAAAAAATAACCTTCAAATGTTGTCTTTATGACAAAAAAAAATAGGCATCATCTCTTGGGCTTGACGATGAGGTGATTCCAGTTCTGCGCTCCCACCCTGCAGCGCAGCGAAGATTTACCTTCACGGGTGGGAAGCTGCACCAATTTCCATCAAGTTTCGCCACATTGCTGACGAGGCAGGAACCGTTCTCCCGTCCGTTGGCGGTCGACTTGGCCCGGGAGGTTTTAGTCAAGAGATCAAAGGGTGAAGACGAGAGCATGTTTGACTTTGGGGTGCGCCGTTTCGGGAAAGAGGTGGGTTGATGGTTAGTAAGGACGTTGGACAGATGTTTGAAATTGCTGTAGTTTAAATGAGTAAAAAGTTGCTTGCAATTTTGGTTCAATCTTTGCTTCAGCAATTACAGTGCATCTGATTGTGTCCTTGAGGAAGTTATTTTACCATCATCTTCCAGCCAGTACCATTGGTTGTACATGTAGGTTTAATACGTCATTGTAGGTACTTGTGTTAGGTATGGTGACCGTCTTCGAGCCATGCCACTGACTGTAGGTGTAGGTGTCCAAGGCATGGTGCCACAATCTTGTAGCCATTGTCACTGACTGTGGATTCAAGTCCATATACAGGTCCATAACACCAATTATGTTGTGTCCCTGACCAAGGTATGGTGCCACAATCTTCCATCCAGTGCCACGGACCGTAGGTGTAGGTCCTTGTGTCCACGTGCAAGGCATGGTGTCCCAATCTTGCAGCCATTGTCACTTACTGGGGATACAAGTCCATATACAGGTCCATAACACTAATTGTGTCGCGTCCCTGAGCAAGGTATGGTGCCACAATCTGCCATCCGGTGCCACTGACTGTAGGTGTAGGTCCTTGTACTTGTGCAAGGTGTATGGTGCCACAATCTTGCAACTATTCCCACTGACTGTATAGATACAAGTCCATGTGCAGGTTCACAACACTAATTGGGTCGTGTCCCTAGTCTAAGCAAGGTATATGGTGCCACAATCTTCCAGCCAGTGCCACTGACTGTAGGTGTACCGTAGGTCCTTGTGTCCTTGTGCAAGGTATGGTGCCACAATCTTGCAGCCATTGCCACTGACTTCAGTATATGCATACAAGTTCATATACAGGACCATATCACTTGCGACCTTGTGTCCCTCAGCAAGTTACGCTGCCACAATCTTACAGCCAATGCCATTACATTAGGTTTAAGTCCTCATGTCCATGAGCAAGGCACGGTGCCACCATGTTACAGCCTGCTCTACTGATAGTATAGGTTCAAGTCCATATAATCTCGGGGATCAGGGGACCATAACACTTGTTTCCTGGTGTCCTTGAACAAGGCATTTTGTCATAATCTTATACTAATTTCACTTACAATTGGTTTTTAATCCCCATTCAGGCCCTCCCCCCCAAAAAAAAATACTACTACTAATCAAAATAATAATAATAAAAAAAAAAGGAAAGAATGAGTCATAATATTTTCTGATTTATTTTATAGATTACAGAAAACTTGATCGACCCTTTCTGTCGGGGAGTATTTGCCGGGAAGACCACAGAGCTCAGTGTGCGTTCCTGTTTCCCACAGCTGTTCAGTTTTGAGAGGCAGCGCGGCTCAGTAATTCTAGGTGGCCTTCTCGGGCCGACCGGTAAGTAATTACCACGACACTTGAGGGGTCTGGGTGCAAGATATAGTTACTCATTTCTTTACCCATTCTGGTTCTGCCCCACTACCTGAACATTCAATGGTATATGGGTTCGTCGTCATGGAATATTAAGACAATGAAATGCAATGTATTAACCCTTACCTTACCAACTCTATCAAAATCCATCCCCCAATTTTGGTGGATTTTGGGGAATTGGTCCTGCTGGCCTGGTTTAACTAAATTTTGATGGAGTTTGATGGAATTGGCCTGAAACTGCTGGGGAATTCAACGCATTTTGCCTGGCATCTGGTACTGCTGTTTTCTAGTAAGCCTTGTGTACGAAGTCCATCAAAATCCACCAGCACTTCAGTGTTGGATTACATTATGTCATGTATGATGTATATGAAGAAGAGTGAGTGATGGATTTCGAAAGACATGGTCCAATAGCAAAAGTAAGTAGTGAGTTAAAGTTAAAGATGCTAATTGGCAGTGCTGTCTACAGGTAAAGATGGAACTGAAGATCAAGAATTTTCTCATGCTTAAAAATGATTTTCCATTCCTCATCACACTCCCCAAATTTACCTTTTCCGATATCACTACAACAACCTGTTTTGCATGTTTTGATATATAACTCTATGCTCATGAATTATCACATGTGCGTTTCTGTTATCCTGTTCATACTTTTCTTCTAATTAGCCATCGACCCAACTGTTGGGGAAAGTGATCTTGTCCGTCGGGCTAAGAAAGAAAGATGGTCCATTTGGTCATTAAAAGGTAGGAACTAATTAAAGGGAATATACATCATTTACTTTTGCTGTAGTTTTCAGAAATGGATGGAATTGGGGGGTTGGAAATATATAGCAAATATAGTTACACTGACTTTTTTGAGGTTTTGGGTTCGAAAATGTTATAAAAACCAAGAAAAACAATCATTTTCCTGTAGTCTGGTTCCCTGACTCCATATAAGAAGAAACAGAGCAGTTTACATACATTGGGGAATTGTAAGGTCAGGGAACCAGTCTAGCTGGCTTGTACCCGTTCATAGGTGTGTAATCGATTGCAAACAAGTGCAATGGTCAACTAGGGCCAGAATTTGAAAAAAAAGCCAGTTTTTTCCAACGCTGATTGGCCGATCAGCGTTGGAAATTGATACAAAAATACCACTTTTCTTGAAAATGACAGTATACCAGGTGCCATGATTTTACAGGATGCTTTACACTGTCATTCACTAACAGTCCAGCAAGGTATTTCAAAATGATTTGGTAGTTTTAATTTTTTGATGTTTGCAAATGTTGTATTTTCCCTTTAAAAAGAAAAGCCTGTTCTAGTAGTGTTAAAACCTTAAAAAGGAGGATGTTTGTTGGTCCAAGAGGCGATGTCCTCGCACTGACTGACTGACTGTTGATCACTTGTGAGCCAGGCAGTGCCATCGTATAGAATTAACCCATAATGTCAATGAATAGGCAAAATCTGGTCCGCTGTGTTGACCAGATGCTTAAAACATGTAAAAAGAATAGCCGTTCTGAATCAGTTGAATAGAACTTTGTGTGTACTAGCTTCAGTAGGCTTACCTGTTGTTGCTCAGCATCTCATAGGTTTAGTGCTGATCAATCTCATTCTACAGGAGGGCTTCAGTGTCTTGCTGAGAAACTCAGCGAAGTCGTGCAGCGAAACGGGGCCGAAGTGCGGACACAAATGCCGTGCACCAAGATTGAGTTTGTCCTGAAGGAAAATGGCGGGAACAAAAAGGTACGCATACGTGATTTTACAATGCGCATTTTACAAAGCACATTTAAAAGTTATTTCTAATCCAGGTGTGTTAAATTGCCATCTCTCTAGCAATACATAGTTAATCTAAGATATCAAACTTCAGTACAGCACCACTACTCATATAACATTCAGTACTTAAAAAAGGCCTTTTTTTGCAAACAGATTGCCCGAGTACACACCGCTGAGTCAGTTTGGGAAGCAGACAGGTTGATATGCGGAATACCAGCTGCAAGTATGTGTATCCTGTCTCGTGATTGGTCATACATGTTTTTTGTTGTTTGTTTTGTAGCCAATCAAGAGAGATTATGTGATTGGCCATGTTCCACATGTGTGAAAGCTGTCATGTGATTGCATATGTAAAATACTGTGGAAACTCCTTGATAAAGAATCCCAACTGTTTAATGTCTTTATACTGCATTTTTTTTACCCAGGCCTGTTGATAAGGGGGGCCGGGGAAGGGCCCCCCCCCCCAATCGACAAAAACTATGAGCGTAAAGAGCAACCACAATTGTGATTTTTTCGTGTGGTACTGTGGCCCCTTCTTATGCCCATAGCTGGCGAAAATGGTATGATTGGTTGCCCCAATGGCAGAAAGTAATTCTTCAAAATAGAACAGAGCTTTGAAGAAATACGTGAATGAAAAACGGCTACACTTTGGAAAATATTGGCAAAGCTTACCCTTGATTCTGCTATCTTGGTATCCTGTAATGCGCCTCAAAGTGTACTCAAAGTGAGTTAATGTACTCAATACTCATGTCACTGCACAATGACTCGCTCGAGACAGATTAATTATCAGCCATGTTACTACGCATGCATGAAAATTGTCTGCTGATTGATCAAAAGCAAATCACATAATTGCTGCAGGGTTTGCTGTCCTGACAATCAAGCGAGGTTTATCCGCCATGTTTTATACCATGCATGCATGAAAGCTTAACAATGATTGGTCTGTGGCATGTCACATGATTGTTATGAGGTTTATTTTTTTGTTATTACTTATTCCCCTGTATTTATACCTAGCATTCATTAAGCTGTCTTCTGATTGGTCTGTGTCATGTCACATGATTTTTATTAGGTTTGTTTTTAATCACTTATTTCCCATATTTTATACTGCACCTTGCATGCATGAAAGCTGTCTTCTGATTGGTCAAGGCACATCAAAAATTTTTCCGATTTTTAATTTTTTTTTTTGCAATGCACATTCTACACCATGCATGCATGAAAGCTGTCTTGTGTTTGGTCGATTCCATCTCAATCGGTTTTTATATTTTTGTAATAATTGTAACTGAAGCTTGCCAGTACAGCAACTCTTTCAACTCGGTCATGCAAAGAAAAAGGAGACCTTTAGTTTTTATGCGATCCCATTTATGACAGCTGCATGCTGTTTTGCAGGATTGTCGGTATAGCATCCTGTTTTTTTTCCAGATCTGGCAGAAGTACTTCCTGTTGACCTCTCACCCTTATCCCTGCATCTCCAGCAAATACAGAGCGTCACAGCTGCAGTAGTCAATCTAGAGTTTGAGGGCTCCCACCTCCCCACCGAGGTATAAGTATACCATCAATTCCTGACACCCCATCCTCCCCTTACCCCAAAAAATTCCCCTCCCCACCCCACATCTGCTGTTCTCAGTCCAGAGTTTTAGGGCTCCCACCTCCCTGATCCCCCCACTCTCTCCTGACTTCCTTTCTGACATTCCCACCCCCAAACTCCCCCACACCCATCTCACCTGAGCCCCTTCCCATGGCATCCCCCATCCCATCCCCATATACCAAGAAGAGTTCAATGCACAAGACTGCATTAACATCGCTCCGCGTTAAACAAAGGTTGAATTCCATTAGAACTTTTCACAGTTTTTCCCCCCCCCCTTTTTCACACTTCAGGGCTTTGGTTATTTGGTGCCTTCGCGAGAACCATCAAACGTGCTTGGGGTGATTTTCGACTCGTGTGCATTCCCGCAACACGACAGGCCAGAGATAAAGTCAACACGAATGACGGTAAGTGTTTGTGTCTTTGTTTGCAAGAAAATGTTGTCCTGAGAAATAATATTTTGATTTTGAAACAGGTTGAGATTGGTGAAAAATTGAAAAAAAATTCACATATTAATCTGCAGTTTCCAAGGGCACAAATTGAGGACTATTTATTTGTATTTTTCTGAATGCACTGCTTAAAAAAACCCATTTTTTTTCTTGTTCTATATCACTTTTTATAAGTACAAAGACTTTTACGGTAAGATCTATCAAGTGTCCAGATTTAAAAGCAGTTCTTTAAGAATTCTGAAATTGGGGAAAACAATGGAAAAACAGCCCAAAATCAAGTACTGTGGACAAATGCCACCCCCGTGTACCACACTGATGTACCATGCAGTACTCGTTTGGGGGTAGTTATTTTTTTGGTGATATATAAAGAGTAACAGGCAGGGCGGTTTAGGGCAGAACAGGGACTAATGAAAATGTTGTTTGTTTCTCCCAGTGCATGATGGGAGGGGCCTGGTTCCACGACCTCTTTGGTGACCCAGATAAGGTGGATTGTGATTGGCTGGCTTCGGTTGCCTTGGCGACGCTGAAGACCCAGATAGGGTTGAGCGCAAAACCGACATATTGCCGAGTCAATTTATCCAAAGACTGCATTCCAAACTACAAGGTTAATCACCACAGACTCTTAGGTAAGTCAAAAGGTGGTTTAAGGATACTAGAAAAGGGTGGAGGGGGGTCAACAGAAATGCAAGTAAAAAAGATTTTGTTTATAGCAAGGGATGAGCATTAGCAAATGAATGCCCTTGTTGCCGTTTATTTGATGATTTAGTATGGTACCACAGGCAAACTCCTTGCGATCACTACTCTTGCATTGTGAGACTAGGAGCTAGTCTTGGGTACTTGTCCCATGGTACTATACCAACCAATAAAAGAAGAGCATTTGGCTCATAAATATGTATGAGCTAATCACTACAATGTGTTTTGTATGTTTGCAGAAACTATAGATGCCTACGTTGCAGATAATGACCTACCTCTGACCCTCGTTGGTTCCTCCTACAAAGGCGTCAGCGTCAACGACTGCATTTACAACTCTAGGCTCGCTGCCCAACGTCTAGTGCCCGATGGTCAACTTGCAGTATGACAAACGTAATCTAGAATAGAGTGGTTCTTGCAACAGATGCAGAAATGTGCTGTGTCGGTTGCAAGCCAGTGAACAGGCCAAAAAATGCCTTCACCGACCAAATCACAGTACATTTGTACATGTATGTCCCCTCTAATAATAATCTCATGGGGTCAATAATTGGGATGCCCATGTTTGCCAAGGCAACCCATCGAAAATATTTTTTTTAATACATGTATTAGAAAATATTTACTTGTTTACTTGTTTTAGAAAAACATGTCAAAAACACAAGTGTACACTACAGTACAGCAACCGTTGACATGAAAAGCCAGTTTTAATTATCACCATTTCTGAATGGTTTATTTTTTTTTTTGCTGTTCTTCCATGAAATAGTAAGGCCAAAAAAAAATAATTGTTCAGCTTCTGATTACATGGCATTCGAAAAAAGGGTACGATCATATGGAGGCGTCAAGGCGTCTGCGTGTAGTCAAGGGTAAAAGGTAGTAATTGATGGTTTTGGGTGTTTAGACCCAACGTTCTCACGCGCGAACACCAGGCATTCCCGTGTTCCCAGTGAGAACAGCGCATATTCTCCGGTGTTCCCTGGTGAAACGTTCCAAGCGTTCCGACTTGTAAGACATTTGCATATTTTGAATAAGGAGACTTTCTTTTCATATCCATTTTGAGTATAGCTCCAAATGAAACCAATGCGTTTTGAAAACCAACTAGACAACAATATGTATAATATTGCCGCCTTTTTTTGAATTATGAATATAAATGTTCTTTCATGATTTGTTATAAAACACATGAAACACTTTCTTAAAAAAAAAATTCTTCGAAAGATATTTTGATATACATGTATATTGATTTGATGTTGCAATAAAATATAGTGTATTAAAATCTATCATCCTTTGACAAAATGTTTTTTTTGTAAATTGAAATATTAAACAAAAGACAGAATTATTCTAAATCAAAGTAAAGGGAAATAAACATGCAGTCCCTAACAATGATACTTTGCTTGGAGTATGTTCCTTGCGTTTTTGATTTCTATAAAAAAAAAACGAAGCGCACACACACATTTCTGTTTTTGTTTTAAACTTAAAAGGTATTTTATGACCATCGAATCCTCCCAATTTTTTTTTCACTTTAACTTACATGACGAGGATCCTTTGACTGATTTCTCAGTGTCAAGTTGGGTAGTGCAAATAAGTTAGGAAGGAGGCAACACGAAGGTTTTAGTTGACGCCCTTCTGTGCAGTTCTCTTGTGGTTCATTTATGCACCTGTAAGAGTCAGGGCAAGCAATTAAAAAACAAGGCAGTTACCCAAATTTAAAATGATATCAGGACGAGGCTAATGTCAGCAGTAAAATAGTGGTACTCGTGTAGTTTAGGACACCTCGTATGTTTTTAAAACATACAAGTTCAATTCATAAATCAAAACCCTGCAGGTCTCTTTCCAAAAAAAATTATGCTAACTCAGATGGGCTGGTATATTCAGCATGATATCTTAAAGAACTAAGTTTAGATGATTCCAAACACAAAAAGTGTCTTTCCCTGCTTGTATCATAGCCAAATGTTTAGGCATTAAAGTTCCAAAACATAAAAGTGTCTTTTCGTTTTCTCATATGGAACAGGGTTCTAAACTACACGATTTTACAAAATAGTCGTCTTTCTCCCAGTACATACAAATCAGGCAGTAGTAGGCAAAGTAAATAAAATAGTTATGGACCCTGTTGCAATAAAATAATGAATATCAATTTTCAGGGTATTGTCGGAATTACCAACTACATGTAGTTAGCAACATTTGAAACCAGAAGGATAAGACTGTTGGCAAAACGCAAAGCACAAAAATATAAAGATCAGTGATGGCGACAAATTATTCTATTAGGCAAAACCGTGTTGGCATCAACTGTAAAAAGGAAAACGGGTAAGAAAATCATATTTTCTACCAAAAGATGCTGTTCAAAATTACAAATATTATAAATATGTCAGAAATTAAGAGAATTCTGCTTTAAGTTGCAGAAGTCATTTTGAAACGATAAAAAAAAAACCACTGTTCTTGACTCCAAGTTTACAACTAAAACTTAAAAGACAATCTCCAGATTGATGAATTCAGAATAGCAATAGGCATAGCTTATACTAGATCCTAAAATATGTAACATGTAAACATAACTAGGCTAGCTAGATGTTTTGCAACCTCCCAATTTTAAGAGTCAGTAAGTCTATCTGTATACATCTGTTATGTCTAAGTAGTAGCCCAGGTGGACTCCCTTATTACCTCCCTACGTTACGGAGACGTGATGCAATAAAGACGTCGTCCAACCCGGACTAATTAACTATAGGTCTAATAATACGTGTAGGCCTAGACAAGTTTACAAAATTTCTCCACACAATTCTATTTTTTTGCAGGGCTTAAAATCGCACTTTAATGCTCTTCAGAAATCCTTAATCCACCACATTTATCTATAAATGCTTGCAGTTACAGTGAAATAAGCCCTGTGAATAATCTACAGAGGTATAACTGTGAAAATTATACTTGAAAACTTAAGCAAATTTTACGTACCTGTCATACTGTAAAAAGTAGACGCAGGACTAAGCCCGCCAAAAGTCACTGCAACGCCAACGCGTAGTTCACTTTGTATGTTTTCCACCAGAGGCAGATTTCCAGCCTTGACTCCATGGGCCGCGTGCGCATTCCATCACTAACCCCTGGCCGTGTGTCGTGTGGGCGTGGTAGGAACAAACATGACGCAGGAGATCGTACGCATGGCAACGAGGTTGGACACATTTCATGGCGCGAACTACATGTTCTTAAATTCAAAAGTTGTACAGCATCCAATTTGTTTGTTTGTGTGCTAGTTACTCCAGTCAGAGTCGTCAGGGAACCAGACTGATCTAAAGTATGAAAAGTTATGATTTTCCAAGTGACAATCAGAAGCAATAAATTAAAATTACCAATCTTAATTTTACAATTAAGGTGTCCCTTTTATGGGCCTTAGGCACGATCGAGTTGGCCATTTTTGTCGAGTTTCCTGAATGTATTTCATTAATTGTTATCTGTTATATGGGATGGCGCCAGACTCTTTATGCAGGCATATATAAATGCAGCCTTATTTTACTGTCATTTTGGGTGTTTTTTTTATCTGGCTTTTACTCATTAGGGAATGTTTAAGTAAACATTAAGGAATTACAAATTTTAAATTATTCATGGAAGCAGACTGGAATTAATTAATTAACTTGCTTTCATTTCTCTTCGCAAGTTCCAAAAATTAAGATTTTACCTCATTTCAATTCAATATGTCGCGACTCGTGCTAGCCCATTGCAATGGGTTTCCCATGTCATTAGCCTGTGAAATATTACATTTCAAGGTCGGTCGGAATTAGAAATAAAAATCCAGACAGGGTCGACGGTAATAAAGAGTTGTACATTTCTTTGTGTGTTTGGTCGGGAGCCCAAAATAGGGTCTGTCGGAAAAGGGGAACCAAAGAAATAAGAAGGTATGTGTACCCTCAGTGAAAATCATCATATTCACCTATACATGTTTTTTGTGGATATGTGGATGCAAAATTAAGAATAGCTGATGTCAATGTCAAATACTGATAGAGGAAGTGACAGTATGCAAGGCAAACTGGAAAACTGTCTTAGCCAAATATACTACACATAAATGTATACGTATGGGTTGTCCAGGATTACATAACTTCCCAATGACTTCATTTCTTGGACTATCAACTTTCCATAACTCCTCATAAAAATAACAATATTCCATGACTTTACAATGGCTTTCCATATGAAAGCTATAAATTCCAGGAATTTTCCATGACTGTGGCTGAACCCTGTAGTTCAGCATGTCCAGTGGAAGTCTTTTCATGCATCCAGTCTACACAATTAATGGGGCAGATTTAGCCTATTCATTGGTGTTAACTTGGGGGGTATCCTATACGATAGCACTGCACAGAAAACAGGGGGGGGGGGGGGTGTTGTTGAGTGAAGACGTGCCGGGTCCCCCGTGAATTGTTTTTGGAATCCACGATGTAGTTGGATACATAAAAGTACCGGTGTCATATGAAAATCGGACTCGTATGAAAATCGGACTCTTTTTTACTTTTATTGGTTAAACCCTCTCACGTGACCGGTCGCTCTCCTAATTGTCTATGAATGAGCATGCGCAATACCACCAATGAGTCCGTATTTCATAAGAGCTAAATGCATGCTACACCGGTACCTGGTACCACCATGGGCGTCGCCAGGATTTTTTCTAGAGGGGGGCAAAAGAAATTTTTGCCAAAAAATGCTTGTATTTCTCAACACATTCTCGATTTATCAGTTTTAGAGGGGGGGGGGCAGGGACATTTTGCCCCCCCACTTACACCACTTTGTCTTCGCGCCTGTTTTTCTTTTCTTTTTTTCCCTTTTTTTTCTTCCTTTTTTTTTTTTTTCTTTTCCAGGGGGGGGGGGCAAGTGCCCCCCCTTGCCCCCCCCTCGCGACGCCCATGGGTACCACCAAAAAATGATAGTAAAGAAAGTTTGTGATCACTTTAGTCACACAGCCAATTAATTTCATTATCACAGGAACATAAATGAATGCTTTCCATCTAGTAATCATAAAAATTAAAACCTCTTTGAAATATAATGCCAAGTTCAATAAAAGTTCATAAAGTTCACAATTAAGTTTTATGTTACATTGTGTTTTATTGCAAATCTATAGTTGACATGCACAGTGCAATGTACATAAATATACAGTCACTGAAATGTAATACAATGTACCAACGAAAAACAGAAACCAAAAATGTTTCGCACGTAATGAGCAGGAAATTCCCACAAAGATTGTAACAGTTTTTATTGTTTGGACATTCCCTCAGTACACAAACAATGTGAGTTGAATGCTTATGTTTCAGAGTTTGTGTATAAACATTGCGTGGTTGGTTGTTCTGCATCTATGTTTAAATCAACATCTACCTGTACATGTACATGTATCTCATACAAAATAGCACATGGGCTGTACAAAAATAGTGCTATCAAAATGTCATCACATCATGTAGTATTAACCACTAGGGGAAACTGACTAGGTACAATTTGAAATGGATCAACGAACCTGAATGAGGCGGGATTTGAGCCAGCGACCTTTGGAACACTGTTCTGGGTGTTCTACCAAATGAACTACCAAGCCCTATGTTGGCAATCTGCCAATTTGTTAACATTGCTCTCTCAAGCTATTTTCAAATATCACCTCCATGACAGATTTATTTGTTTTTTTCCTTAAGATATTGCAATTAATTCTGAATGAGGCATCAAATGAAAGAAATTAGAGAAATTTGGAGGAATAGAAAATACGATAGTTATAGAAAAATTATTTCACAAAATTGGAATTTTAGCGGTCCAACAATATGGCCTAGTCCGAGTATCATCCGTTGTTCCACAGAGCCTTAGATCTGCCTAACCAACATCTGATATGTGTATGCATGCAAACTTTATGTGACCCCACAAGCCAACCAATCAGAATTGACTTTAGAAATAGTGACATCATTTTGATCAGAAATGTGGACTATAAACTGTTGACTGGCCAATTTGGCTGCCATGTTTTTGTAATATCACTCCCGCCGAATGGTCAGAATCTCGAGGTCAAGACGCTTCTTGTTTTGCATAATTAATTTTGCTCTATCTGCTCGCATATCTTAGACCCTTGCTATGCCAGGGGATAGTTTGTGTGTTACAGATGCAAAGGTGACCCGAAACATTAACTTGAAAATACCATGTAGCCAATGTTACAAAGTTAATAGCAACCATGCACAAAGACACTGACAATTTGGGCGACTGCCAACATAGGGATAGACAGCTCAGTTTGTAGAGCACCGTACGGTATTCCAATGACCACTGGTTCGTTATTCCACTCCAGTCAATTTCCCTGTTCAACTTCTCATTGAATTTTCAAAATTTCTTCTAAAAGGTCCTTATTAGCATTGCAACCATATTTGAGGTGCCAAAAAGCAGTGTTGTATTCGAGTCCCTGCAAGTCCATCACAAGTCCATCACACGTCTTCCAGTCTCAAGTCAAGAGGCTAGCCATTCAAATGAGCTGTTACAAAAGCATTCCTTTGTCATGGTTCAACCACTTTACTTGCGACTGGCTTTATGAAAGGACTTGTGATGGACTCGAATACAACACTGCCAAAAGGATACACACGAGTAGACCTTTATCAATTTTTTTTTTAAATCCGCAAAAATCCGCAAAAATTGAAAAAACCTCAAAACATGGCGTCGAATGCAAATAGGTTTTATAGAAATCTAGGTTGAAGAAAATCTACAGCAAGCATATGTAATGCTATACCATGGGCGGGGCTAAG
The DNA here is from genome assembly GCF_015706575.1 of Patiria miniata. NCBI lineage: Eukaryota > Metazoa > Echinodermata > Asteroidea > Valvatida > Asterinidae > Patiria > Patiria miniata. The sequence goes on along the minus strand of NW_024037064.1, from coordinate 11,930,176 downwards.
AAGTACAATCGGAGGGGGCACAGTCTATCTCCCAGCTTACAAACAAATGCAACTTTTCTTCACCAAGTGAAAATTTACCTAAAAAAACACAACAATTCCGTTATTCACGACAAACACAATATTATTTGTTTACTAATACATGTACACACATGATGAAATACACGATTTCTTCACAGTTTACAAACACTGACCCCCTTCTTCCTTAAAAAAAATCCTTATAAAATGTTCGGAGGTTGAATTTACGAGTTATGTACAAAAAGGGCGAGTTATAATAGTCCAGTAAAATAAAATTTACACACATCTGGTTGCTGGCATAAACAAGAGAATTTATACACACCTAAAATTACGGGGGATAATACACGTGCTTTGCATTGTAGTCTTAAATCTTATTTCTCTTCATGAATTGTCACTGAAGTCTTTTTACAATGTACATGATTGAAAGTGCATGCAAAGTGATTTTCTTCACTTTGAAAATGGGTAAACTTCTGTTGATGTGCTTGCAAAGGTTGGCACATTCCAACTTGGGCACGTTTCTCACTTGGGTTGCTAGCCAGAAGCCAGAGCTTGATTTTCAGCTTGAGGTGCAAAACCCTTATGCACAGGAGTGGTTTTAAAAACTTTCTAAAACAATCCATAAGTTTCACATCTTCATGTACAAAGCTTCAAATTCGTACCGCAATTCATTAAAAGGGAATGAACAATATATAACAAAATATTTGGGGAAAAAACAAGATTAGGTTTGTTTTTTTCAAACTTGCATTGAAAGAATTTTCTTGCATATCAAAAAACCTGACAAATATCCTTTTTTAAACAAACCTGTACAAAAGTTTCCCAGATTCCCCTTAAAAAAAAAATGCTAAAAATACCTCTTCTGATCTTCAGAGAAGCTCAAAATGTTTTTTTATTTTCATTTTTAAATTTTTTTTATAACTCCAAATCTGTTTCTGATCAACTCAGTAGTACCTGAACAGCCCCAAACCACCCTGCCTGTTTCTCGGTATACTGCCAAAAGCAGTGTGGTTAATGGCTTCAATCAGGGATTCAATACAATGTGATACATTATAATACAATGTATTACAATGTAATACAATGTATTACAATGTAATACAATGTATTACAATGTAATACAATGTAATACAATGCAATACAGGTGCCAATGGTTAATGATTTCCACCTGAAAATACAACGTGTGCATCAAACAATCACAAAACATCATTTGGACATTTAGGAAGATGGTCGGACAAAAAAACTAAATACTGATTTTTTTCTTCCCATTTTTGTTAATAAAAAATTATCAAATAACACATTTACTTCTCAAGGAAAAAGAAAGAACAACAAGCTAGTTGGGATGACTTAATCTCAAGACTTATCTATTTGATGTAAAACTTGGCTTCATTTAAAGGAACAAAATTACATTGCAGCTTTTCAGTTTTGTAATATTTTTATAAGAGGAATGGTTTAGTATTTTCAAATTCAAACGGATGTTGAGGTCAACAAAAATTTGGAAAAACAAAATCAACACCTAAAGAACGTAAATCATGTACGAATACTGATGATAAAAACTCAGACAATTTCAGCCTTTTTCATGTTTGTTACTATCATAATTCCACATAGAGAGTGCCATAAAAACAAGATGTCTGGTGTCTGATGTTGTTTCAATGTTACAAGCATGCACATGCAGGCCAGACACCATGTAATTTTTGAAAGATTCAACTGACATGATGTAATTTAAACTTTACTGCTGATGACATGACATTCATTGATTAAAACTTGACCTTTGCATGTGAAAAAAGAAAGAAAAAAATCCATTGTGTTTTGTGAAGGTCAAAACACATACATGACTTTGTCACAGACTATGTGCGCTTTTATAAAAACGCACATTTATAAAATCATGCAACTTACCACTGTTTTATTTGTGTGTGTAATAAAAACACATGACATTGTCTTTGGACAAAGTCACGTATGTGTCAATTAGCGTTCAGATGTCATACAGTGATCTGTGGAAGTAAGTAAAGTCTGTTATGAGCCAATGTGGCCCATCAGGCCAGTATTTATCTCCGGTTTCAGAAGCAAGAAATGACTGAGAATATTTCTATTCCCCCTGGATGGGATGCTAGTCCATCGCAGGTTACTCCCCAGCTAATGCTGGTACCCATTTATACTCCTGGGTGGAGAGAGGCAAGTGGGGTGAAATGGCTTGCCCAAGGACACAACATAAAGACCAGCAGCTGGATTCTAACCCCTGACCACTAGGCCACATTCCCCCACGATCTGATGATATTGAAACAAAATAGCCCGATCCAAGTAAATCCTTGACAAATTACATCAATTTACAACTCGCCGATCGCTTAGCTAACGTCCTATGCGACATTAACGAATCATACACCAAATACATCAATACAAGAATACAGTTCCTGAATAGCTACACGTATCTCAACACGTCCGTACACAACGAGGCCGTTGCCAACCACAACAAAGAAATCAAGGAGTCATCTCTGGAATAAGTTGCAGGAAAGTTTACAAAGTATTTGTTGCAGAATTCTGAACAACCTTTTCCCCGTGATGAGGTAATTATTTTGTAAACAATATTCATAAAAACCCGGTACCTAAGACAATTTACCCATTCCTATTGGTCGAGAGCCCGCCATGTGGGTGGTGTTAAACCGCTGATAAAACACCAGCTGGTTTTAAACACAATTCTTTCTGTGCCACATCGTGCATTACGTGCTGTATGGGCACTGATTACCATATAAGGAGATTTTTAGCAGTACGCACGTGAGGCACATATCTTAAGACATGGCCAGAGGGGTGTTCCGCAAAACACGAAGTGAACTGTTGAACACAATTGTTGGAAATCTGTGAATTTGTGACATGTTTTGACTTTTTAAGTGAAATATATTGTTGCACTGGAATAAATATGTGCTCACTTTCGGCTCGGGCCATTACCAGCAACCAGGCCTCCAGCCGGTTTTAAACGTACTTGTTTAAAACCAGCCAAGCACATATTTATTCCCTTACCAATAACTTCATCTTAGATTCTGAGAAGTTGTTCAGCATCCTAGAACTAACACCGGGTACAATGCGCCTATTGCTGATCAATGTTTCCCCAACTTATCCGGGACAGTTTATATTGAGAATACTCCTAGCCTAACCTTCGCACCACAGTACTCAATCAACCTCAATCCTTCAAAAAGCAAAAAGCAAAAAGTTCCACGAAAATTCAGAGCCAAAAAAGAATAAGATGTGCATCCTCAGAAAAAAAAATCTGCTCATTAATTTATAAAAAATAGCTCTGTTTATATATATTTATATATATGTATAATACAGGTTTGAAGTTATCAAAGCTGTGCTTCAATGGAAATTGTGAGACAGCAGCACACGAAAATGTTCGACGGATCCTGAGCTAGGCTTGGGCGACTCAATGTTGGATTCAAATACAATCGATTCTAAACTTCGAAACGGAATAATGGTGCCTGTTATTTTTCGCTTTCAGATGTTCGATTCCCTGAATCACAAATCCTGGACGGAACCGGAATCGATGAAAAATATTGGGTGTCGCCCAAGTCAATCGCGAGTGAGCGATCACATGCGCATCTCGCGACACATCCCAGCCTTGCCGCCACTGGAGAATCGGACTGGGCGGAGCTGGGAAGCAGGCGGGTCCGGGTTGCGGTTGGAGGACTTCATGAGGACCAGGGCGGAGCCAAGGCAGGCTTGGACTGGTGCTGCCGAGTCGCCAGGCAGCGAGATGATGGTTGTCCCAACAGCTGCCATGTCGTCTTCCGTGGGTTCGCAGGCGATCAGTCCATGGCCAAAAGTCTAGGAAAACGAGAAGCAGCACATAAAAAACTAGAGCATTTTTTTTCACTTAGAAATACTGGATTTGGTTGGAATGGAGGGCTGTGGGTTCAGGCGGCCTACTGGCCAAAATCTACAGAACCTGGTGGAACAATTCAAGCGGAAGTTAGCCCTAACCCCAAGATTCTTTCGAGGCTGTAGACCACCTCCTGCCAATCCAAGAACATAAATTCCTGGATCCTTCAAAAAGCCTCCACATGGTTTAGGAGGTAGGCCAGGCACTCCGTATATGGATCTTGACACCCTTTGAAAACTAGAGTAGGCAGCTTAGTTCTTATTTCTAGCATCACCGTGCCGGGTAGCTAGATGCTTAATTCATAGGTAGGGTTAGAGGCGTCTGTCTCTGGGAAAGATCAAGACATCACCGATGTCAGCAGGGTAAGGCTTAAGTAATATGTTCTCCCTATTGGCGAGACAGATGTATACCCATACTGCTGTTTGGGCACTGGCGCGGTGACATGACTTTATATACTTTACCGTAATCCTTCTGTGACTTTTTTTTATTTTAAAGTAGTTTAATGCATTTAATGTTGATTCTGCAATGCGCCTTTGATCATTTATATGCAAAGGCACATTATAAATTTCAAATTATTATTATTATTATTGTTATTAACCCTAACAGTCTTGAATCCTCCAATTTCAGTATAATTTTGCACACCCCCTGGGGAGTTAGGGTTAATGTGTGATCAGGCTCCTATGATGTTGATGCAAATTTAATGGTGCTGCTAAGCACGCAGATTTACCAACAAAAGAAAATATTATTTGTGAAAACTGATCATCACCAAAGTATGTCATGCAATGTACGAGTTACTGGTTCTCATAAGCTTGCTGTGCTATAATCTCTGTTTTGAAAGTCCAGGAAATTGGGGTCTGGACTTAACGTAATTCAGGACAGTTCTTAGCAAACATGCTATGGGAGTTAGGACAGGGTACAAATTAATGACTTGGTAAAGGTTTGAAGTTGCCAAAGGAACTAAGCATTTTTTGGTACTTACTTTGGCGGGGGATGTGGGTCGTGACCCCGGGGGACCGTCGGCGCCAGCTTTCTTCAACCTGCTGTGTCTCCGAGATGACGGTGCAGTTGCGGCCGAAGCAGGCGCGACCACCCAGGAACCCATGGGAAGCCCCTCAATGTAGAGAAGGGCGTGGCCAATGGGACGGCTTGCACGGTGTTCTAACTCCATTGCCCTGCGCTGCCGATCGTTGCGCGCTTCAAGACCGACTTTAATCTTCCAGGCCACCACCAGGATGGCCAGGAAGAGAAAGAAGCAAGAGAGGAAGACAGAGAAGAAGACGAAGAGGTCGATGTGGGGCTGGTCCTGCCGGAAGTACATGATGCCGCTGGTGGCACTAGCCAACGTGGACGACGTCCTTGAACCGGCCGGGACGGCACGGCTCAGCAAGGTGATGTAGAACTTGTGTGTCTTCAGACTGTGGATGTCCTGGGGTAAGGTTACCACTAAACGGTTCCGTAAGCTACGGACGATGGCCACAAAGAAGGGATCCGCGATGGTGACGAAGGTGTTGATGGTGTCGCTTGCCTCATACTCGAAGAGATTGTTGAAGACTGGAAGTTCCACTGAGGACGTCACAGCCTGTCCAAAATTAAGCACAGTATTAATACAACATATCCGAGGACCCCAAACCTACAGAACTGCCCCTTAAACTGAGGGCATCAGGAACAACAGCACGTTAAAAATAACCACACAAATGAGAGGACAATGTGACTGCGGATGTAAAAACTTGCAAAATGTCCTAGAAGCTTCAATCCAGGAAGTCCGGCCTGTCAAAAAATTAAAAAAATTTAGAAGACAACAACGTGATTGAGGAAGTCAAAACTTGCACACTAGTCCTAGAAGGTCCAAGCTAGGACATCACGGCCTCTCCAAAAATAACCACAGAACTGACAGAACAATTTTTGAAATGTGAATTCAAATTCAAGATGCCTCAACTATTGCCAAGATCTACATAAGATAACCACCTCTTAAAAAGAGAATAACAATGAGGATGTCAAACCCTACAAAAATTATCCTAGATTGATGAACTGATGACTTAAATGCTTGTTCAGACATGAAAATGTCACATTTTTAGAAGAACATGACCGAGGACATCAACCTGCAACACTTCTTTCAAGGTCTCAACTGAGGACATCGGAACAAGGAATAGCATTACATACATGTCGATAATAGAACATTTATTATTAAGCTTTAAAAATGTTTGAAAAGTCTTTATCGAAGAATGCCAGAGCCCGTCCAGGTATAAATGACATCACTGAGTGGATTATAACAAATGACAAAATGACAGAATGACAAAAGTCACCAACACGCTCACCTAAGATAAGTTCTGCACAAATGTCTTGCAGCTGCTTTCATGGAAATTTGCGCAATGGCTTAACTTCACTTGTGCCACAATTTATTGCGTACTTACTTTCCTTTCACAGTGTGCAAGTCAGTGACTTACACAACAAATTATGGCGTAACTTGCGCCATCATTTTAGGTAGCAATGTTGTGGTGTATCGACTGAAAAGGAACTATTTTACTACCAAATCGTGATCATCGCAGAGCCTGTAATTGCATAACTTATCAAGGTTGATACAAGACACCCACAGATCTGTGTTTCAGGTACATGAATGGCTTTTTACTTGTGACAGAATTTTCAGAGGTGCCACACAATTAACCTATCGCGATAGAATCATGTCAACGTAGCTTGTGAAATATAGTCCAATTATATGATATATAAATGGAAGTGGAACGCACAAAAGCTGAGAGTAACAAAACTGAACGTATAAAACGCCATCGGGTTGTTTAAGGGGCGTGGCTAACTCGTGAACGGTGATCGGTTAATTACTAAGAAAGTCTGCCAAAACAATTTTCAAGATTGTGGGCGGAGGTGATTCAACAACTGTTTCGTGAACAAAAATCATACACAAATAACAGTCGAAAATGCTGTCATTATCCTCCTCCAAGATATTTAAACTATATAAAACGTTGGTCATAAAACAGTTCATGGAGTGCATAGGTTTTGCATGTGGCGTACAGCATTTTTGGCATAGACTGGACTGAATAAACTGGAACAAGCATTTTTGAAGACTACACAGTACCTGTTCTCCTGCCGAGGCATCCAGCTCCTGTGGCACGTTCCGCCGTTCCCGTTGCCAGTCCACGCGCCGTCTGTCGCGGTACACCTCCTCATACAAGTTGGCATCGTCCAGCACGATGCTCTGCGCACCTGTGGTCTGGTTGCTGACCACGCGGAAGAACTCGTAGCTGTAGGTGATGTAGACATCTAATGCACCGGCTGTTACGTCGATGGTAAGCCGGATGTCCAGGTTTGTGAATTTTGGCTGGACGACGAAGAAGGAGGTGCGACCGAAGAGGAGGGGGACTGAGTCTAACGGGCAATCTGTCACAAGGTTGGTGTTGGGTTAGGATGGAAAGGAATAAGAAAACACATTTTGATATTGGGTTTTGGTCTAATTGGTTCACTGCCCTGGTTCACTGCCCTGAATCCTTCAAAATCCTCTTTGCCAAAGTGGAGGAATTTGGAGGATTGAGGCTACGTGGCAAAAGTGCGTTACTGATTGCATAGGATGCACTTTGTTGAGGTCTTGGGCTGGACCTTGTGTTGTTTTTGCTCAGCCATGCATAAATATAGGCCTGGATTATGCTTGAAATCCTCCGTACTGCTCTAGATTGTCACTGGCCAAGCCTCAACATATTGACAGTCACTGCCGCAGGATTTTGCAGGATTCAGGCAGTGGTCACCCCTCCATGGACCATATTCAAGAAATAATGGAGGAATTTACAGGATTGAGGCTATATGCTATTTTCCATGAGGCCAATTGGAGGAGTTTGGAGGATTGGGGCTACATCCTAGCTAAAAGGCCTAGGGAGTTAGGGTTAAACCTTTGTGAAGTTAGCTGCTATTGGAGGTTTATTGGAGGTTTAATATATTTTATCAAGACCTCATCTCACATTAATCAGACTTTTTGGATCTCAAGACTTACTTGTTTGGGTCTCTGGATCAAAGCAGGTGTCCTGATCTACGTGCATCTGGCGATAACACTGGTGGCCGTCTGTGGGTTGACCAATGAACAGCTCTTCGCAGATAGAGCACTATTGAATGAGACACATTTGAATTTGATTAAAAGCTGGAGTACACCAGTAATTTATGGTGAATTATATTGGGTATTATGTTTCTGGCTTTGTTTGATTTGCAACTTCGGCCCTTTTGAATTATAACTGTGCAGGGCGAGTCAAAAACAGCGGAACCCAAACCCCAAAAAATATATTTCATGTTCAAAAAAATATGTAGCACCAAAAATAATCATGACTGGAAAGCCAATTTCATAAACTACTTTTAGATGACAAAAGTACTGAAATTGCTCAATCTGTTCAAAGAAAAAATATTGTGTGTTCTGACTGTTTGGAACAACAAAGAAAATGACACAGAATACTTGTTTCAACAACTGTCAACAACTGTTGTACACAATATCTTTATTAACAACCCTGTTAGGCTAACAATATGATTTATAAAATCAACTTTTTTTAAAGACGGGCCTTCAAAAGTTCTTTGCTGAATATTTTTATCTTTCAAACTGAGGTTTTATCGCTGGTGATGTTTGAATTGTGACGACGAATTGTGACAATTGTGACGACGATTCTTGAAATCGCATTTTTTGACGAAAGAGGTTTGAAGGTCATTCCGTTTAACTGATAACATACTTTGAACGGATTAAGCAATTTCAGTATTTCTTTAATCGAAAAGTAGTTTACATGTATGAAATTGGCTTTCCAGTCATTATTATTTTTGGTGCTACATATTTTTTTAAATATGAAATATATTTTTTGGGGGTTTGGGTTCCGCTTTTTTGGACTCAACCTGTAGTTTTGCAAAGCTTCTATTCCTCTCCGAGTGGCTTTTCCTAATGTCCTACCTGATGTTGCCAGCAAGGGGCTGGGTACTTCTCCGTTGGACAAGACGGTGTGTCTGTATTGTTCTTGCACTGGCAGTCTTCCCCGTTTGTCTTGTCGCAGCGATCCCAGTGGCCGTTACACTGACACCTGCGGAGCCAATGAGAAACGGTTAGGGTATAAGCTTTGTGCACAGTTAATAGAGGGCGCCAAACATGTCCACTAGCACTGGATTCACCGGGACCACTTCCTTCTTGTTAAACATTTAATTAAAGAGGTTGTGGAATGCTCGAAGACATTTCCGTCATTTTTCGTGTATATGTAGCCTAAGGTGTGATGAAATAAAAACGACTATTGTGTCTGTCATGAAATGAGTACAAAAGGTACTTTTGAGAGCTATTTTTCAGGTCCTGTTTCGACCCGATTGTGCAATTTGTGTAAAAGTCGTCGTTGCGGGCAGCAAACAAAACACAGTAAATCGTGACGTAATAAACAGGACTCCCGATGCAGAGTAGCATACACGAGTCCTGTTTATTACATCACGATTTACTGTGTTTTGTTTGCTGCCCGCAACGACGACTTTTACACAAATTGCGCGTTCGGGTCGAAACAGGACCTGAAAAATAGCTCTCAAAAAGTACCTTTTGTACTCATTTCATGACAGACACAATAGTCGTTTTTATTTCATCACACCTAAGGCTACATGTACCCAAAAAATGACGGAAATGTCTTCGAGCACTCCACAACCTCTTTAAAGATAGAGTAAATCATTTGCAGCTATCCAAAAAGTGAAAAAAATCAGTACATAAAACACGCAGTACTTCTGTTATTTAAGTTTTTATACATAGTCTGTTAGAAGCAATCCTCAATCCTACCGTACATAATCTATCACAGTGTAAAAAACCCTATCCATTATTTTTTGTACTTGTATACCTGCGAACTCTTCAAGTCCTACAATTCTGCTGACTGTATGTTTTAAACAGTATATCAAGGAACCTCCTCCAAAAAAAATGATGTCACTGAGTTGCTCATTAACGTGCCAGTTTTAATAACAATACAATCAAAATCCACTCAAACACTCCCAAAATGCAACGCAGTCCCGGATGCCGAGTGAGGGCGCAATTCAAAACATGACACTGCAACTTTTGAATTAAAATCGAGATCCTAGAGTTTTTTTTTTCTTGGAATATACAGCAATCACTAAGCTGAAACTTCATCAGGTTAGTTGTCAAGCACCCTTCTTTAGATTTTGAGCACTTTGTTGTTTCAAACGAAAAAATGTACAAATGACAAATGATGTACTGTACCTTTAAGTGGGTGAGGAGTGTTCTTGATGTTTTGGAGAGTATGCTCTGTTTGTTCTTAGAAGAATGCTAAAATCTACACGAGTCATTTTATAAAGTTCAGATCCATTTTTTCCCGTACCTCTTACGTATGAAATGTCTGAGTTTGTAAAAAGGTTCTTTTGACACCACAATTCTTCACCAACGAAATTAATTTGATTGTGTACCATTCCACAATGCAAAGCTTAGTTAAAGTTCTCCAAAAATTTAACATCAAATTATGTCCTTTAGAAGTACTAAACTGTTCATTCTAAACGAAATTGGAAGTTTACTTACGCTCGGCAGTTGTTTTGGTCCTTGAAGTAGCCATCTACGCAGGTCTCACACATCTGACCAGCACTGAAGTTGCGACAGTTGATGCAGATAGCGTCGCTTACCGGACCAACGGGGAACTCCACAGGCACCTAGTGAGTATGAAATAATAATAATAATAATTATACTAACAACCACAATAGGGCAACACTTCCATAGACTTGTGAACAAAATTTACCACAGCCCTAACCGTAACCCTAACCTTAAACCTAACCCCTAACACTAACTGCTAGCTCTAGCCCTTGTCAAAATGGCGAAATGGCGGTTTTCATGATAGGGCGACACCTAATAAGGTGTGTCGCCCTATTAGAGCAAATTTAATAACAAACTGTCGCCCTATTACACCTGTTAGTAATATAATGCGGTTCTTATATAGTGCTTTATACCAAAGGTCTCAAAGCGCTTCACAATTATTACCCCTGTTCATCAGGTCACAAGACCAGCTTTTGCAGCAGCTCAAGATCAGCGCATTCTGGTCTCTACCGTAAAAGGTACCCATTTATACTCCTGGGTACACAGAGGCAATTGTAGTAAAGTGTCTTGCCCAAAAACACAAGCACTGTGTTCCCCTTTAGTGTTCAATTCCTTTAATGTTCAATAACCACTGGACCACAGCGCTCCACAAAACCCTTAAAAAGCAATCAAGCCTATTAAAAACAGTGAATGAAAAGGGATTGGCGTAGACCATAGTTTTTGGGCCAAAGAGGGCACCTTTATGACACAATTTTTGGGGATAGAAACAGGTGTGAATCCAGGGATAATGATGTAAATTTAGACGCTGCTACAATTGACAAATTGCATCATTACAATCTTAAAGATTAGTGAGTAAGTTTACTTTTGCTTCGATGAACGTGATGTTTCTTCTGTATTATTTACTTTTATCTCGTACTGGCATTATATTAGTATGGAATAAACTTGAAACTTAACACATCTATAGTACGTATCAATAGTCCAGAACAAAAATGGCCCACTCAGACATGGCATATGGTGTCAAAATTTGACAGACAAATTGCGATGAGAAATTTAGATCGAAAGATTCAGGCTTAAAAAAAATATATACATAAAGCAGTCCGGTACTCACATTAACAAGGTCTAGCAACAGACCCTCATCTCGGGAGCGATTGAAGTTTTCTTCAGACAGGCAGATTTCACTGTTGCCATGACAATAGGCCAGGCAGGGCATGCACCTCCCGCCATCTGTGGGGTCGCCCACAAAGAACGGAAGGCACTTGTCACAGCTCGGACCCTGAGAGATGCAAAATCAGAAACAACACATTTCGAATACATAACCAACAAAGACCAGTAATGTTGCACTACTGCACCCACTGTTGATTTTGATTGCCTTCCTCCGTTTCGCATCTGCAGGTAGCTCAGGCCCCAAGTCACAATACAAATGGTCCATTAACCCTAACCGCCCTGAATCCTTCAAAATACTCTTTGCCAAAGTGGAAAAATTTGGAGGATTTGAAGGATTCAGGGCAAACGTGCATTACTGATTTCGTAGGATGCACTTTGTCAAGGTCTTCAGCCAGACCTTGTGTTGTTTTTGCTCAGCCATGCATAAATATAGGCCTGGATTATGCTTGAAATCCTCCGTACTGCTCCAGGATGTCACTGGTCAAGTCTCAACATATTGACAGTCACTGCTGAAGGATTTTGCAGGATTCAGGCAGTGGTCACCCCTCCATGGACCATAGTCAAGAAATAATGGAGGAATTTGCAGGATTGAGGCTACATCTTACAAGCCTAGGGAGTTAGGGTTAACTGCTGAACGGTTCTAAAACGATAGCCTTGTCAACCACTTCAGAAAGGTGTGCCAAACGGTTCACGCTTCACTGCTCACAAATTACTACATGGGTTTGAAGAAGTTCCACTTTTGCCTCTTAATTCAGAATAAAAATGCCTCCTTTGTCGCACAGCTGGACTGGTTGGTAAAAGGCCCAGCGTTTTAGAGGGCCCAAAGGGTAGAAAGAAAAGTCACAAACGATATTGTTCGGGGCAATCGTTTGGCGGTGAGTGAACTGTTTGTATTGTGATGTCAACCTCAATCATTCAGCTTAGTAATTTTACACAACTTCCCCTCAAAGCATGTTGTATTTGTACAGTATACGGTAGCTATGGAGTACCGAAGTGAATACGTCACGCGCACAACAGGTGTGTGAAAGACATCTGCGCATAATACAGCCCGTGAACCAACACGCGCGCGTACTCCATTCGTTTGCACTACACTTTCTGGTTCTAAATGACGTCACACTTCGGTACTCCATACCTGGTCAAATTTCATGTTAACAGGGGCTACATGTACGACCATTTTATTCATACAATATGAGGTGGTACAACTTACTTTATTTCAAAATCCCAATTGCTACAAAAGACATCCCTGTTTGACCTTTTGACATGACCTTTGACCTTACCTGTGTGTTGTTCATGCATTGCAGGCAGTTGGTCACGTTCCCCGGCTCTGGCCCCAGACAGGTGCTGTGGCCGTTGCATTCGCACGGGACGGCACAGTCGGGTCCCACGTAGCCAAAGTCGCACAGGCAGACGTCGGGGCGGATGCAGAGGCCGTGATCGCAGGTAGGGTTGCAGACCGGCAGGCAGGCAGAACCCTCACTAATAGGGGAGGTAATCACAAAATTGAGGTTGGTAGGTGTGATTAACAAAATTATAAACATGTGGACTGATATACCGTACAGAATTTTTTTTAATAGTAACAGTGTGTAAACTTACTTAAATAATCTTGGATACACTGTTTAAACGCGAAAAATGGCTTCGCAACAGCCCTCACTTATTCAAGAATAAGACCCATTAAGGCTTACCTCTCCTGCTGGTAGCCAGGCTTGCAATTGCACTCGTAGGAGGTCAGCGTGTCATTGCATTCTTCATTCTCCATGCAATCATGGTGGCCATTCAGGCATTCGTTCTCCGGCGGGCAGGCCATGAATGTCCAGAGAGGCGGTTCTTTCAAGTCGTCAGGGTTGAAAGTGACGATTGCTACACGGGACAAAAAACGCAGATGTTGGTTTATAATAATAATAATAACTGTATCTATATAGCACCTTTTGCAAGAGGATACAAAGCGCTGGGGGAGAATGCAACCAAAGACAGGTAAATGAAGTAGGCCTATATGAACATATGAGACCCATTACGTAGCACCTTTTTGCTAGGTGCTGCGGCGCATAATTGCTGCCACTGCCAGAAACACCGGGACAAACCCCTTCTCCTAGCAACAAGTGTTACTGGGTTCTTTAACGTGCATTACACAACACACGGGACCTACGGCTTAACATCCCATTCGAAGGACGAAGAAATAATGGTAAAGTGCCTTGCTCAAGAGCACAAGCACCATGTTCCCACGGTCAGGATTCGAACCCATGTTCTAAAGCACACGAGTCCAACACTGTGACCATTGGACCACAGCAACCCACTATAACTCTTCGTAAAGTAGAACTGAGTTTATTAGTGTGTTTTAAGGCTTTAGTGCTAGAAAAATTCCCGAAAGTTGCACGTACATGTAAGGTCAGCTAACAGGACATTTGAATATATTTGAATAGTTTGCTTGAATAGATTGCTACTTGACTGCAGACGCAACCTGATGCAAATTCCATCTTATAAACATAGTTTCATTGTGGTACCCACTGCTACATGTACATCAGATTTGAACCAGCCTGCCAATCCCGGCAAGCTCGGTAGTTGAGTGGTAAGATGTCTGCACTAGAAAGCAGGAGGTCGGGGGATCGAGTCCCAACCGAGTGATTTTTTTTCCTAACTTTAACTCAGTGGGTAACACACTGAGTATACAGTGTTTATATGTCGGTAAAGGGCAAAACCTAATGCTGAGTATACAGTGTTTATACGTCGGTGAAAGGCAAAACTTAATGTTGGACTTGTGATTGGCTTGTGATTTGACTGGTGATTGACTCATGATTGACTTGTGATTGACTGTGTAATTGACATGTGTTGACTTGTGATAGACTTGTGATTGACTTGTGATTGACTTGTGATTGGCTTGTGATTGACTTGTGATTGACTTGTGATTGACTTGTGATAGACTTGTGTTGACTTGTGATTGACTGTGCAAATGACATGTGTTGACTTGTAATTGACTTGTGATTGACTTGTGTTGACTTGTGATTGACTTGTGGCCGACTTGTGATTGACTTGTGATTGACATTTGTTGACTTGTGATTGACTTGTGATAGACTTGTGAATGACTTATGTTGATTTGGCATTGACTTGTGTTGACCTGTAATAGACTTGTGATGACTTGCGATGACTTAAAGTGACTGACCATGACTTGTATTGACTTATGATTGATTGGTGACAACTTATGATTGACCTGTGAATCACCAAAACTGTGTTAACAAAAAGGAGGACAATTTCAGACTGACTTGCAAGGAGTTTGTAGAAATGTGGTTAGTTAAACATCCATCTCACCTTCTACGGGGAAGTTGTTCAAGCCGACTCCCTCAGCCGAGCACACGCCCCCCGTGGGCTCATACAGACCCCCCTCCATGCAGACGCCCGTCCCGTTCCCCTGGCCCACCGCGCACCACCCGCACCCCGGCTGTTGCAGGCAGTGAGCGCACTGCGTGTTCAGGTAGCAGGGCTGGGGGCAGTTGTGACTGCCGCTGTGGGTCAGGGGACCGCAGGCGCCGGTGGAACAGACCAGGGGGACGTAGGTCGGGGACAAGCACTGTGGCAAAAAACCAAAACAAAAGGTAAATAACAAATGTGCAATTTTTATTCAAAATACTTCAATTTAGGAATTTCACGTGACATAGCAAGTCGGTGGTCAACCACACACCCGCCCTATTGGACGTATACGGTTGCAGACTAGTAAGGCGAGCCCTCAGATTAGAATCCCTCCCCGGACCGTTCGGGGATGAGCCCGCCCAGTATGTTGAAGGGATTGGGACCTTGCATGGAACAGATCGGCCTGGATTAACTCCACCAGGCTTCTGCACCATGGCTCTGGCTCATCACAAAGGAACCGATTTGCGACGCGCTAATCCTCCAGTAGGCAACAATGACTGTGATGAGCTTCATAGAAGTTGCCGCTGGTAATCCCAGCAGGCCGAATAATCCTCCCACAATGGCCAGACTTCAATTTATGTTGCCTATTGTGAAACCCTGAGTCACCAGTTTGGACCGATTGGGGCGTCACGCTTCAGTGACCGGGTGGCTTCTGGCTTTGTACCGATTGGGGTGAAAGAAATTAGCATACCGGACCCGGTACCCGAACGGTCTGTTCTCTGATGGCTCGCCTAAATAAACTGCAATAGACCCCAGTGATCAATACCATAATGAACACACAACAGACGGTTCAGTAAAGGTTGCTGGTAAAGTTTTGGCTGGTCATGCGCAGTGTAATTGACCAGAAATTCAGGAGTCAAAAAATGAAGGTTGTTTTAGCCAAATATTTTGTGTAGCAGTGTTCGTTTTGCAGGCATTCTATTATTTTGCATTCAAAAATAGCGTTGTGTTGTTTAGGAAATGGCAACGATTTTGGTATTCAATTCACAACTCCAAACCCTTCAAAATTTGAAACTGTGAGGCTCTTTGAGTTGTTCTGTATAAAGCACAACGTAAGTACCACAGTGATATTATAATAAGTGTTATTAACAAGCTGTTCCTAATCAGGAACACTAAGTTTTCAATTGGGAACATGCCATTTCCGATTTGGAAAATGGCTTTCCCTAGGGAAAAAAATGAGACCGAATATGGCTCCCACTTGGAAAAACAAATCTGATTCTGCTCATATAAACTTTTTCTTTTTAGGAACATTCAGTTTATAATTTGGAGCATGCCATTCTCAATTGGGTACATGCCTTTTTCCAGAGAAACAATGAAACAAAACTCGATTCCAAATTGGAAACAGACCACTCCCAATTGAGAACTGGCTTTTCCGAAGAAATCATTGAGACCGAACTTTCTTCCCAATTGAGAACAGGCCAATCCCATATAAGAAATTGCCTTTGCCCAGAAAAAAGAATGAGACCATTTTCAATTCCAAACTGGGAACAACCTATCACTAATCGTTCCCAAATATTTGAGAAGCACCCTTACTTCGCTCGTACCCCCCGCCCTGCAATCAGGACGCTGGGATACTCTGATGCATTCACGCTCTGATTGGTTGGATTTTGCGTGACCAGTGACCTGCGCGTCATCAAGGTCACGACTCTGCAAGGTTTGAAACGGCCGTTAAGACTGATTCATTACTTTTTTATTCCAGTTCAGAAATGTTATTTTATTTTTTGAAAAGCGTAATAATGTAGGAAATTCTGTAAAACTTATCTGTGTTGTAAATTTACAATTCCCGTCACTTGCTCAGGCTCCGTTTCGAATCACAAACGGTCTGATTGCATTATGCAACGCTCCACATGGTCCGCAATGAAACAGAAATCACATCTGGTATGGAACGTGTGCATTTCTATGGGAAGTTTTCGGATAGCATTTGCGCATATTATCTAACTGCGGTTTTGAACAGCTTCAGCCAGATGCTTTATACATAGGTCATAGGCCATTTCCTTCACAAGATTCTGTGAAGCTCATCAGAATATCCCAGCGCCCTGTTTGCAGGGCGGGGGGTACGAGCGAACACCCCTACCTGCCCAAGCCGGGCGCTCCAGACGCACTCTTGCCAGCCCCCCTCCGCCCCTTTGGAACCCAGGCAATCAGTGCACGAGTTGTGGGTGTAGCAAGGGGAGGGGCATGGCTCGTTGGGGGAGGAGCTAATGTGGATGTCAACGGGCGCAATCTGCAGGAGTGACTCCCTGAAGCAGTTCCAGTCGTAGGTTGGGTTGGCGTTGAGCAAGCGTCGCACCTCACCTAGTGACAAAAAATAAATAAAAAGTGAATTCACTTAAAGGGAATATACATCATTGGCTTTTGCTGTAATTTCCAGAATGAACTATTTGAGGGGCTAGTATAATAGATCAAACATTGTTACACTGACATGTTTGAAGTTTTGTGTTCGAAAAGCTGGGAAAAACCAAGAAACACACAAATGGTGGAGTAGTCTGGTTCCATGACTCCACTAAGGATAAAATGGATCGATTTATAGATGCCGGAAAAATGTATGGTACGGGAACCAGTCTAGCTGGCCTGCACCCGTTCATGAACATGTAACCAATAGCAAACAAAATTTTGAGTGAAAAAAAAATGGTGAATCTGGAGCAGTAGTTAAAAAATAGTTAGGTTTTTCCAACGGTGGTCGGCCGACCACTGTTGGAAATTTATACAAAAATACCATTTTCTTGAAAATGACTTCACACCAGGTGCCATAATTTTACAGGGTGCTTTAGACTGTCATTTACCAACATCCTAGTGAGGTATTTTGTTAAAACGTGGTAGTTGTATTTTTCAATGTTTGCAAATGTTGTATATTCCCTTTAACCAGCTGCGTTGGAGGACGTCATAACACGCACTGGCTGTTTTATACACAGGCAAGGCTGATGGGTTACAACGTCAAGATTGCCTGACGTTGCGAACTCAACAAAATCTTCTTCAGAGGCTTAAAGACGAGGGTACAAGGAACACACATGTAGGGACTAACAAAAGTGCAGGGTTGGGAAGAGAAACACAAAAGGAATTAAGTCGAAAATTTGACGACATTGAAATGCACAGACATATCTTAGACTCTAGATGCCTTACGGACTTTTTGTGTGTGAAAGGCATAGAAGATCATTTGCATTTATTCAAAAGTAACAAACAGGATAATTTTTTAAAAGCTTACTTGGATTAAAGATTGTACTGGTACTAAACACCCCGTGAAAATTATTCCGTCTGGTTTGCTGTCATTTAGAAGAAATCAAGAACTGTAGGTGATTTCCAACAATCAGTCAATTGACTGAAGAGTTCTATAGACAAAATTGTGTTTTGTGATCAAATGGCGGTGCATGGTTTTTCACCATTTTTTCAAAAAGTGTAATATCCACGGAGCTTAAACTTCGATAGGTTAGGTTTTGAACATTCTTCTTTGGATTTTGAACAAAACGCATGAAAAGCAAATGATCCCATTCAATAAACAAGCTCGATCGAAAATATCTTGGAAGCTGCGGGCCCATAAATTCGTGTTTATGCTTGAGTCACGTGATTGTGCCATGTATTAGTTCTGAAAGTGGTCTTTTGAATAAAAAGAAAATCAGGTTTTGACCCAAGCGTTCCCATGATCTTTGAACCCCAGTTTAGTCATGTGACATGTTGGGGCTGGGCCACTGATACTTTTGACAACGTTTGGCTGAAATCAGTCAAAATATGTAGGAGCAACAGTTAATGTCAACATTTGTTAAACCTAACGAACTAACTAACTAACAGAGAGATATGATGACTTGTTGAGCTGCTATCCCACAGCTAAAAATGCCTTTAAAGCTGTAGTCCATCATTTGCAGCCATCAGAAAAAGTAACTGGCGTATTATTGTTGAAAAAAAATACTTGGTTGAAAGATAGTAAGTGGACCAAACTCCCTGTGAAATGAATCTTTCTGGCACGCTATCATTTTGAAGTAATCAACGAAAGAAGGCCTTTCCAACGGTGCGTCTTAAGAGTAGGAAAATTGAATTTGTAGTTCGTTTGTGGCACGACGCACAGGAGGGCGCGGTTGCTATAATTCGTCGGATCAGTGCGCGACATTGCGTATAGTTGCAATTCAAAACAATTTAAAACATGATCCAGCAACTTTTGATTTGAAATTGAGATCCTAGAATGCTGTTTTTCTCGGTATACATAGCTGAAGCTGAGCTGAAACTTCATCAGGTTAGTTGTTCAGAATCCTTCATTAGATTTTGAACACTTTTGTTGCTTCAAACGAACAAAATGCACAAACTAGAAATGTGTTTGTGGACAAACACAAGCTGTTTCGGATATTTGAAATACTCTGTGCACGTGATGAACACTTGATGAAGTCACTTCGAATGTCATCTGACAAGAGAAAAGTCAATCAGACATCTAGTGTCAAATTATGAATTGAAATAAACGTGTACAAAACCTATGGGGAAAATGCATCTTTAATGTGAAGTAACCTGACACCTCATGATGTCACGATCACAAATTTCTTCTAGAACCATCTGTGGGTGATGGTCTAAGTGTTTTCCAAGTCTAAAGTACATCGAATTTACGAAAGTGCCAAAGTGGAGTGTTTTAAAACGTGTACAAACCCTATGGGGAAAATGCATTTTTAATGTGACGTTACCTAACACCTAACGATGTCACGATCACGAATTTCTTCGAGGACCATCTTCCTAACGAACTAACTAACTAACAGAGAGATATGATGGTCTAAGTGTGTACCAAGTGTAACGTCGATCGGATTTACGAAAGTGCCGAAATAGAGCGTTTTAAAACATGTACAAACCCTATGGGAAAAAAATGCATCTTTAATGTGACGTAACCTGACACCTCATGACGTCACGATCACCAATTTCATCTAGGACCATCTGTGGGTGGTGGTCTAAGTATAAATCAAGTCTTAAGTCGATCGGATCTTCGAAGATGCCAAACTGGAGTGTTTTAAAACGTGTACAAAACATATGGGGAAAAATGCATCTTTAATGTCACGTAACCTGACACCTGATGACGTCACGATCACAAATTTCTTCTAGGACCATCTGTGGGTGGTGTTCTAAGTATGTACCAAGTCTGAAATCAATCGGATTCAAAAAAGTGCCAAAGTGGCCTGGTAGAATAAACGTGTGTTAAACCTATGGAAAAAAAGGCTGAAAAAGGAGAAAAAAAAGGAAAAAAAAGAAAAAAAAAAATCTTAACGAAAACAAGAGCTGTTTCGGTGTGTACACCGAAACAGCTAATTACAAATGATGGACTATATCTTTAACAGATAAGGCAGTTTGGAGTGGGACAGGAAACTAATGGGTATATTGATAAAAAACAAGTACATGGTACTTTTAGATCAAAATGATATTACACGTACTGGCTCGTTTGAATTGGCGCGTCCAGATGCAGTCTTCGGCAACGCATTTGTCGCAGTCGCTGGCCTCGCACTCCAGCTCCGGGCACTGGTTGGCGTCGCTGATCTCCTTCTGTTTGTCCACCTGGCAGTTGTGTTCCTCCATGCAGTCCAGCTGGCGCGATATGCACGCGCCGTCGGGGCAGTTGGAACACCATTTGCAGGTCTAATGGATGAATGGAATTGGGTTGATCATAGGAAGATTAATTAAAGGAACATACAACATTTGCAAACATCAAAAAACAAAACTATCAAATGATTATGAAATATCTCACTGGACTATTAGTGAATGACAGTGTAAAGCATCCTATAAAATCATGGTACCTGGTGTGCTGAACTTTTTAAAAAAAATGGTATTTTTGTATCGATTTCCAACGCTGGTCAGCGGACCAGCTTGGAAAAACTGGCTTTTTCCAAATACTGCCCCCAATTTACCATATCTAGTTAGTCCGCATTTTGTTTGCAATCGAATACGCATCTATGAACGGGTGTCAGCCAGCTAGACTGGTTCCTTGACCTTACAATTCCCCACCATCTATAAATTGCTCTGTTTCATCTTAACCGAGGTCAGGGAACCAGACTAGAAGAACAGGATTGTTTTTCTTGGTTTTTCCAGCTGCATCTAGGAACACGAAGCTTCAAACAAGTCAGTGTGACAATATTTGCCATAAAATACTATTACCCCCCAACCCATCCATTTCTGAAAATTACAGCCAAAGCAAATGTTGAATATTCACTTTAAAGGGAATATACATCATTTGCTTTTGCTGTAATTTTCAAAAATGGATGGAATTGGGGGGTTGGAAATATAAAGCAAATATAGTTACACTGACTTTTTTGAGGTTTTGGGTTCGAAAATGCTATAAAAACCAAGAAAAACGATAATTTTCCTGTAGTCTGGTTCCCTGACTCCATATAAGAAGAAACAGAGCAGTTTACATACATTGGGGAATTGTAAGGTCAGGGAACCAGTCTAGCTGGCTCGTACCCGTTCATAGGTTTGTAATCGATTGCAAACAAGTGCAATGGTCAATTGGGTCCAGTATTTGAAAAAAAAGCCAGTTGTTTCCAACGCTGATCGGCCGATCAGCGTTGGAAATTGATACAAAAATACCACTTTTCTTGAAAATGACAGTATACCAGGTGCCATAATTTTACAGGATGCTTTAGACTGTCATTTACCAACATCCTATTAAGGTATTTCGCAAAAACTTGGTAGTTTTATTTTTCGATGTTTGCAAATGTTGTATATTCCCTTTAACTCTCCTTTTGTTTGATCAGTCACAGACAGTCAAAATTTCAATCCTATTCCCCTGTGATGCCTTTAACAAAGGCTAGTCATCAACAGTCAGATCACTGTGATTGCCGTAGTGTTAGCACTGTCACGGGCATCAATCTGGGGGAGGGGGTGGCCCCATGTCTCCGCCTTACTTAGGCAACATCATGGTAATTCAGAATCACTCAGCTGGCTGAAGCCAGAATTTTGAGCTGTGTAGTGTGCTGGCTGGGTCATGACACACTCACTGCAGGAGTGGGCAGCCCTGCAGTTCCTATATTCCACCTTTGTATAACACACCCCTGTCTACGCACATACCAAGTTTCAACCCAATCGGACTTATAGATTAGTTTTGATAATTGGAAAGTCACCCATTCAGCTGTGTAGTGTGCCAGCTGGGTCATGACACACTCACTGCAGGATTGGGCAGCCCCGCAGTTCCTATATTCCACCTTTGTATAACACATCCTTGTCTACGTACATACCAAGTTTCAACCCAATCAGATTTATAGATTAGTTTTGATAACTGGAAAGTCACCCATTCAGCTGTGTAGTGTGCCAGCTGGGTCATGACAAACTCACTGCAGGATTTGGCAGCCCGGCAGTTCCTATATTCACCCCTGTATAACACATTCCTGTCTACGTACATACCAAGTTTCAACCCAATCGGACTTGTATAGAATAGTTTTGATAATTGGAAATTCACCTGTTCAGCTGTGTAGTGGGGTGGCTGGGTCATGACACTCACTGCAGGATTTAGCAGCCCTCTAGTTCCTATATTCCACACTTGTAAAACACATCCCTGTCTACGTACATACCAAGTTTAAACCCAATCGGAATTGGAGAAAATTTTTCTGATATTTGGAAATACACCTGTTCAGCTGTGTAGTGTGCTGGCTGGGTCATGACACACTCACTGCAGGATTTGGCAGCCCAGCAGTTCCTATATTCCACCTTTGTAAAACACTTGCCTCTCTACCTACATACCAAGTTTCAACCCAATTGGACTTATAGAATAGTTTTGATCATTGGAAACTTACCTGTTTAGCTGTGTAGTGAAGGATTTTGCAGCCTCGCAGTTCCTTCTTTTTCACCCTGTTATAACACATTCCTGTTTACGTACATACCAAGTTTCAACCCAATATGACTTATAGAATATTTTTTGATATTTGGAGATTCACCTGTTCAGCTGTGTTGTGTGCTGGCTGGGTCATGACACACTCACTGCATGATTGGGCAGCCTGGCAGTTCCTATATTCCACCTTGTATAACACATCCCTGTTTACGTACATACCAAGTTTCAACCCAATCGGACTTATAGAATAGTTTTGATAATTGGAAATTCACCTGTTCAGCTGTGTAGTGGGGTGGCTGGGTCATGACACACTCACTGCAGGATTTGGCAGCCCAGCAGTTCCTATATTCCACCTTTGTAAAACAAGTCCCTCTCTACCTACATACCAAGTTTCAACCCAATTGGACTTATAGAATAGTTTTGATCATTGGAAATTCACCTGTTCAGCTGTGTAGTGTGCTGGCTGGGTCATGACGCACTCACTGCAGGATTTGGCAGCCCGGCAGTTCCTATATTCACCCTTGTATAACACATCCTTGTCTACGTACATACCAAGTTTCAACCCAATCGGACTTATAGAATAGTTTTGATCATTGGAAATTCACCTGTTCAGCTGTGTAGTGTGCTGGCTGGGTCATGACACACTCACTGCAGGATTTGGCAGCCCCGCAGTTCCTATATTCCACCTTTGTAAAACACGTCCCTCTCTACCTACATACCAAATTTCAACCCAATTGGACTTATAGAATAGTTTTGATCATTGGAAACTTACCTGTTTAGCTGTGTAGTGAAGGATTTTGCAGCCTCGCAGTTCCTTCTTTTTCACCCTGTTATAACACATCCCTGTTTACGTACATACCAAGTTTCAACCCAATCGGGGAATAGTTTTGTTAATTGGAAATTCACCTGTTCAGCTGTGTAGTGTGCTGGCTGCGTCATGACACACTCACTGCATGATTTGGCAGCCCCGCAGTTCCTGTATTCCACCCTTGCGTCGTTGCAGGCAATGCCTTGCTCCAAAGAGTAGATGCCGTCACAACTACAGATAAACATGATTAACACCATTTGTACAAACGAGAAAACGTTGTTCGCGAAAGAATAAGATCAATGTTTCACCTTGAAAAAGCTGTGCACTGAGGAAGCTTGTTTCTTTACGTGTTTTTTATTTTATTTTTTATTTTTTATTAAGACTTTTCCCTTCTGCTGATAGACAGTCTGGAAATCGATCCTGTTTCCCTGCCATGCCTTTATACACGGGCTAGTCAACAAAATATGTGATGCGATCAAGCTAAATGAGTCGTTTGTCGGGAATTTTTAAGTGGAGAAACAGGCCAAAATAGGGCCACTTCATCACATCACTTCATCACATCTCTTGGTGTTCAGACTTCCATAATTTTTGAACTAAAGATGGTATCAGCATGCGGTTTTCACAGCAGTAATGCTGAGATTGTGCTCTTTTGAAATCTGTCATAAAAATTTATTTTGACCAGGGTCGACAAACGAATCATGTAGCTTGATCGCTTCACATATGTCTTGTAGGCAATGTGTCCATCAAATTTCATCATTAGACAAAAGCAGGTGCCTAGTACTGGAAAGTACAGCGAGCTTATCAATCTCCTAGAGTCAAAGTACATCTGTATCATGTTACGTAAAACGGTTACAGCCAGTCAATCCTAAGTTATGAAGGCAGGGAGCACTCAACTGTTAAAAACAGTCACTTGAGTTATTTTTAATGTTAGGATGGCTGTTGAATTTGCCACAGTGCATTTTGGTCACACTACCTGCTCGAATTTAATCCGTCATGTAAAACTGCACACGTCAGACTTTTTTTAGCATTATTCTAAAGATATGGGGACCAGTAAATAGTGCCGATTTAAGGCCTTTGTTGGATCGCCTCTGCGCGCGCGCATCGAGGTTCGTATATTTTTGAATCGTTGTTCAATTCGGGTATGGACGCTGGTGACTGAACTCACAATCATCAAGAAACTCAAACTTGTTTTACCACAAAAAGTACACAAAATCACCAGTGTCTCCATGAAAGCAACTTTCAAGCATTTTAACTGCATGGGTTGTAAATATTGAACAGCAATATTTCTCTCTTTATTGATATTTGCAAGAGATACTTTTAAGGGATCAGACTATATTCCTCACAAATTATTCCTCATTTTGTTAGAGCAAGTATCCAAGTCTGAGACCCTACCTCGCTTGATACACATCCATGCTGGCCTTGCAGAACAACAGGTTCTGGGTGTCGTTAGTCTCCACACAAGCCGCGCAGCTGGGCATGCCCAGGCACCCGTCGGTCGTGGTCTGCAATGCGCACAGGTCCGTCGGCAGATTGAGCTGGTAGAGGGCGCCCTGCGAGGTCCCGTCGTTCCCGCCGAACGTGTAGATGGCGTTGCCCGTGACGATGGCAGCAGACAGGGACGCAGATGGTGACGGGGGACTTCCAACTACAAAATCTGTTGCCAGATAGTAAAATAACTTTTTATCAATTTTTATCAATTTTTGTTCATTCATGGAAGTGGAAAAATGGTCGTTATGAATTAACATTCTGCTTAAAGGGACACTAGGTCCGGGAACAGCCCAATTGGGCTTCAAAACGTGCTTTGAACAAGATGATGTTAATCGGAAATAACATTTAAAAGTAGGATATAAACATCCACACAACTATCCTTTCAAAACTGGGCGTTTTTGTGTTATTCCTGTATTATGCGTGCAAGAACGAATTTCGGGGTCCACTTTTGCGACCCCATAAATTCGAGCTGTTAGGATGCTAGTTGTGATTTCATTCGTAAAGTGTTCGCCTTTTGCGGACGTTAAAGAAACCACTTTTTTTGCATTGGTGATTGGTCACCGCTGTTCCCGAGACACACAACGTGTATATCGTACACTGAGAACGACACGAAAAACGTATTCGTACTATCATGTCCGATGTAAACAAGCAGGTTGTTTTCGTCTTTTCTCGGGAACGGTAAGACATTAGGTTGGTTTCCTTTCAACCAGATGTTTGAAATAGGTTCAGTAAACAATCAAAAACATAACATTTTCGGGGATTTCAGGACCTAGTGCCCCTTTAAGCACACATGTAAGGCAGGATGAGTTCCCGGCAAAAGGTTGTTAGCATGAAAATGTAAATAACTTTACAATTAAGTAATATTTTGACCACAAAATGCAGATTCTTCAAATTGTTGACAATTATCATCAGTCAAAATTACAGACTTATGTGATTTTCTGTTTAAAAATGGGAGCACAAAGGCCATTAAACTTGATTATATCAAACAGTGATTTTTGCATGCCTCTGCTGCTCTCAACACTGAAAAGGTGAACATTTTGTCAAAATGTGATTTTGAGTTTTTGTCATGAATGACATCTTTAATACCTACAGTTTCATGTTACATTCACAAAAATGCTGATTTTGATGAACACAGTGGAAAAGAACAACCATTTTGTGTGCATCGTTCTGTTGTTCTACAACAAAGCCAGCTATTTCAAAACCTGTTTTCTCAGTTGTGTAATTTGAACTCCAAATAAGTAATAAATATGCAAATACGTCATATCTCCAGAACGGCAGGGGCTATGGAGCTTTATGATGTACCAAATGCAAGCTTGCGTTGTGGGCTTTCCAACCATATATATTACTCAATTTCAACCATATATATTACTCAATTTTTGCGACATAATACCCTTTTTTGTGGAGCCGGTCACTTATATCATAACACAATGTAATACAGGTGGTTATGGGTTTTTAGCATCTTTACGTAACAATGACAGGAAATGTGACTCACCGTTAAGATCCACCCACTGGTTGCAGTCGTAGTGGTACGCCATCAGCGTGTTGGAGATGTTCTGGGTTGGGGTCCCACCCCCGATGACCACCATGTAATTGGACGTGGTGACAGCAGCGTGGAAGATATGGGGTAGCGGCTGGAAGGTCGGAAAAGGCATTTTTAAATAATTGAAGCTCTGCCTTTGAGTTCATACTGGATTTCTCTCAAACAATTCCAGAACTCGCTCAAAACTTCCCCTGGAACTTTTAAAATATGTGAGCCGTTCTGGCAAAATGAGACAAAACTGGGCAGAGATCAAATTCAGGGTTTGCTGGGATTAGGAAAGAGAAATACATTCTCCTTGCAATACTGTTTGTTGCACTCGAATAAGCCTTTTCTGAGTTCCAACTGCGCGCATTCGTAACCTGTGGCAACGCACATTATTTGTCTCAAATGCCCTTTGACAGTACCCACAATGCACAAACAGCCTTTTTGTAAAGTCAGTGGCGCGATGATGTCAAAGGCCATTTGAGACAAACAATGCGCGTTGTCACAGGTTACGAATGCGCAGTTGGAACTCCGAAAAGGCTTATAGGACATTCTGTTGACAAGTTATGGCTGTTCAAGTTTGCATTCATCGACATGTACAGAAACTATATTGAGAAAAGGGACAACAAAGTTTCAAGTTTGTATTTGTGAAAATGAAAGATGCCAATTACATTCCCTTAAATAATTTTAATTCCACAATTTTTATACTCTTTCTTTAAAACATGTGAAGTAGGCATTTCCAAGATTATCAATATCAATAAATCTGAAAATCCAAAACAAAATCACCCCTATTTGTTTTTCTCCCATTTTTCTCTACTGCGGCCTGTGCCCTTTTCCGTCTCATTTCGCCAGAACGCCTCATGTATAGGCTCAAAATTTCCCTGATCACACATTCTGAGTTTACCTACTTGTTTGCGAGAGAGTTTATCGATGTGATTGTCTACTTTTCTGTTGGAATGCACGATGAAAAAGTGCTGAAAATAATCCCTGACAAACATATACTTGGATTTTTGAGTGAAAGTAGTAATTTTTTATCATGATTTGTCACCCAAATAAAGTTCTGTATGTTGACTTTAATAGGAATTTCTGGGATTTTTTTATAAGTGCACCACATTTTGGTACCCCAATTAAGTGCCAGATTTCTGGATATTAGGATTCCAATACAAGTTTTGTTCAGGTATTAATAGTGGTAACATTTAACTTAATGTATCTGAAGCTTGTCAAAAAAGAGGGTTGTTTAATAATGCATTTAAGGAAGCCTTGGGAAAGAGTACATATGTATGAGCTCAGGTGTCCAGTCTAATGCAGTCCCCCCACCTCTGCCAATGAAGATAAGCCCCACCCACAATTCAGCAAGTCACTCTTACCTGGTTCCCAGGCTCGGCAAGCAGCAGGTTCCATCTTCTGACTGAGTTTCTGTAGTCCAGAGAGTACAGTCTGTCCGAGACAAAGACGCTGTCCAGGTGAAAGAGGTAACCGCCATAGACATACAGGGCCTTGGTGGTGGAGTGCCAGACTGTGCTGTGGCCAAACAGACCTGGCAGAAACAAATTCAAATCATGCAACTTGTATAATCTGGGCCTTAGTGCATGGCTCTGCTAAGTTGCAAAAAGATCAATGCATGTAAATCCCATGGGTCTTGCAACGTGGAAATCAGAGGTCACCAGAAACTTGGATAAACATAATGGTACCAGTGAAGGTTATCATGCACATACCAGTGGGAGGGGGTCCAGTTGTTTGAACAGCCAGCCACGCATTGTCGGCAACGCTGAATTCCAGCACCTTGTCTTGGAGACCGTTGGTCGGCGAGTAGCCGCCAATTGTCACCAAGGTTTCATCCTTGACCACAACAAAAGAATGGCCTGCCAGTGCTACAGGAAAAACGGCTGGAATCTGCAAGAAAAACAGTTGTGAAAATCTTTCCATTTCTTGCGGATTTATATCTTAAATCTGCATTAAATGCCACAACTACGACCAAATCCCACCCCTGCCACTATATTCCAATGCTGTTACCATAATAATAATAATAAAACCGTTCTTATTAAGCGCATTACACACGGAGTCCCAATGCGCTGTACAAATTAAAAATAGGACAAAAATTAATCAGAATTGAACAAATGGGTTTTGAGGAGGCATTTGAATTGGTCCAGACTTTGTGCGTCTTTGATGCTTTGGGGGAGTTTGTTCCAAAGAGTGGGCGACGATGTAGAAAAAGCACGCTGGCCGTATGTCCTTGTAGATGACGATGAACAGGTGAGTAGGGATTTTGAGTGGGAGCGAAGTTTTCGTGGAGGTTCATATTTGTTAATCAGATCCTGTAGATATGTTGGCGCATGGCCGTGGATGCAGTTATACGTAATCAGAAGTACTTTGTACACAATCCGTTGCCTAACCGGAAGCCAGTGTAGGTCGCGGAAGATTGGTGAAATATGGTCACTACTTTTGGTTCGGGTGACCAATCTGGCTGCCGAGTTCTGAACTCGTTGTAACTTGGAGATTGTTGAGTCAGGTAGGCCAAGAAGAAGGCTGTTGCTACCATATCCCCACTTGCCACTATTTTTTAACGCTGTTACCATATCCCCATCACTGCCACTAAATTCTACAACTGTCACCACATCTCCTCGCCATTACTGAATCCCACCGCTGCCACCAAATCCCACTGCTGCCACCATTTACAGCTATAAACAAGCAACATATATCTCGATGAATGAAAAGCAATGTTGTTTACCTGGGACCAGTTCTCGCTGACAGTGTGGAAGTACCACACGTCCTGCATAACCGTCGTATCATTCATTCCCCCAGAAATCATCACGTAGGATGAGGAGAATGTCGCCGCATGGTAGCGTCTGGGAGCTGGGTGGGCAGAGCTGCCCGAAAAGTGTTGCTTCCACTTCTTTGTAGCGAGGTCATAGCTACACAGATAATACAAGATACAAATTGACTATCAGCATTCAAGTTAATTACTAGCCAAGCTTATAGCTAACTTAAAACTGCTCCATGATAGTTAAAATTTACTTCTCAGGGTACATGGCGAGCATGTGAAATAAACTGGGCCAGGGGGCTAGTACAGTCAATTTAGTTTAAAGGGGTTGTGGAATGCTCGAAGACATTTCCGTTATTTTTTGGGTATATGTAGCCTAAGGTGTGATGAAATAAAAACGACTATTGTTTCTGTCATGAAATGAGTACAAAGGGTACTTTTGAGAGCTATTTTTCAGGTCCTGTTTCGACCAGAACGTACAATTTGTGTAAAAGTCGTCGTTGCGGGCAGCAAACAAAACACAGTAACTCGTGACGTAATAAACAGGACTCGTTTATGCTACTCTGCATCGGGAGTCCTGTTTATTACGTCACGATTTACTGTGTTTTGTTTGCTGCCCGCAACGACGACTTTTACACAAATTGCACGTTCGGGTCGAAACAGGCATGACAGGACTTGAAAAACAGCTCTCAAAAGTACCTTTTGTACTCATTTTATGACAGAAACAATAGTCGTTTTCATTTCATCACACCTTAGGCTACATATACCCAAAAAATGACGGAAATGTCTTTGAGCATTCCACAACCTCTTTAAATCCTTACTATATGTCTATAGTCTTTAGGCCTTCTTGTACCTGTGAGTTGGACACTATAACCATTGTGCTGTGAAAAACTGGTTTTGTTAAAACCTCTTCAATTTGCTAGTGCCATCCAAATCAAATCATTTGAAATTTGTACAAGGGTGATTTATTTAAACTTACCTCCAGACATCATTTAGGTGCCCGTGGGTGTGGGAGTAGCCGCCAAACAACCACAGCACATTGGCCTCGCTGGCCACAAGTGTGTGGCCCATCCGGCCGCAGGGCACGGCCCCGACCGTGGAACTGGCGTCAGGATCCAGCCGTGCCTCGTCCGCCAGGAGGGTCCAAATGCCTTGCTTGAGCCCAGCCAGAGGGGAGGTGGGGTACTGGCAGGCATCGCCGCCAAAGCCTGCGCTGCAGTTGCACACGCCCATGGCCTTCAAATCAGAAAATCAGTTCAATATAATGTAAAACTTGTGAAACGTTCTGTAAAAGAAACAAACTCTTTTGGGTAGTTGACGAAAGTAGGTATTATTTTACATGTAGTTACAATATAGATCATTTCCTTTTATAATTACAGTTTAATTTTGGGGGGAAAAAGGGACTATGCCTTGCAAAACAGGTGGTTTGGGCAATATGAAGACAGAGGACAACCTCTTAATTTTGCACATCAGAAATTGAAGAATTGATAATAAAGTCTTGTACTTGTCACATAATCCACATTCATACGTGACAGACTTGAGAAGTGTCTCATTGAATGTGAGTATTTTTCAGTTTTGAAAAAGGTTTGGTTGAGAAACTTGTAGTTCATACACACAGATTCTACTACACAACTAGTCATTTTAGAGTACACGAATGGAAACATGTCATAACAAGAATAGTACATGCTGCCATGCGCGTCGGCAAAATTAAAAGTTTTTTTTTTCAATGAAAGATGATGTCTCAAAACCGCCAAACTCACTGGTTTGACTGGAATCCTGCTGGTGCACAATTTTAACGTGTTTTTAGATTGGGTTATGGTCGAGAATAAGCTTTATGTGGCCTCTCTGGACTCCCATATATTTGCACTTTAGTCGGGCACCATTTGCAGTCATCAGCACAAATTTGAAGCAAAAAACAATCAGGTAAAAAAAAAAAAAAAGCCGCGTCACCGCACCACTTTTTGGGCAAGCTCCATACCAGAAACCGGAGACTTTTTTTTTTTGGCCTTAAATAGTACATTTTACAAAAAGTTCCAATGAAGAAAAGAAAAAGCCACAAGGAGATTTCTGTAAGTAGACATATGTCTTAAGGCCAAAAAAAATAATAGTTCGCTTCCGGTTTCCCTACCTACCCTATTTTGACAGCCCCTACCCTAATTTTTTTATGGGAGAAATAAGAAAAAAAAACACCCAAAACCATCAATTTCTACCTCTTACCCTTGACTACACGCAGACGCCTCCATATGATCACACACAAATAAAATTGGCAAAAAAATATTTCCCTACCTACCAACCCTTTTTTCAAATGCCATGTAATCGGAAGCAGACGTATTTTTTTTTTGGGCCTAAGGTCTGATTTAAAGGCTCTTGAGGGCTGATTTGAAGGCTCTTAACCCTAACCCCTAAAGGCTCTTTGGGGTCAAGGACCAAATACCACAGAATACTACATTTGTTGTGCACACTTGTATGGAAAGAAATGCATACTACAGGTTAGTACTCAGTAGTATTTTGTAGCTTTATGGGCAGATAGGGTTAAGGGCTGTTTCGAAGGCTCTTAACCCTAACCCTGCCAGACGCATCACAGTGCATCAGGTGGAAAAGTCTGGTGCACTTTGATTGAAAATGCTACCAACACCAGTGCATGAACGACCACTTCTGAGACACTGAGAGCTAGTCCCATAGAACAATGCCAGAGTTGTATCCTGCTGCATTCGGTGACCACAGACTCTGAGGCAGTTTGGCCTTGAAACTTTTGGCCTGATGGATCTTGCTGCACTGGGCAGGCTTGTCACTTAGACAAGTGTTGCATGTTGCTGCGTTTGGCAGGGTTTCTAGCCAAAATACCCTGGAGGGTTAGGGTTAAGGTATCAACAGGCATTAAATACCAAATACAATTATACGGCCGGATCACATTTTCCTACCTCGTCACAGATCCCTTGACCGTCCGCCTGACTGCAGTTACCCGGACATGCCTCCTCCTCGCAGTTCGGTCCCCGGTAGCCGCTGCTGCAGCGACAGGTTCCCAGAATGCACTCACGGTTGCCGTGGCAACCGCCAGGGCAGCGGTTGACGCTGTAGCTGGCCACGAAGCCTGGGGAGTCCGTGCTGCCGGTGTGGTTGGCCTGGTAGACGACGGTCATGATGCCTGAATTTAAAGTTTTGGTGAAAGAAATAAAGCTCCAGTGAAAGTACTCCCACAACAGCTGCAAAGGCTGTTCGGATGGATTCTTGAAGGCATTGCTAGCGTACATCTGGTAATGTTGTAACGCTCTTACTTTATGTTACAAGAGAAGCTTGTAAATAATTTGTCATATTGCATGCATTATACGTGGCCTAGTCTAAATTCTTATCGTTTCGATTTGCGCTAACACCATGTGGTAATAACTACTGTCGCTCAGTAGATTTTCAGTTCTGATAAGAACTTGTCCTGCTTATTATCAACTTTCACTTAGTAGATTTTTAGTTCTGATAAGAACTTGTCCTGCTTATTATCAACTTTCGCTAAGTAGTTTTTAGTACTGATAAGAATTTGTCCTGCTTGTTATCAACTTTCGCTAAGTAGTTTTAGGTTTTGATCAGAACAGTCCTGCTTAGTTCTAAAAGATCTTGTCTTTGGTCTCAACGTTTCGACTTGCCTGCTCTACTCATCGTCAGGAGACTGCAGTTATTATCATCACATGGTGTGTGGTAGTTATTACCACAAGGTGTTACCGCAATCCCAAACGATACTGATACTCTACCATGCAAAGCCTTAAATCTTATATCTAAAGGGCCTGTCACATTATATGCGATCTCATAGACCTTATGGCAACCAAAAATATTTCATAAATTTAACAATCGCAGCGAGGACGCAAGAACATGACAACTTTCTGTCTCAAAGAAGCTCAAGCTACGCTCATACTGTGCTCTTCCCACGCTTACGATGCGCTCAACTCGCTCTCTATGCGCCCCAGTCAAGCTCAATTACTTGATCTAGTCGCTGCTGCTGCGCTGTCACTGTGCTTCATTACGGCGCCCTGGCCAGAGCGCAGAGGTGTTGCGATTGTTTTGAGCATGTTCAAAGACCTTGGCGCTCATCGGAGACCATTAAGACCCTCTGGCGCCCATCTGGCGACCTATGTAGTTGTCGCTGCGATCTAGTAGTTGTTTTTGCGCCCCAGCTATTTTTCAAGGACGCAGTGAAAGCGCATATAAGATCGCAGACAGTTTGACAGGGTTCTTAACTATCTTGTTACAGGAAATTTTGACTGTTGAATTTAAATGCTTACAGGCAAGGCTGTTGTGTCACATGTAAACATTTTTTTCAAATTATCTCAACTTTAAGACACTGTAATGGTTTTGGTGACCTTTGAAATACTGTAAGTCAATAATACAAAACACTAAATTCTGGCATTTGCAGGACAAAAGTGCCCCTGAAAAGTTTGATCTCTGGAACTTACCGGAGTGGGCCATGGCTGTGACACGTTCCAGAGGATCTTGACCACAGAAGGCCCCCAGGTCTGCCCCAGCCAGCTCAGGGTGCGACGAGGACAAATAGGATGGTATTCCGTCGTATACGTACATGTAATCTCTCTGCAGGGAACCAATGGGAAAAATAGGAAATTTGAACAAATCCATCAATTTTAACAAAATTTTGATGGTCTGTTGTGGCGAAGTAGTCTTTGCAAGATAACTGTTGTTGCCCACATGCAAAGTGGGGACTTACATTGTATGGCAAACTAGTCAATTGCTAACTATGAACAAGTTCGACCAAGGACCATCGGTCGCCTTCTGGTCGACTCATGACTTAAAGTATCGCCGTGATTTATCAATTATTTCATTTTTTTCGCAAACAATTTTCTCAAGTATATGACGTCTTTGTACAAATAAATTGGTTTTTAGTATTTAGAGGCAATGATTCCTAAAAAAAAATAGAGAGCTTGGTATATTACGCTTGTTAACCCACACTGAAGTGGCATACGTGTTAATATGGCACTTGTCACACTTTTGGTATGACGTTGATGATGAAATTCAGGGTTGGGCTGTTGTGGTAGTGTTTCTTATGGATATCAATAAGTCCGACTGGAGTGAAGTATAAGCAGGGATGCTCCTAATTCAAAAGTTGAATTCAAAGGATTAATAAATGATCAATTAAATTTTACATTTGATTTTTTTTTAGAGCGCCACACCCAAAGAGCACAGGACCCTCCCTTTAAGTCTGTGCACTAATATTAATTTGGGAACATGTGTCGTCAAAAGGCTGGTCAAGAATAATGGACTAGACTAGTTAAACCATCGTTAAGCCAGCATTTGATCGGAGTTAGTCAAACTCTGGAAAACTACACTAGTTTGATTCATTACTGTGAATCCTAGCTAACTCACCCCACAGAGCGCCTCAATGCCTTCCACGGTCAAGCTGATAGTCGGTGGGTCAGTCATGGCCGCCGTGTGGGTCAAGTTGTCGCCAGCGGTCAGCACCCACAGGCAGTAGGCCTCGGAGAGGGTCACTCCGTCCCCCTGGCCCGAGCCCAAGGCAGCGGATTCCACGTTGGTCAGCAGCATCCGGCCGCTGCACTCGCGGGAGCAGTGCTGGGCAAATCTGTCAGACAAAACCAAAATATGTTGTCGTTAAAAAGTTCACCTAGGAAAGTAGATTGTCTTGCTATTTTGGTTAGCAATAAAACAGGTTATGAGATGGACTGTTGCGTCGGGGTGATGTAAATCAAAAATAGGTGTTGCCCTTCACCGACGTTTAAACACTGTATACTCAGAGTGAAAGTTGGAAAAATCACTCGGATGGGACTCAAACCCATGACCTCCTGCTTTCTAGCACAGACGTTCCATCACTCAACCACCGAGCTAACGGGATCAGTTGGCTGGTTCGAGTCAAATGTACATAGCAGCGGGTACTGCATTAACTATTCATAAGATGGACTTTCGTGTTGGTGTGATATAAATCAAAACTAGGTATTGCCCTTCACACTGATTAACACACTGAGTATACAAACGTCGGGGAAGGACAAAACCTAATTTTGAACAAACAAGTCATTAACTTTTGAATGAGATACATACTAGACTTAGAAAAGAAATTGAAAATGTCAAAAATCTGCAAAATATCACTATATCATTACTTCAATGTGCACATTTACATTTTAGAGTTTAGAAACCTACCAAGTTTCAGTTCAATCAAATTTGTTGTTCTCGAGATAGTGGACTTTGGAAAATGTACCTTTTAGTAGTTGATATCAAGTGAGACATTATGATTCTGACTTGAGAATACGACTGATTTTTTGTGCTATGGAAATGTTTTCCATGCTAAGTATTTCTGTAGAAATTCTGCAAAAAAAACCATTGTCATTACTTCAATGTGCAATTTACATTTTAGAGTTTATTAACCTACCAAGTTTCAGTTCAATCAAATTTGTTGTTCTCAAGATATTGGACTTTGGAAAATGTACCTCATAAGTTATTGTCAAATAATTATTGTCAACGGGATACTGTATCAAGACCAGCCCTGTACCGGCCGAGAGGGGCAATAGTACCCACCAAGGATCATACCGGCCGTAAAGTGGCTGGCCGGTTAACCCTATCCTTACCATGGGTGACTTAGTCGACAAGAAGAACCCCCCTGCTGGTTCCCATGGGCGACTTTAGTCCACCAGGAAACCACACACAGAACACCCTCAACACAGATATATTCACTACTTTTCAGAAAGGCGGCATGTTGATATGTTTGGCCGTCCATACATCAACCATATACCAGCTGAAAGAGTGTTTTCGGATCGTTCTAATGGTGTAGTTTATTCAAAGTGTTGACATTACAAAAAAATGAGAAAAGTGCTTCAGAAGTATCCACGCACAAATTGAGGTATGGAGTGCCATTTGGTCATGTGGTGAAATGGCTTGCAGTTTGATAAATGGAACCAGATGAACAAACAGGCATAACTTTCTTATATTTACACATATGGACTTCATTTTTACAGCGTAAGGTTCACGGAACAAACTTTACACACAACACCTATGATTTAAATCACTCCTTGGCAGTGAAAATCTGGGTTGAAAAAAGTGAGTTTTGGACTTGCGGTCATTTTGTTCACGCTCTAGTGATTTCCGCATGACTGAGCAAACACTTTGGTCCTGGGGAGAGCCAAGTCAATAAACAATGTGGTCATGAAAGGGTTAAGCAACCGGCTGGTGATGGAAGCTGAGCCTTACCTTGGGTCATGATAGAATCCCGTCACGCAGTCCTCGCAGTGATCGCCCTTCGTGTTCTCGGTGCAGTAGCAGATCCCCGTTTCGTTGTGACAGCTGCCCAGGGTCGCGTCGCCGTGCCCGTTGCACTGGCACTCCCGGCAGCCCTGGGATTGGTCAGTGGCGTTGCCGTAGCTACCGGGCCGGCACAGCTCGCAGAACTGGCCCATGGTCCAGTCTGAAATAGATAAAAGTAAGAAACAAAAATCAGGCAATATGTCCAAACAAAAGCTTCTCAGTTGCTGCATGACAGGCCAATTTACACCAAAGTGTTTCGGTGTTGTCTTTAACCATCCAAATATTAAACAGTCACAGACAGTCCAAATTTCCATCCACTTCCCCTGCTATACTTTTAACACAGGCTAGTCACTAGCCCCATAAATGTGGCCAATTTACTGGACCACCTCCGTAAATAAAGGCCACACTTCCACCATGTACAAAAACATGTTGAACTTTGTCAAATTTTGATTTTCACATTTAGGCTTAGTTTTTAGTTTATTATTGCTTTAGAAGCATGCTCACCCTCTTTATAGTCTAATCAGAAAGTGCTGCCTTTTTCAGATGTCTATTTCTCGTGAAATTTTCATATTAGTTTGCACATGTTTTTGTATCAAATTTTCAACATGAAATTTCACAAAAATTAGATATCTGAAAGAGGCAGCACTTTCTGATAAGCCTATATAGAGGGTGAGTATGCTTCTCGATCAAAAATAAACTACAAACTAAGCCTAAATGTGAAAATCAAAATTTGACAAAGTTCGACATGTTTTTGTACATGGTGGAAGTGTGGCCTTGATTTACGGAGGCAGTCCAGTAAATTGGCCACATTTATGGGGCTAGCTAGTCACCAACAGTCAGATCATATGTCAAGCAAGCACTGTGACTAGTCAAATTTAGTCAACAGACCATGAACAGACAAAGCAGCAAGTTGTGGGCACAGCTGGCTTATCAAACACCCATAATCAAAATAAAGCTAATACATAAACAGTCACAGCCAGTCAATCCTGCTTTATGTAGGCTGGGAGCTCTTAACTGTTGAAAACACTTGATTGATATTAACTGAAAGGACACCTTGGCACAGAATGTATATTTGCATGGGGGGTTCAAGATCTACTGCCAATGCTTCTGTAGAGATTCATCTCAAAAAGTAAAGTGCATTTTAAGTTGCCATTTTTTTTTCCTATCAATTTTTTTTAAATTCACTTCTGATTGAGACGTTATTAAAAAAACGTCATGATTTTGAATTCTATGTGGCTAAAGATGATAAAGTTCTCATAAGGTAGACTGGTTCCTGCCCCCTTTTGGTATCCATGGAATTACATGGCGACCAGAAACCAGTCTACTCAGTCCACCAGTCTACTAGAGAAGAAAAAATAATATGTTTTTGCCATAAAATAAAACGCTCAAAGTTGCCAATTCATTGGGATAAAACAATTGAATTTGTCGAAAAGCAAGTATAGAACAGAATAGGATGGAAACTGCATGTAACATGGCAAATGAGGATTGAAATAGAATAATAATCTTACGTTGGCATTCGTCGCAGATGCCAATCCCAGTTTCGCAGGTGCTGTGGAAATTGCACTCGCAGTCCGTGCTGCAGTTTTCCCCATTCCACCCGACGTCGCAGATGCACGTGTAGTCTGGTGCCCCACTGCAGCGGCCGTGGATGCACTCATGGTAACACCTAATGCACACAAAGCATGGTGGGATACCAGTCAGTTTCTCAACAGTGTTTTCATTTTTGGCAAACAAACAGGCCATTACATACAATTAATCGACTTTCAGATGCAATTTGGACATTCATTTCACAGTGTTTTTGCATCCAGTAAATCTAACAGTCCTTTTGATTTGAGGTGCGCTTGCACCCCCACGCCATCGCACACCTAAAAGAAGTGTGAATTATCGCACGCCTGAATCCCTCTGCACCGCACACTTCGACATACATTTACAGCATAACTATACTTCTGTGAGCTCTTGAAATGGCTTTACTGTTAACCAAAGTGAATATTATAACAAAAAAATATCAGATTGTTCAGTTTCGGTTTGGACCACTGAATCACACGCATAGAAAAATCACACGCCCAGAAAAATCACACGCCCAGAAAAATCACACGCCTAGAAAAATCCAGGTGTGCCTTTTTCCACACACCTGTGATTTTCAAATCAGGACTGATCTAACAGTGCGATACCCTTTAGTTAATTTTTTGATTAGTTACATTTTATAGTTTCACAGTATCTAAAACAACTTGATGGAAAATTTGTAGCCTTCCTTAAAACCCTAACCGTCCAGGGTATTTTGGCAAGAAACCCTGCCAAACGCAGCAACATATGTCTAAGCGACAAGCCTGCCAAGAGTCAACCTCGACCCCAGGGTGTCAAGCAGTACGCGCCCATCACTACCTGCTCTCTCACCCTGGTATTGGATCATTTGCATGTGCAAGATTTTTGAACACGTATGCAAATGAGGAATAGTCTGGTGCCTGCTTGTGCGTTACATTTGCGTTTGTTTTTGTATGCGGTGTCTGGGGTAAAAGCAGAGTCAATTCGTTGCAGCGCGAGCATACCGTGAGTTACGAAAAACACGATTTATTTAATTAAATTGTTACGATCTTACCGAGACAACATGTAGTATCACATTTCATATTAACATGAACAAATTGGGAAGGAAATGAGTATTTTCGAGAAGGCGTGGACGAATAATCGCGAAAACATGTACTGCACGTTGTGAATAACAACACCAAGTACACGACAAAAATCCATTTCTAGCCAATTGCCGTATCGAATCAGGATGCAGGAAGGAAGTTTCCTATCCAGGGTTTACTATTGGAAACTAGGTTGGAAATAAAGTAAGCACTGGGGACGAGGTTGGCCCAGAGTAGCAAGATCCATCAGGTCAAAAGTCTCAAGGCCAAACTGCCTCAGAGTCTGTGGTCACTGAATGCAGCAGGATACAACTGTGGCATTCTTCAATGGGACTAGCTCTCATTGTTTCAGAGCTGGTCATTTACGCACTGGTGCCGATAGCTGAATGCATGAAAGTGCACCAGGCTTTTCCAGCTGATGCACTGTGTTGCGTCTTGCAGGGTTAGGGTTAATAGACACAAGAGTATCCACCCAAAAATTCTTGAGCTAAAAAAAATTCCACTCATAAATCTGTTTATGACGATTAAATCTGTTTATGACGATTGCACTTGCTGACAATAATGTCAATACAAATATTCTGAAAAGGTAAGTGTACCGGTACATATAATTAGTTAGTTAAACTTCTGTTAGGCCAAACAAAAAAAGTCTCCGGTTTCTGGTATGCGCGCGCGTCGCCGTAGCCATGCGCGTCGGCAAAATGAAAAAGTTTTTTTTTCAATGAAAGATGATGTCTCAAAACCGCCAAACTCACTGGTTTGACTGGAATCCTGCTGCTGCACAATTTTAACGTGTTTTTAGATTGGGTTATGGTTGAGAATAAGCTTTATGTGACCTCTCTGGACTCCCATATATTTGCACTAAGTTTAGTCGGGCACCATTTGCAGTCATCAGCCGACATTTGAAGCAAAAAAATCAGGTAAAAAAAAAAAAAAGCCGCGTCACCGCACCACTTTTTGGGCAAGCTCCATACCAGAAACCGGAGACTTTTTTTTTTTGGCATTACATGTATAAGTTCAATTACGCATCAATACAAAATAATTCTGTAACAGAGAAGGGGGAATGAGCAAGCAAAAAACATATGGTAATCCCTAAAACTCTTATTTGTTTATTAGGCCAACTTACGTTTTGACGCATTCGTCCCTCCCGTTCCCCTCGAATCCCCGGTTGCAGGTGCACTCGTACGCGTCAAACGTGTTGGCGCAGGTGGCGTTGGCGTGGCAGTCGTCCAATTCCAGCATGCACTCCTCCACGTCCGGGCAGATCCGGTAGGACCAATCGGCCGGCTCGCTCTCCGAGATGTTGTACTGCACAGCCACAAGGGCGCTACAGGACTGGGCCGAGTCCGGGCCGCCAAAGTTACCCTCCTGACAACTGAGAAGGAAGTAAGAATGGGAAACCATGTAAACTTGTTAAGAGCGTATGCAATGAAAGTTTTTAATGCTATCCTTGAAAATGCACGTTTGTGTCCCATTTATCCTTATGTTCAATTTTCATTTTGCCATTTTTCAAGGGTATTTTGGAGCCTTTTTGGTTTTTATGTTAATGCAAATTTGCATATTCATGAGCAAAATTGTGATGTCATTTCAGGCAGAAACCTCAATGTTACAGCTATTTCTGCACCAAAAGTTGCCAGAATTTTGGATACTTTGCCATTGCAGAATATGAGCCTTTCTCTCCCCTTTATAAAAAACAACAACTCACAATAACACTTTACAAGTAAAAACAAGATCTAAATGTGAAATCCATAATTTAAGCTCCAAAACCCCAAAATTTTTGACAAAAATAAAACTTTCAATCTCGCTGGTACACCTTAAAGGTCTTGTTGTTGGTTATGTCCCCTTCAATTTGATGCCACATTTGAGGTTGCACTACTTGTAATTCTGAAGATTAAATTTTTCCCCCCACTTTTCAGCTGTGTTCACTTTTCCATGGAAGTGGCAAGATATATATATTTTTTTACAGTACTCACTTTCCCAATGTTGGGTTGTCCCTGTTACCACACCAGCCACACTTGAAATCTGCCAGGCAGCTCTTGCAGTCCGTGTGAGCTGCGCATGACGGACAGGCCTTGTTTCTACAACAAAGAAAGTATTCATAAAATAGATTACTTTAGACTGAATTCTTTTTATAGACAGTCATAAAATCAATCCTCTTCCCCTGCCATGCCTTTTACACACAGGCTAGTCACCAACAGTCAGATCACATTTCAAGCAAGCACTCTGACTAGTCAAATTCAGTCAACAGAGAAAGCAGGCCAGTAGGCACAGTTGGCTTTTCAATCACCTGCAGTCAAAGCAAAGTTACATAAACAGTCACAGCCAGTCAATCCTGCTTTATGTGGGCTGGGAGCTCGTAACTGTTGAAAACAGTCACTTGATTTTATTTGACTGACAGGAAAACTTTGCACAGAATGTATGTTTGCATAGGAGGGTTAATCTGAACAGAACTGTAATGATAACATTAAATAATGTGCACAACTTGACAAAAAAAAAGGTTAACTTACAAATCAAACCAGTTTGGGCACTGGCCGTAGGTGAATGATGTTACGTATGTCCCAAAGGTGAAACATGTCTTGGTCTCCTCACACCATGCACACTCCTTTGTGCGCTTGGAACAGTCCGAACAGTTAGTGTATCTGCACAGATGAAAGGACAAACCATTGTTGAACCAAGGGGTGTTTCGTTTATGGTTATCTAAATGTAGCTATTCTTTTGGTAAATGTCTGGTTGACTATGATTCCACTTTGATTTGTGATTGACAAAACAGAAAAAAAAACACCAGGGGAAAGAATTTTTGAAATTTGAAATTTGAAATGTTTCCAGACAGGAAACAAATTTCTGTTCTTCAAGGGCCTGCATGGTTATTTTCATTAACATGATTTGCAGAAAGTTCCAGACAAATCAATTTGAATATTTTTCAGTTCATCTTAACATTTATTTCCATATTGCAAAGAACATTCAGGGAACTGTACAGAAGGTCGACTTATGCACTATGTTTGAAAAAATACAACATTAATAATTATGTAAGTGTCTTATGACGTACTCATGGCAGTTGAAAGTGCACTGATTCGGGTCCTTGATGCTGGTGAGAAAGCGCCCTCGCCTGGTGCACCTGACATCATCTCCTGAAATCAGCCACTCGCACAAAGGATTCTGGGAGAAAAAAAAAGAAACGCATATTTACTTCGTAATCTACAACATACATTGTATAAAACTTTATTACATTGTATATAACTTTATTACATTGTATTTACTCCCCGATATTCATAAGCACATACACTCTAGGAGCAGTTAAGGCCAGTAAAGGGAATAACAGAGAGGGCAGTACAGCGACTACCGGGTTATCTTTACAACTTTCTAATTCAAACATTTGATAATTTGTTTTACACTGATGTGTTATAACAGGCCAAGGCAAGCCTAGTAAAGCTATTCCCAGAGTTCATTTTTATATAGTTGACTCAACATAACTATTCATCGTCTTTTCCTGTATATAGTTTACATGGTGAGCAAAAAAAAAAAAGGAAACCACAAGTGGCAGGACTATATTCTTAATGAAGTTCTGCATGTAGCACTCTCAAAATCTAGGATATGAAAGCCCAATTAATAAGCTTTCTTTTAGTACAAGAATCATTCAAATCACTCGTGTACTTTTTAAGTTACAGAATTATAAACACAACCACCGTTTTAAAGTTTTGTCCGCGGACCATAAAAAACTGTGTCAACATACCTCGGTGCACGACAAGCAGTCCACGTACAGCTTACAGTCCAGACACTGGTCCCACTGCGTGATCAGGTGGTGCATGATGGCGCCGGTAGCCGTGCCGCAGTGGTCCTCCGCTGCAGTGGTCTTACTGCGCAGTTCGCAGGTCTCGCTGGCCGGGCACCAGCCACAGGACGCGTCTGTCAAGCAGCCGGAGCAGGTGACGTAGGAATCGCAGGCGCCGGAATAGTAGGGTTGCAGATACTCCCTTGAGAAGGTCTAGAGTTTTATCCAAATAAATTAAAGGGAAAATACAACATTTGCAAACATCAAAAAATAAAACTACCAAATCATTTTGAAATACCTTGCTGGACTGTTAGTGAATGACAGTGTAAAAGCATCCTATAAAATCATGGCACCTGGTATACTGTCATTTTCAAGAAAAGTGGTATTTTTGTATCAATTTCCAACGCTGGTCGGCCGACCAGCGTTGGAAAACACTGGCTTTTTTTCAAATACTGGCCCCAATTGACCATCGCACTTGTTTGCAATCGATTACACACCTATGAACGGGTACAAGCCAGCTAGACTGGTTCCCTGACCTTAAAATTAACCAATGTATGTTAACTGCTCTGTTTCTTCTTATATGGAGTCAGGGAACCAGACTACAGGAAAATGATTGTTTTCTTGGTTTTTAAAGCATTTTCGAACCCAAAACCTCAAAAAGTCAGTGTAACTATATTTGCTATATATTTCCAACCCCCCAATTCCATCCATTTCTGAAAATTACAACAAAAGCAAATGATGTATATTCCCTTTAACTTAAATTAATTTGTAACCCTTGATTTACACTCGTGCAATATTGTCATAGCTTGTGCCATATATTCTTGTATCCACCTCAAAGCCATCCAATATTATTATGACTATTACCGATAATTGGGTATTAGGGAGACATTCCCATAGACTTGTCCACACATTTTTTTCCAACTTTAATGACCCTTACCCCAATTTTACCTTATCCAACCCCCACAAATTTCGGTATTTTTACTAATTGGACCACGAGCAATCGATCTAGCCTATTTGCGACATCAAAATTGTGCCTCTAAGTGGAATTAAAAAAAGTAAAGTCTGTCCCGAGCCAATGTGGCTCATTAGGCCGGCGTTTATCTCCGGTTTCAGTAGCATGAAACGACTGAGAATATTTCTACTCCCCCTGGATGGGATGCTAGTCCATCGCAGGTTACTCCCCAGCTAATGCCGGTACCCATTTATACTCCTGGGTGGAGAGGGGCAAGTGGGGGTGAAGTGCCTTGCCCAAGGACACAATATATGACCAGCGGCTGGATTCGAACCCCGGACCCTCTGATCATGAGTCACGAACCCTAACCACTAGGCCACACACTCCCCTAGGAATGTGGAATTAGGGAGACATTGAAATGTCTCCCTAATTCGACATGTCTCCCAAAAGTATAACATTTGACGCTAAAGTGTCTCCTAAAGGCTATACTTGTTATTATAATAATAATAAAACCGTTCTTATTAAGCACTATACACACGGAGTCCCAATGCGCTGTACAGAGTAATACATGTAAATAGAACAAGAATTAGTCAAAATTTAGTTTAGCCCAATCGCTTCGAAAGAGAGAGTGGCACTCTGTTACTGTGAACACAGCTTCGTCCCCTTTACTTTTAATTATTAAACAGATTAAATAAACAGAACACTGTCAAAGTGACCCTTAAGTATTAAACAAAGTATAACAATGATTAAGACAAACCAAAAAAAATACTGCAAGTTAAACTTGCGCAATCCACGGGAAACCTTTCTGTCCATGTTACGTACATAGCACTGTGAGCATAAATATCTTGTCAAATTTGTCTGGAAAGTTTCAAATAAATTAAAAGCACAATCCTCAACAATGGGGTGGGAATGTACAAGTAGAAAATAGGACAAACAACTTGATATTATTATCCTGCTTCATTTCCCATGTCATCCTTTTGTACCCCTTTAGTGTGCAAAGGCCCACATGTTAGAGTCATTAGTCATGTTAGTAATACTGAG
Organism: Patiria miniata; assembly: GCF_015706575.1. Classification (NCBI taxonomy): domain Eukaryota; kingdom Metazoa; phylum Echinodermata; class Asteroidea; order Valvatida; family Asterinidae; genus Patiria; species Patiria miniata. The sequence goes on along the minus strand of NW_024037064.1, from coordinate 11,885,223 downwards.
CAGAGCTCTCCAGAGAACTCGTACATATCTATATTGGAAAGGATTTTTTTGAGATCGGCCTTCTCTCTACAGACCACCTTTCAGGTTTGGTTGAGATTGATGACTGCACTTAAAGTGAACCTAACCAAGAAAGGCACACACACACAGAAGGAATGCGCGATTGCAATATTCCCCTGTTTCGCTTGAAAGCCAGGGGGATAACAGTAACAAAATAAAACTATTTACCTACCTAGATACCTGCCGACCTACCAAGATAATTCTTAGGGCGTTTAATACCATACCCACACATTCATGTACGTTTTTCATGGCCTTACCTGTGACACGAGCCCGAGTGGATGGTTTCCGTTCCACTTCAGATCCATGACGGAATGCACGGCGCTCATCTTGATAACTTGTCGCTCCTCCTGAAGGACGTAGTACGCCGCCGTCTTCGAGTTGACTGGAAAGACGGCCGCGTTGTTGGGGCGTTCGGCTTCCACTAACTGTTCATCATCTAACGCATAGTAGGCCACTCTCTCCTGTGGAGGAAAAAGAAATTGTGACAATACTTTTAACAAATATGTTTTTTTTAGCTTCTTTTTCCTTTATGTCTTTAATTTGCTATTTCAGTAAATATTTCTTGTGGATTAATAGTGAATGTAATGAGTTGTATGTATGTAAATGTTTGATCTTTTAATGTGAAGTTCTAATTGCCGAACAAGAAGTTGAGTTTCATGTATTTACATGATCAGAATAAATAAATTCAATTAAAAATTGAACTGAATTGAACTGAATTAATACATGTAGTGCTTTCATCTTACTATTACTGTTATAAACAAAATTGAAAACTGCTTCAAAATTCCCCATGCACAGATTAAGGAATGGAGAGCAAATTATTCATCATTTGGTGAATGGCTTAACGATTGATCAATATGGCATGACTATTGAAGAGTTTTTACATGATCAGAATAAGTTTTGCACATGTATGGCCTTAATTTTTGTCGTTTGAAAGAGTAAAGTTCAAAGACAACCTGTAAAGAACATTTCCTTGATTGTGAATATCAAAGTTAAAAAAAAATGACATTTAATTTCGACTTTATTTTTCACATTCTAAAAATTAATATTGGAAAAATCAAAGTGGTACTGGGGAGACCGAGGTCAATGAACAAAGTGGAATGGATAGCAGTAATAAACAATGAAGAGCAAGAAAGGACGAACGACTTCAGTACTTTTTAATGTACTTTTAAAAAATTCTACATTTCCAAAACACATAACAAAATTTTGAAACAGGCTTGGAATCGGAATATGATTCCAAAGACGGAAAGAAAACTTACAGCATTCTGCGGATTTGCGTCGGTGCTGAGGTGCAGCGAGGAGATGGCGTTGGAGCTGCCCATCCAGACGCGCAGTTGCGCGTCCCCGGTCGGCACCGCGCCGTTCGGCCGCAGGAAGCCCTTGTACTCCGCGATGTACTCCCCTCCGTTTGTCTTCTCCTCCTGAATGCTGACGTAGTAAAAACTGAAACTCCTGTCTGTCTTTTCGACGATCGTCACCTGAAAAAAAATATATAAATTGCATATAATGTTACGTAACTTGGCACGTGATAACGTCACGATGATGTCAATGTTCGGCACACATCTTCAGATGCTGGTCTAAGTGTGTGCCGAGTATAAAGTCAATCGGATCGATTTTAGTGCCCAAAGTGCCTTCCACTGTAAAAACGTGTACAAATGCTATGAGGAATGGCTGAAAAAGAAGAAAAAAAACTTCAACTAAAACAAATGCTGTTTCGGCTGTTTGCCGAAACAGCTAATTATTCTTAATTGGGTTTTGCCCTTTACGAATTTCATTTACTGAGCACTCTACAGTCAGAGCTAGGGCTGTTCCGAATATACCAAATACTCAAATATTCGGTCATCAACCGAATATTCGAATAGCTTTTTACCACTAAATAATGGAAACAAAAACTACACACATGTACATACATACATGACTGTGATGTTACTTTATCATGCAGTTGCGGTTGGTTATTGTCAGGTGACACTTCTTTTGCTGACGGTAACTTTTTGTCAATGGCAGTTCATTGTTCACAGCCTTTTAGCAGGTTAAAGCCCTTGTCAGTTATAACATGCGTACTGTAAATCACTCCATATCAATTGCCCCACATAAACTTTATAAAAATTTTGAGTTAAGCAGAGTTCTGAGTTAGCAAATGGACTTTCTTTTCAATAACAATAGATGGGAATGAGTTCTTACATTTGGGTTAGAAGGGTTTGCGATTTACCAGGTTTTGACTTATCGAGATTTCACAGTACTTATAAAAAACATTTTTTGATTTTCCAGATTTTTCCAGAAAAACCTTTGTTTTTGTTCTGATTTTTTTTTACTTCTGTTTTTACTTTTTGTTCTTCCATCCAAATCCCATAGACAATGTAAAAGATGTTCTACAAGTCATCTTGATATTTTGAAGTATAATAGGAAAGTGAAACTTGGCAGAGACAAAGACCCTGTACCATAGTTGAGTATTGAAAATTTACACAACCATTACATCTTTAAGTGTCACTCGACTTCACCTAATTTACTGACGCAATGTAGTTTTCCCCATTTTTTAGGGGAGATTGTACTAGATTCCCTAGATGTTGTTACTGGCGGTTCACAGGTGAAAGCCCTTTGTCATGCTAATGCCTTCTCACGGCGATGTGCCATCGCAGTGGCGGGTTATCGCATATCAAACCGCAACGACGTCTTGCCCCGAGACTAGAGCTGACAAAGCGCCTTGTACTGCTCGAGCACAGAATCCATACCTCATCTGGCTGTGTAGTGTTCTGCGGGTGACGGTACTTGATCCAAGTCATTCCCGGCGGCATATCCTGCAGCCGGCACTGGGAAAAGTCCGTCACGAAGGTACCGTTCAGGCCCCACCACCCCGTGGGGTCGGTGCTGGACGAATGGTCCCCGCACGCACCACCCGGCTCTGGAACAAAAATGTTAACAAAGTGGCAAATTGAAGCTGCAATTATTTAATAATTCATTTTGAAAGCTCTGTTCTCTAGCTCAAGTACATCCACTCAATGCTTCATAATTGATTAATTTCTAATCGACGTAACGCAGAGCTGTAATAAAGCAGTTTCAAAACAATGACGACATTAATTCACATGAACTGTGGCAGGGCTTTGAATAAGCCATCTGCGAGTTAAGTTTGAATAAAATCTGGAACGCTGACTTAATCCAATGCTTCACAAGTTTAACTTTGCATTCTCCCGACGTGTTTAGACGTCTTCCGGAGGCGAGTCCAGGCTCTCTTGACGTTTTAACCCGTCAGCCGTGCTTGTGTACACAGACAGCCACATCATGTTTACTTGTCCTCCAGCGTTAAAGGGAATATACATCATTTGCTTTGGCTGTAATTTTCAGAAATGGATGGAATTGGGGGGTTGGAAATATATAGCAAATATAGTTACACTGACTTTTTTTAGGTTTTGGGTTCGAAAATGCTATAAAAACCAAGAAAAACAATCATTTTCCTGTAGTCTGGTTCCCTGACTCCATTTAAGAAGAAACAGAGCAGTTTACAAACATTGGGGAATTGTAAAGTCAGGGAACCAGTCTAGCTGGCTTGTACCCGTTCATAGGTGTGTAATCGATTGCAAACAAGTGCGATGGTCAACTGGGGCCAGTATTTGAAAAAAAGCCAGTTTTTTCCAACGCTGGTGGGCCGATCAGCGTTGGAAATTGATACAAAAATACCACTTTTCTTGAAAATGACAGTATACCAGGTGCCATGATTTTACAGGATGCTTTACACTGTCATTCACTAACAGTCCAGCAAGGTATTTCAAAATGATGTGGTAGTTTTATTTTTTGATGTTTGCAAATGTTGTATTTTCCCTTTAAGTGGTTAAATGCCAAAACAACTGGAGAAACACAGTATCATTACTTTTAACTCTGCAACTAACAAAACCATGCAGATGCAGGCCTATTCCCTTGATTATAATGCCAGTCTGTTTTCTTTCATGGTTCATTTGAAAATGTCTTCGCGGTCTACCATACCTCCAATAGGGTAACACTGTTGCTCCTGGACGCACCAGCCGCACTGCTCGTTGACCCTTGACCCCGAGGGGTCAGACAGCGTGACCCCTTTCCCCCAGATGATGCAGGCTTCGCAGGAAACTAGGCTGTTGCAGATGCTGGGGCAGGAGCCTTGGAGGAAGTTCTGCGGTTCAGGGCACGTCTGCAAAAAGAAAGTGGATCATAAGTCCTCAAGAGCTGCCACAGGCAACATGCAGACGGTTTGACAAAGCAAATGTAAAAGCAAATCATCACAAACAGTGAAATACTGATAGTCAAACCTTAGGAGAATGGGCTCAAATGTCGAGTTAAAGGGAAAATACAACATTTGCAAACATCAAAAAATAAAACTACCAAATCATTTTGAAATACCTTGCTGGACTGTTAGTTAATGACAGTGTAAAGCATCCTGTAAAATCATGGCACCTGGTATACTGTCATTTTCAAGAAAAGTGGTATTTTTGTATCAATTTCCAACGCTGATTGGCCGATCAGCGTTGGAAACAACTGGCTTTTTTTCAAATACTGGCCCCAATTGACCTTCGCACTTGTTTGCAATCTATTACAAACCTATGAACGGGTACGAGCCAGCTAGACTGGTTCCCTGACTTTACAATTCCCCAATGTATGTAAACTGCTCTGTTTCTTCTTATATGGAGTCAGGGAACCAGACTACAGGAAAATGATCGTTTTTCTTGGTTTGTATAGCATTTTCGAACCCAAAACCTCAAAAAAGTCAGTGTAACTATATTTGCTATATTTTCCAACCCCCCAATTCCATCCATTTCTGAAAATTACAGCAAAAACAAATGATGTATATTCCCTTTAAGCAGAGTTTTTAGTTAGCAAATGGATTTTCTTTTCAACAACAATAGATGGAAATAAGTTCTTACTTTTGAGTTAGAAGGGTTTTTGATTTAGCAGGTTTTGACTTATCGAGATATCACTGTACTTATTTCCAATATCAAGTATTTTTTTTATTTTACAGTGTCTTTCCAGAACAAATTTGTTTTTGTTTTGATTTTTTTTTACTTCTTCTTTTACTTTTTGTTCTTCCATCCAAATCTCATAGACTTTGTAAACTTTGATGTTCTACAAGTCATCTTCGACATTATGAAGTATACTAGCAAAGTGAAACTTAGCAGAGACAAAGACCCTTTACAATAGTTGAGTATTGAAAATTAAATGTGACGTCTTCAAGTGTCACGTGACTTCACCTAATAAAGGTGTACATTGAAAAACGGTGTCATGATGACATTGTGTTCATGTGACATAAGATCAGGTGCCTTTTTCAAAGTTTTATATCAAGGGAACTTCAAATTTATACATGGAACTACAAATCTGTGTGCCTTGGACAAACACACACATGTTTTTTATGGAACTGTTTGCCTTTTTGATAAACTGTTACTTTTAAATGTCACAATTACTGTAAAGTACTCTTTCAGTGAATCACAGAAGTTTGTTGCTATTTTCTGAATGATTTCTATTTATTAATATTTCATGAAATGTAGTTTAAATTTACAGAGTAGATGGCAATACAAATTAATAACATGGACCAATTTTTTTTCACCATTTCTCTTTTTGTTGTTGTCATGTTCGCTTTAACATTACATTGTATGTATTTATATGCAAACTTTCTTTCAGACTTTGTCAGGCCTACAATGTATACAAAAACTTATTTGGAAGCAACCTCTATAGAAAATTAAGTGATGGATGTATAGAAAATTAAGCGTTGAATGTACGTTTTTTTTTAACTTACACTCTGTTGCGAGTGCCCGAGGCAATTGCTATTGGCCGCGCACCATCCACAATTGGGATCACTCAGGCATATAGCTTTCCTGCAAAACAATACAATACAAGTTAAACCCAATTTAGAATTGAGCCCCACTTTGGAATGGAGAAGTTCTAGCAATAGATGGACTTGGCCCAATCTAGAATCTATCAACCCAACTTGGAAATATGCCAAATTGAGATCTGCACATAGAATGCACTTGGCTTAATAAGTCTAGATTAAATACGGCCAACTGGGCCCATTTGAGAACTTCTCAAAAAGACTGCACTAGGCACAAGTCAGAACCAGAGCCCCCAACTTGGAATTTGAAACCAACTTTGAATCCATATTTTATTTATGTGGAATACTTTGGGCTTTGCCCTAGAATGGTCCCAACCCAACTTTGAATTGGACCCGACTCAGAATAGAAACGTCTTCACATAGGATATAGTACTGAATTTTGATCCATTTACAAAATTACTCAGTGGAGTGCATTTGGCACTGGTCACATTGAGAATGGAGCTGGCCAACTTGGAATTAGACCCAATCGAGAAGAACTTACGTGGAGTGCATTCCACATTGGTCTAGGATCGAGCCGCCCAACTTGGAATTGACGGCCACCGTCCCAGGCATCTTGACTGCAATCAGGTCGTGCAACACCTGTCCGCTATACCCACCGACGACTAAAAGCGTGCTGCCGTCGCGGACCGCCGCAGCGTGACCAAAGCGCCCTCTTGTGACACTGTGTAAATGTGCCGTTTCAGCGGGAGCTGGATATTTGAAGACCAAATTATAAAATCCCAATTAAGAACTTACACAAAGGAGTTAATCCGAGACCGGGATACGAATTCCAACTGGTAATGGATGGAGCTCTTGTCTCTAAAACTGAACATCTGTCTTTTTCCCAACAGGTTTCTTCAGGCTTTTATTGACATGTCATGGATGCTTTCGAGTAATTCTTGGTTTCATACCCAAAATTTTCCGCAACAAAATAGTGCCTGAAAGAGTGCCTGTAAATTCTACAATAATTCACCAAGTTCACCATAATTTCACCAAATCCCAGAATTCGCGCACACTATGTTCCATACGTAACCAAACTTTAACCCTCTAAGATATTCATAGATTTCTGTGTTTTTTATTATACTGTTTGGCATCTGCAAGGAAAAATTCCCACAAAATGTGATAATCTTTGAGATGATCATGTAATTTAAGAAAACATGGCATTACGTATGGGACAAAAACAGGACATCTTCTTGGACTTAGTGTACAACAGAAAATTTACCGCACCAAAACTCTTAATTCTGGGCAACTTTTGGTAATAAAGAAGCTCTACTAAAGTTTCTGTCTTGAATGACAACATTTTTGTCTCCTCGTTATGGAAATTCAATCAGCATAAAAAAACATCTTAGAAATTATCAATATGAAGGTCGGTAGAAAATGAACTAAACGAGAAACGAATACGACTTTCCATGGATTGCATTAGCCCTCCTGGTTGGACGTCAATATGTAGTAACCTGTAGTATGCATTTCTTTCCACACAAGTGAGTACAACATGTGTAGTATTCTGTGGTACAAGTGGAATCTTGATAAGTCAAGAATCAGGGGAATTGTCTCAAATTTTGAGTTAAGCAGAGTTTTGAGTTAGCCAATGGATTTTCTATTCAACAGCTGACAGGTATAAGTTTTTACTTTGAGTTAGATGGGTTTTGAGTTAACAGGTTTTGACCTATCAAGGTTTCACTATTTGGTACTTGACCCCAAAACCCTGCAGGTCAGTATCGGGTGAAGGGATATGAAATGTTGAACTGTTTCACACAGAGAGTCACTGCACAATAAAACAGCATGTGGGCAATTCCACCATCACTCACGTTACATTTATATGCCATGAGGCTACTTTGACCTCTCACTGCTTCAAAAACATTTGATGAAGCTGAATCAAACCAGCCATACAACAACCTTGGGGTAAGGGGTACTCAAAAATGGAACTTAAAAATTCAATCCATTCATTCACTTCTTGAAAGCATGTGTGTTTTGTTGGTCGTCACTCACATTACAAAAAAAGGTCATGGAAAATTGTCCTCTGCTTTTGTTGTTACAGTCTCCTCAAACTGTAGTCTGCAACACAGAAGTAACATTATTTGACCTTTAATTCAGCCCATAGCTAGATACAAAAACCCATTTTGAATCAAATAGGGGGGTATTTTAGATGCAAGAGACACTAATTACAGGGAGGAACCATCACTCACGTTACTTCCTCTTCAAAAAAAGTTTGATGAACCGTAACATAATGAAACTCTTTTCTATATGAACCTTTCTCTCTGTCTTAAACACAAACACTCTCAATAACAGTCACATTTTGCATGTTAAAACAAGGTGTCAAAATGACTACCAAAAATCCATGATGTTAGCCACAAAACAGGGTTTTTGTCCCAAAATCACACTTAACTACAGTCCATCTCATTGGCACACCGCTCAAATGAAAGATCTTGTTGTCCCCTTTAATTTGACACCACATGTGATGTTGTGATGCTCGTAGTTTGGAAGATTTTATACAATTTTCACTTTCCAGCTGTGTCCACTTTTTCGTGGAATTGACCATGTGTAGAGCAGTGATGCGTGACCCAATCTGCCTGCTTGCCCTGAGCTTAACCACACAAAAGAATTGTGAAGGGATTTGAAGTGTTATCCATACTCCACAGAAGATTGCCTCAAAGGAATTTGAAGTGCGGGCGGTAACTCAATGGGCAAAAGTGGTTTTGCAAAACCTGAAGGGTTGTGAAGTGCAGAAGACTAGGAGGATTTAAAACAAATCTATTTCATGGGCCCTTTCAAACTTACACTGGAATCCTTGGGCCAGCGTATCAAAGTCAGTCCATTTGTGACAGCCAAGGTGGAAAAGCTCGATGCGTTCATCGTAGCATCTCTCATGGGTGGGCGGGTAGTGGTCCTCAGGTCGAGTGTAGTGCCTGTGCACGTTACCCCCTAAAAAAAAAAATCAAGAACTTACATATGCTCTATTCTTTCACAAATTTGACCATTCAGTACTTTACTGAAGGTACGCAGGAAGAATTCGACGGGTGCCTGGCAGAAGGGCATATAAGTATTCTGACGTAAAGATCAATTTCAGTAAAATTGCATTGAAAGGTTAGATTGTTCACCCACATGTAATAATAATATCGGAGTCTTATATAGCGCACGTATCTACCAACAATTAGGTACTCAAGGCGCTGGAAATTATGTCTATTATTAAAGAAAGGTAAATAAAGTAAATATGAGACCCATTATGTAGTACCTTATAATGGTTTACAAGGTACTGCGGCGCATATTGCAGCCACTGCTAGAAACACCGGGGCAAACCACTTCTCTTAGCGATAAGTGTTACTGGGTTCTTTAACGTGCATTACACAACACACGGGACCTACGTCCCATCCGAAGGACGAAGCAATAATGGTAAAGTGCCTTGCTCAAGAGCACAAGCACCATGTTCCCACGGTCAGGATTCGAACCCATGTACCACGGCACACGAGTCGAACACTGTAACCATTGGACCACAGCACCCCACGTAGTATGAATCTAATTTTCTCCCACATGTAATATAAATCGTACGCACTTGAAATTTGTCACACGTATAAAGCATGAGTTTCTGATCAACCTGTGTTACTTTCTGACGAAAACGTTTCAATTTCATTAAAATAGAGGCAGATTTCTGCATATGCCCTTTTGCTGGGAACATTTTGGTGATTGCGTGTTTGCGCATGAGGGCATATATGCACATATGCCCTTCTGCCGGGCACACGACGAATTGCTGTTTCGTATTTTTTGTTTGTTCTCAGAGTTAAGGCACTCTCCTGAAGACGGTCAGAGCATACTGACCGGAACGTCGAGTTTATACCTCTGGTTCTTTTCAGAACTATTCTCTTAGTACTCTTTCATTATTTAGAATCTCCACCATGCAAAGCCTCAATTCTTACTTGTTTGAAGTTACAATTTCCTCAAAATGTATGAATGTTTTTTTCATTTTCACTTATTCAAAACTAGAAATTTCAATGGCCTTTTGCTCAGTATTTTGCTTTCTTGACGTGTGGACAAATGCCAACTTTAAACAGCCATAACTTGTCAATGGAATGTCCTATTGAAGTGCAACAAGCAGTATTGTAAGGACGATTTTATTCTCTTTCCTTACATCTGCAAACCCTCATTTCAACCACTGCCGAGTTCTGTCTCATTTTGCTGGAACGCCTCACAGTTTTGGTAGCTTTTGCACACAAATTGATTCGCCCTGCCAGTAGACTGGTTCCGGTTCACCACATTATCGATTCTAAAAGGGGGTGGGAACCAGTTCACCCTGCAAAGAACAGACTTACTTTTGGGCTTCAAATATTTAGAAAATGTGTAACTTTAGTAATTATTCCATAACTGCATGTGGGCCAATTATTTTGTTCAATGTCTCATTCAAAAGTGAATTACTTTTCTACTGCTAAAAAATAGCAATATCTGATGAGAATTTTTATTTTTTTGCGTAAGTTTTCATGTTCTATAAAATCTTTAGAGTTGAATTCTAAGGAAGTCACTTACCGTAAATAACCATATAGTTGCCGATAATGTTGGCACTGTGAAAGGCCCGCCCCATGGGGGCGCCGCTCATGTCCACCGACCACTTCATCCAGTAGCGTTCATCCACGTGGAATGCGTAGATCTCATTGGACCGTTCGCTGAACCTAAGAAACCCAAACCACGTCAATGTAAATGCCATCTCATAATTCAGAGCTTATTCCAGACAAAGTGAATGATTCTACCTACAGCTTGTCTGGAACTCAAGCTTGTCTGGAACTCAAGCTTGTCTGGAACTCAAGCTTGTCTGGAACTCAAGCTTGTCTGGAACTCAAGCTTGTCTGGAACTCAAGCTTGTCTGGAACTCAAGCTTGTCTGGAACTCAAGACAATTTAAATTGAGATCAACTCAATTTAAATTGTCTCGAGTTCCAGACAAGCTGTAGGTAGAATCATTCACTTTGTCTGAAAGAAGCTCTGTATTTGTCCTGGACATGATCCGGGCAAATTTCATTAGCAACTGCTTGACTCACCAATACTGATTGCGGGAAGATTGCGGGGAAGTTGTTCAGAATCCTGCAACTTATATCCAATACAATGTCCGCAAACTTAGTAATAAATAGGGATTATAATTACATGTTTGAAAGCGGTCACTGACATTTTGTATTTTTAACAATCAAATGATATGGTTCGGAAACATTAATAACTATCCGTTATTTTTACAATGTAGACCTTCCATAGTTTGCGAACCCATGGTTCGAAAAAAGTGTCAACCAAGCACTGGCAAATAATAATAATAATAATCATTAATTCATATTGCGCAAATTCCATTACAAATATGTTCAAATGAACATTCCATAAAAAGAACCATAAACATTACATTAACATTTTAGAAAATACAAACAAAAATAAAATCACCATTCATTCAAGGCAAAAAAAGGTCAACATGATACTCAAATACTTCACTCCCCCCAATTCCCTGATCATAGTTTATGCTTACTGGCCTGATGACCTTGATTGCTTGGTACAGACCTTACTTTACGTACCTTGTTGAAGACGGTCGGAAACCCCCGAAGACAATGAGCGACTGGGAGTCCATGTGGTACACGGCGCTGTGACCTCTGACCCTGACGTCAGCCTCGCGACCTCCCAAGGGCCGGATGATATCCCAGCGCGACCTCAGGATCAGGTCGTACTTAAAGATGCCGTCCACAAAATTGGTGCTTTGGCTTCTCCCTGAGACAAGGAAGTAAGTGACACCGTTGTAACCCTTTAGTCATGGTAGTGCCCGAAACTGCCCTGTTTATTACTCACTGTAGTGCCCGAAACCGCCTGAGCACTCTATGGGTTTATTAATTCTTCAGTGAATAAACACAATGTACAGTCGAATCTCCTTAGTACAAACTCTGTTAATGCAAAATTCTGGTTATAACAAACATAAAGTCTTGGTCCCGACTGTGCATTTATGTGCACAATGAATGGGACTGATGATCCTCTTAATACCAAATTCTGATATAACAAACAATTTGGCTAGGTCCGAACATATTGTATTAACGAGACTCGAGGAAAGATTTCCATATACGAAGTTCACTCAACACCCTGTGTACAAACCCTATGAGAGTGGACTGAAAAATTCTAAGTGTTTTCTAAGAAAATGCTTGTATTTTCTCACTGCTCAAATTGACTTTGATGACATGAAATTGCTATCTGGGGGCTTGTTAGTCAATACAGAGGAAAATGAGTGAACTTCGCATATGGTAATCTTGCCAGACTCGACTGTAATACAATGTAGTAGAGGTGTTTATGGGTTAATACTGGCATGTTAGAGATGCGCCAAACTAATTTATTTCCCAGACTGAATTAAGTTTTGAGATTTTATACAATAGAGTAACACATGCGGAGCGCCGTAGCCTCGTGGTGTGGAGCATTGAATTTGTGGTCTGCCGATAATTCTGCAGCTTGTGGGTTCGAGTCCAGCCTGGGGTTATGGTGCGTGTGCCCTTGGGCAAGGCACTTTGTCACTCATTGCTTCTCCCACCCAGGAGTAAATGGGTGTTTGTGAGGGCAGAGATGGTTATTGTGGTTGATTTGAGCTGCTTTGGGCAGAAATTGCAGCTTCGAGCTGTTTACTCCCCAGGGAGCTGAGATGGTATTTGGAATGTTTCATTGGCCCAATGAGCAGGGTAATAATGAGGTAGTGCCTTGAGCACCAATATTGTTGGATATGTGCGCTTTATAATTATGCATAATTATAATAATTAGTATTATTACATTAGCCCCACCCACAGCATTTGTGGGCAACAACATGTGCACCTGTACAATGCACACTTATAATAATAATAATATAATAATAATTAATTTATATTATTCCACATTAGTGTTCAAGTGCGCAGTACATGGATACACAATGTCGTAAAAATCTAACAACCCAGATACATTTAAAATTTAAAAAACTGCACGTGCACACGTCAGCTTTTTTTTTTTTTTAAGTTTCACAGATGTAGAAAAACATTAGATTAAATCGTCGGGTCAAAGCAGAAAGGACTTATAAGCCCTATTCAGCATTTTCCAGTATTTCAAGATAATCGAGTTTGAAGATTCACACTGTTTTGAAAATTGCAAAATGTTATTTAAATAGTTTAAATTATGCATATTGTTAAAGGGAGTTCCAAGAAATGACAAAAGGATGCGTGCAAAAAGGTCCTACAAGCTCTTAAGCCCTTTTTGCATTTCCCAACATTATCAGTTATTATGGCCCTGTAATGACTGCCTGTTTAAAGGAAAAAAGGCTTATGAGCTTATAAGGCCTTTTTGCTCCCGTTTTGTATACTAAGATCAGTATAAGACCTTTTAAAATTTCTTAATTACTCCTTAATTGGATGAATAATTAACATAAAACCTGTTTGGGATAAAGACTGTACTGAGAGTAAACAGTTACCATCAAAAAACAAAAATTGACCTTAAGCATGGTATAAGCCCTTTCTGCTTTGACCCAACAAAATGACGATATATTTACCAAATTTGAAGTAGATCCCCACCGCGACTGCCAACAGAAACTTACCTCCAAAGACATAAAGGTGGGAGAAGTTGACTATGGTGCCGCTGTGGTCGGCCAGGCCCGGGGGCATCGAAGCCAGGTCACTGCCCACGGGAAGGAGGGTCCAGACGCGGGTCGTGATGTCAAACGCCCACAGCTCATTGGTAAGTGAGCCGTTGGCTAGGATACCGCCGAAGACAATGAGGTCGTCGTAGTAGAGGACCATGGAGTGTGCGTAGCGGCCAGTCTGAAAGGCAATTGAAACCATCATAAATTGATCACAAATTGATCACAAGTCAGTCACAAGTCAATCACAGGTCTATCACATGTCTATCACATGTCTATCACATGTCAATCACAAGGCAATCACAAGACAATTACAAGTTCATCAGAGTTCCGTCCACGAGTTAATCACAAGTAAGTCACCAGTCAATCACATGTCAATTACAATTCACTCACAAGTAAGTCACTAGTCTTTCACATGTCGATCACATGCCAATCACATGTCAATCACAAGTCAATCACAAGTCAACCACAAGTCCATCAGAGTTCCATCCACAAGTCCATCACAAGTAAGTCATCAGTCTCTCAAACATGTCAAAGGTCAATAAAGTGATTAACCTATCGCGGTAGAATCCTATCCTACCTTGTGAAATATTGCCCAATTACACGAAACAAATGGACCCAGGATGCGCAAACTTTGAGACAAACAAAACTTATCGTACACAATTCTATAGGGTAGGGATGTGGCTAACATGCAAATGGTGATAGGTCAATTACACTAGTTTATCACAAAGTCAAACACAAGTTCACTAAACATCCATCCCAAGTCCATCGCAAGCCAATCACAAGTCACTAGTCCATCACAAGTCCATCACATAAACTTTACATGTATGTCACTAGTCTATCACAAGTTAATCAGAAGTAGATCACAAATCAATCACTAGTCAATCACAACAAAGTCACTAGTCCATCACAAGTCCATCCCAAGTCAAGCACAAGCCAATCACAAGTCGATCACAAGTCAATCTTGAGTCGATCACATGTCAATTACAATAAAATTATACATCAATTCCCAAGACTAATCCACAAGTGTGTGGTGATTAACAATGTTAACAGATTTTTTTGTTTTTGATTGAGAAACCTAATTTAATTCTTACCGGCCTTGTTGCCATGGCAGGCACTGCCCTCTCCCATTGGTTGGACGTGAAGTTGTACCTGACAATATCATCTAGAACACCATTCAGGTCATAACCTACATACACAAAAACAATGTTATGGGAATACAATAGATGCCAAATGAAATGTAGGCCTACATTGTTCCAATACCGCCTTTTTTTTAATATTTTGTTTTATATTTTGAGTGTTAATCTCATTTCTGATCTTACTTTTGTTATATGACAACCACAGAATGAATTTGAAAACAAAATATTTCACTTCTAAAAATGTGTAAAGTGTAGCAATTATTTGATAAAAATCTTTCTTTTCACAAATTAATAATGAAATGTCTTTTCCTTCGTGGTGCTGGGTCATTTGTCCAATCCAGTAAGAATTTGGCTCTTGCTCATGAATATGAATGAGGTAATGAATAATAAATACATTTGCATTCCTCCAAAGACCAAGGGAATGTCCGTGCCTTCATGATACTCAGCTGTTATTGTTAATTGACAATTTAGAGTTTTGGTCTCGCTCATGAATATGAATGAGGTTATGAAAAATAAAGTACAAACGCAAACCTCCAAAGACCAAGAGACATCCGGACACTCAGCTGACATGTGATTGTTAATTGACCATTTAAAGTTTGGGTTTCGCTCATGAATATGAATTAGGTTATGAATAATAAATACATAAGCATACCTCCAAAGACCCGGAGACTGCCCTTCCTTGATAATTGGCTGGCAATGCTCATAAATATTAACGAGTCTTGGGAACATGTGCATACCTCCAAGGACCCAGAGACTGCCCTTCCTGGATAATTGGCTGGCATTGCTCATAAATATAAATGAGTCGTGACATAATGAATATTAAATACATGAGCATACCTCCATAGACCCAGAGACTGCCCTTCCTTGATAATTGGCTGGCATGTGATAATTATTTGCTCATGAATATACATGAGTGATGGTAATGAATAATAAATACATGAGCATCCACTAAAGACCCTGAGACTGTCCTTCCTTGATACATGTAATGGGCAGGCATGTGATGATTTGCTCATGAATATAAATGAGTGATGGTAATGAATAATAAATACATGAGCATCCACTAAAGACCCTGAGACTGTCCTTCCTTGATACATGTAATGGGCAGGCATGTGATGATTTGCTCATGAATATAAATGAGTGATGGTAATGAATAATAAATACATGAGCATCCACTAAAGACCCTGAGACTGTCCTTCCTTGATACATGTAATGGGCAGGCATGTGATGATTTGCTCATGAATATAAATAAGTGATGGTAATGAATAATAAACACATATATGAGCATACCTCCAAAGACCCAGAGACTATCCGTGCCTTCATGGTACTCCGCCGTGTGGCCAGTCCGCGCCTTGAAGACAGAATCAATCCCAGAAGACACCAGTACAGTGTCGCCCCATCCTGTGTTGTCATTGGTCGACAGACTGCAACCCTCGCCCACGTAGCCTGGACTACATGCACACCGCTGAACCTGCCATAGCGATTTTAATTTATTCATATTTTATTCAAAATTTTAATAGGATGTTAATAATATTCGGCTGTGTATCCAATCCCAGAGGGCCAGCCTGACTCACTGACTGACTCACTGTCACTTGCGACAAGCTGCATGTAGAGCTGGGCAGTGCTATTGTATAGGATAACCCTGCATTGAGTTTAACCCAGCCCAATGTGTACATCAGATAAACAAAAGACTTACTGTGAATAGCCATTCTAAGACCCACCAAAAAATAGTCGGTCTCTGGTCAGACCGAAGTTCCGGAATTGATGCAGCGATGCGTTTTTTTTATTTGGTGCCTTTTTTTTTCTTTTCAAGCTTGAATTGTGCAGACAAGGTGGGTACTATTTTGCTTTTTTGTGTCCTCATTATACATTGGTGTCCTCCATAATTTGCCTTGGTGCCCTTTCTCATTTGCCTTGGTGCAATTTCCCCATTCCTTGGTGCTCCTTGGTACAAACATTTTGAGGTGTGGCAATAGAGGGCGCTGTTGTAGCTTTTAAGAACAAAAAAAGGTTGACGCGCATGATTAAAATCGACGCGCGCGCTGACCAGAGACCAAGTATTTGGGGGGGGGGGGGGCCTAAATAGCCATTCTAATTCGCCTCATGAATTCTAACTCACAACAGTAATGTTTGCGTGCAACTAGCCTGTTACAGAACGGCAATAGGCCTGGCCATGAATGTGCAATTTCGGAGGTAATGAGCTTTGAAGTTTTCTGAAATTGAAAGTGTCTCTGGCAAATATCAATAAAGAGAGAGATATTGCTGTTCAATATTTACAACCTTTATGCAGTTGAAATGCTTGAAGGTTGCTTTCATCGAGACACTGGTGATTTTGCGTACTTTTTGTGGTAAGACAAGCGTGAGTTTCTTTAAAATCGTGAGTTCAAACAATGGCAACTATGCCCAAAAGTTGAACAGAGACTAAAAAATAAACAATCCAGATGCACGAGCAGTGGTGATCCAATCAAGGCTTTAAATGGGAGCTAGTTACCGGTCCCCATATCTTTAGGGGGCCGGGAAACAATCTACACTTGCCAGAGATCGGAATCGGCTGCATTAAGGGAAACAATTTTCCAAAAAATGGTCTTGGAGCAAGACCGACTTACCGGTGACAGGAAGTCGCAATTGCCGCGACTGCTCGACTGGCCGCACTCATAGGGGCAAGTCCTCCACTCGCAGGAACTCCCTTTGTACCCCGAGTCGCACGCACACTGATAATTCTGACAAACGCCGTGCCCTGAACAGGCATTGGAACAGTTCTGTATCTTGTACGTCGCTGTCGTGCCGTTTAACGGGTAATTTGTATCACTGTATAGGTGTATCAACATCTAAAACAAACAAAATCAAACCATAAGACTTAGGCCAAAAAAAAAAATATTCGGTCTCTGGTCAGACCAAAGTTCCGGAATTGACGCAGCAACGCGGCTTTTTTTTTTTTTTTTGGCTTTTTTTTTTTATTCTTTAAGCTTGGATTGTACAGACAAGGTACTATTTTGCTTTTTTGGTGTCCTCATGTACATTGGTGTCCTCCATAACTTGCCTTGGTGCTTTCGATCATTTGCCTTGGTGCAATTTCCCATTCCTTGGTGCTCTTTGGTAAAAAAAATTGAGGTGCGGAAACAGAGGGCGCTGTTGGAGCTACCGCGGAACATTTAAAAAAAAAAAAAAAATCGACGCGCATGATTAAAATCGACGCGCGTGCTGACCAGAGACCGACTTTTTTTTTTTTTTTGGCCTTATCAACATCACTCAAAAATTTGGTGAACTTTTATACAATTAGGTACATTCCCTATTAGTGCAATACATCAGGGCTCGAGTTTATAACATTTTCAAATGTTTTATGTGACATAAGACAGATGTCTGCAACTTGCCAACAATTAACCACAAAACTTATTTTATGTGAATGAAATTCAGTATACAAAAGGTTACACATATATGGGTAATTCCACAAAGTTGGGTACAGAATGTGTGACATGAGGGTGAGTTTTTCAAAATAATGTGAAGAGCACTAAAATAACTTTTTTAGGTGCTGACATATATGTAGTGTCTAAAATAATAAACCATTTTGAGACATCTTGTCAAACGTTTTATTTTTAACAGTGTTGTTTATTAACAGATGCAAAGCAAGTTTCACATGTAACATGGACACCAAACATGAGGAATCACCTTTCCCATTGTTATTTTATAGAATTGATATGCTCCAAGTATAGAATGTATTTAAAAGGGCTTGATAAGTACATTAATTAAATTCATACATTTTTTGGCTAATCGTTATGAGATTATTGAAATCAGCTGTTGTTCACTCACATGAAATGGGCAAATTATATAAATTTGGCCCTTCATACATATTTTTTCTTGTATTGTCTGTTCCAAAAATGTTTGTCTACACCAAACGTGTAAAACACAAGGAAGCAAACCCACACGTTCAACTTATTTTGCCATGTTACCATTTCTTTTACACAAGACAGTATCCATGCAAAATAATTTTGTGGTTTCACATGTAACAATGACACCAAAATATTGGTGTCCTGTTACACGTGAAACTGATATATGGATTATAAGGTAATAAGCTTTAAACTTGATAAAAAATGAGTAAAACTTCATTTATATTAGTTAAAAATGAACAAATTTGAAACATCAGCTGAAGATGTGAGTGTGTTTAGCTTTGAGACTCCCATATTGGACAGGGTTGGGTTTCACATGTAACATGGATGCCAAATTATTGAACGTTCTGATTACATCTCAAGATGTGATGCCTAAACCATTTTGCCGTCCCCATCCTTCCCGTATCCCGTCCCTACCCCACCCCACCCTCCCCCACTCCATTCCCACCCTTCTAGTACCCATAACATATTGGACAGGGTTGGGTTTCACATGTAACATGGATGCCAAATTATCGAAAGTTCCGATTACATCTCAAGATGTGATGCCTAAACTATTTTGCGGTCCCCATCCTTCCCGTATCCCGTCCCTACCCTCCTCTACCCCACCCCACCCTCCCCCACTCCATTCCCATCCTTCTAGTACCCATTACATAACAGTGTTGTAGTCGAGTCCATCACAAGTCCCTGCAAGTCCATCATAAGTCCATCACAAACAATTCAGTCTTAATCAGGTAATAAACTTTAAACTTGATAAAAAAATGAGTAAAACTTCATTTACCGGTATATTAATTAAAAATGAACAAATTTGAAACATCCGCTAAAGATGTGAGAGAGTTTAGCTTCGAGACTCCCATTATTGGACAGGGTTGGGTTTCACATGTAACATGGATGCCAAATTATCGAACGTTCTGATTACATCTCAAGATGTGATGCCTAAACCATTTTGCCGTCCCCATCCTTCCCGTATCCCGTCCCTACCCTCCCCTACCCCAACCCCCACCCTCCCCATTCTACCCTCCCCTTCCCCACTCCATTCCCACCCTCTAGTACCCATTACATAACAGTGTTGTTGGATGCATTGTTCCTTGGATTAACCATTCCCAAATGGATGAATTTACTGAACATGCTGAAGCCTAAATCAATGCAAATTATGAATTTATTTCTTAGGGGAAGATTTTTTTTAGTTTTGTACTATTCATTCTTATGTGTTTTGTTTCTTTTGTTTGAAAAAAATGTTGAAATATCTTAATTCAAACCAGAAAAAGAAAATCACATGATGCTCCACCCCCATTATGAGAATGGAATGGTCTGGCGGTATCCTGGCCTGTGACCAATCAATGTTGACACTTCCCCTCTTATTTTAGACTAACTTCAGTAAAAATCACCAACTTTCGAACCCCCTTCAAACAGATAAATGAAAAGGACCCCATTTTTAATAGATCAGACGTTGACCATCCAACGCAGGCAAAAGCACAGGCCAAAACACAAAATCGTACCACACCGTCGCATGGAAACCACGTCGTGATATTTCCATTACGATGTGCAATTTCAGTTAGGGTTTCGGGACACATATTTAGCGTCATTTGTGAAAGCTTAGCCTCTTCTAGTCCGAGTAACTTGGACCCAACTTATCGCCTTTTTTAACATTTTGGACATGGTCTGGCGATAGTGGGGTAATACCGCGACCTGGACAACATCATCCTGTCACTGTCCCAAACCAACATTTTCCAACAAAAAACATCAGATTTCACCTTCAAAACGGCCTCCAAATTACTAGATATGCCACCTGAAGTACAAGTAGACATCGATGATTAAGATGGTTGTACTTAAGTTTACTTACGATCCGGAAGAAAAGTGAAATTTTCCGTTCATTTCGGAGAGCTCCCCTCGCGATCTTGAACACGTTAAATTTCCGATCGTGTTTAATGTTTGAACGACGCGATTTCTTCTACATGCCCAGTGTACATTCAATGGTCCCCGTATCCCGTGTGCGATTCCGTTACCGAGCGCGCGCGATGCACGATTATGATAATGAGTCACGTTTGTAAACACATACATGTGCATTTTGAACTGTAAAAGGGAATCGGGAACCAGCTTGAACTGGTACCCGCCATAAAAGCTGCGCTAGTTCCCGACTCCCTATTATCGTTTGAAATGCACATGTGTTTATAAACGTGATCCAGTCTACTCATTATCATAATCGATGCATCGCGCGCGCTCGGTAACGGAATCGCACTCGGGATACGGGGACCATCGAATGTACGCTGGGCATGTAGAAGAAATCGCGTCGTTCAAACGTTAAACACGATCGGAAATTTAACGTGTTCAAGATCGCGAGGGGAGCTCTCCGAAATGAACGGAAAATTTCACTTTTCTTCCGGATCGTAAGTAAACTTAAGTACAACCATCTTAATCATCGATGTCTACTTGTACTTCAGGTGGCATATCTAGTAATTTGGAGGCCGTTTGACCGTGCATGAACATGTTTTATGCCAAATCACGGAAATGGAATATCACGTCGTCACGCGGTTACCATTTTGTTTCGTATCCATTCCGTAGCTGAAGTGCAGGTTTTAGCGTGTCAACTATACTGCAACAACTGTTTGAGATGTTATTCATGTTTCAGCATACACAGGGAGTAGTTCTTCGGGATTACCAGGCACCGTGTTGATAAATCTGTAATCTAATCCTTGTTTGTCCTCCCCGAATGTGGTATACCTCGTAACTGACATCACACCGTAAAAAAATGACACCAAAACTATTGGCACCCACGATGGAAAAGTTGCCGAAAGCACGCGGGTTTCTTCTTGCAACAAAGCAAGGGTTGCATCCGGGTACTTTGATCGCAAGACGTTCATCCAGAAAATCTATAGAGGGCGCACGCGCGATCGCATTTAATTATCACGTCGTCACGTTTTTTAGTGGATGCGAAGTCAACTACCAGTGAGTAACCACGGTTGTTTTTTAAAAATCGTGTAGTTTTTTTCATGATTTCTGGTTGGATACGAATGGAATGCTACTGTTTCTCGTGGAAATCGTTATTTGGGTCTTCTAAATGACTCTGACATTTTACAATATGTCGGTAAATTTCGGTTTCACCTCGCAACATTGCTGACACGAAATGTTACGATGGGCGCTGAGACTTCCGTGATCGATACTTCAGAAATGCAAGACGCATGGAATAAATAACAATCAGGGAATCGTAAACGGTCTATTGGTTCAACTTTATTTGCAAAACATTATTTAAAATATACTCTTGGGAACACAGAATCGTACATTGAAGACCGAGTATGTTTCATGTCACAAAATATTCTTAAAATAAACATGGATACCATGATATTTTGGTGACGTAGTTTGGGTTTCGACCAATTGGAGGTCCCAAAAAATTTTTTTTTCTTGTTCGCCCATTCATCCTCAATAAATCGGGATCGATAAAAAATGTGATTAATTTGTCAAAAAAAAAAATAACAGCACTTTGTTTTCACTGGACCACTGTCACTGATGCATTGATTGTGTACCCAACTTCATGGAATGACCCACATGCAAAATTTAACTTTGTCTCGTCGCGTCAGTGCAACAAGGTCGTAACTCCATTCTGCAACAAAGTCATATCTCGCACGAAGACGCTCCGTGCAACAAGGTCGTATCTTGACGTCCATTGACTTTGCGTGTATATCCGGGTTATTTAAAGCGAGATACGACCTTTTGACATTCTAAAACTCGCGTTTTGCGTCATTCATGCCATTTTAGGAGATACGACCTTGTTGCACTGACGCGACGGTCTGATGATGGAATAGAGCTCAGTGCAGTACATCATGCATCCATGATATGCGTACAGATATTGTGATTAATTATGCAAAACAAGACTGCTTCGTGACCTCCAGATTCTGACCATTCAGTGGGCGCCTTTTGTTGGGTCTTTGGTATAAACCCATTCTTGTATTACAAAAACATGGCAGCCAATTGACCAATCAACAGCTTAGGCCAAATTTCTGCTTGCAATGACGTCACATTTGTTTAAGTTGACTCAGAGAGGCTGGTGCGCGGGGTCGCACAAAAACTGCATGCTCACATATCAGACATTGTTGCGGAGCTTACAGGCTCCATTGAACAACGGATGATAATGAGACAAGTAAAGCCTGTTGTTGCCAGCACAACAGTCCATCATTTGTAATTTGCTCATTATGTTCATTTAAAGCAACAAAAGTGCTGAAAATCTAAAGAAGGGTCTTTAACAACTGACCCGATGAATTTTTCTTATTCCAAGAAAACAAAATTCTAGGATCTCAACTTCAAAGCAAAAGTTGCCGAGTCATGTTTTGAATTGGACTCGAATTTAGCATCTGGGACATGTTCTCATCCAGCTGATTGCAGCTACACGATGTTGCGCACTGAACAGACGGATTATAGCAACCGCACGCTTGTGTGCATCGTGCCAACACTTGCGCATGTTTTGCCAACTTAAAAATAAACTGAAAACAGAAATTTCCGACAGTGCGTCTTTAGACGCATCGTTGGAAAGGCCTTCTTTCATTGTTTTCTTCAAAATGACAGCTTGTCAGAAAGAATCATTTCATAGGGAGTTTAGTCCATTATTACCTTTAAACCAAGTATGCTTTTCAACAATAATTACGTCAGTTCCTTTTTGGATAGCTGAAAATGATGGACTGTAGCTTTAAGGACTCACTTTGCCACTTTTGGCTTGCACTGGCCCCGGTACCAAGTTGCCGCTGAATGTGCCCAGGACGGTACTTGTGAACGAGTCGCCGTCGTAGACCGTCAGGAAGTCATAGGTACACTCTGTCTCAAACTCCTTGAATGTCAAAGTGATGGTCATGTTGGCATCCGGAGCTGAAAAGTAAAATATTCAAAAAGGTATAAAATAAATAGAATGAAATACACTAACCCTAACCGCCCTGAATCCTTCAAAATTCTCTTTGCCAAAGCGGAGGAATTTGGAGGATTGAGGTTTCATGGCAAAAGTGCGTTACTGATTTTTCAGGATGCAATTTGTCAAGGTCTTGGGCCAGACCTTGTTTTGTTTTTGCTCAGCCGTACATAAATTTAGGCCTATGTTATACTTGAAATCCTCCGCACTGCTCCAGGACGTCACTGACTCTGCCCCAACATATTGACAGTGTTTGCCGGAGGATTTTGCAGGATTGAGGCAGTGGTCACCCCTCCATGGACCATATTCAAGAAATAATGGAGGAATTTGCAGGATTGAGGCTATACGCTTTTTTACCATGAGGCCAATTGGAGGATTTTGCAGGAATGAGGCTACATCCAAGCAAGAAGGCCAAGGGAGTTAGGGTTAATTAAAGATGCATGTTCACCCATGTTTGCTGAGATTTAGTATTTCTGATTGTTAATACTTAATACCACATGTTAAGGGTCTAGGTAAAATGAGATCTATATAATATCCATTTGTGTCAAAGTGATCTTTCCTAGTTTTATTGTTATTTTTAATATTTATTTTTGGTAAACCAAGGATTCCTCAAAGTGCCTTATGCACTGCAGCTCACAAGCCTGAAGAAACCTTTGGAGAGGGGACAATGAGAAGAAATTACAGTTTTAGAGGTGGGAGGAAAACCCCAGAAGAATATTCTGGGGAAAACCCACGGAATCAGGCAGGGACTGAAAACCAACTCCACATGTTTGGCCAGGGGGATTCGAACACGGGTCACAGCGGTGGAAGGCGAGGAAATACCGCCACGCCAACCTGACTCCTCAAATAGCACCCTCTCGTGTTTGCTAACGGAGCACAAGATATATCTAGGGCCGAGTTCAGGCGGTTTGTTCTTGACACGGGTATACATGTATTGTACTCGGGCTCAAAGGGCCAGAACATGACCCAGGAACACTGCACTCGGAACATGACCACATGCCACCTATCCGTCAAAAACAATATATACCCTTGACAAGAACAGACCGCCCGATCTCTGCCCAAGAGTCAAGATACTTTTACACAAATTAAAAATCTTTTCAATCCTTCAACTCTTTCGCTACGGGGAGCCGCTGACAGCGGCACATACTAATTGTACAGGTCGTACGGAGAGCCGCTGGCAGCGGCTCGGTTGCGTCGCTATGAATAAACAGGGTATCCCCATGACGTGGGCCATATCTACATAATTTATATCGTATAACCTCTGACCCTAGTTCAGGCCGCTGCCAGCGGCTCTCCGTCTGGCCGGGGTGCGCTGCAGGTTATTGTGAGCAGTTTGTTTACGGAGATACATTTAAAGATGGTGGCGCCCACATCGACGCTCGGCGGATTTTCAGCTTTTAATTACGTCCAGTTGGGACAAAAAAGGTAAATTTAATTCCGTAGCAAAAGAGTTAACCCTAACCAC
Organism: Patiria miniata; assembly: GCF_015706575.1. Classification (NCBI taxonomy): domain Eukaryota; kingdom Metazoa; phylum Echinodermata; class Asteroidea; order Valvatida; family Asterinidae; genus Patiria; species Patiria miniata. Next base: position 11,860,379 of record NW_024037064.1, on the reverse strand, counting down.
CCCAACTCCATCAAAATCCATTCCCAAATTTTGGTGGATTTGGGGACCTGGTCCCGAAAGCCTGGCATGACTAAATATTGATGGAGCATGATGGACTTGGGCCTAATGGCCTGAAGCAGTGCTAGAGGTATCCGATTGATTTTGCCTAGCTTCCTGTACTGCTATTGTGATAGAAGCCATGTGTAGCAAGTCCATGAATGTCAACCAGTGCCTCAGTGGTGGATTCCATTATGTCATGTACAGTTTTGTGTTGGACGCACAGTGATCGATGGATTTTGATGGAATTGGTCCAGTTCCTAGTAAAAGACACTAGGGAGTTAGGGTTAATTAATATGATGTCAGAAACTAACAGTTGACCAGAAAATTATGTGTACCTTCTATAAGCCACTCGCAGTGGACATTTTCTTCGTAAAACCCTACTCCGTCCGTGACCGTTCCTTCCAGGTCTGTCAAGAGCGCCCTCCGGAGGCCAGAGCAGCCCGCAGACGCGGCTAAGCGACCACATCCGCATATGAACAGAAACACCGAAAGCACCAGGGTAGAGCACGCACAATCCATGATTATATTTGTGTTCTGAAAGAAAAATTCAAATAATTATTATATTTTCCCTTTCCTTGCCCATGTTACCATCAGTGACTTTTGTTGACAAGGAACTTCCCCTCTTCCCTGCTGCTTACCATACGAGTTTGTCAATTTAGTATCGGCTGTCATCTTGTTCAAGTGAAGCCGAGATCTATACAAATGTACTACTCATGGGTGGTGTTAGCCCCATAAATGTGGCCTATTTACTGGACTGCCTCCGTAAACATAGGCCACACATCCACATGTACAAAAACGTGTCGACTTTGCCAAATTTTGATTTTCACATTTAGGCTTAGTTTGTAGTTTATTTTTGCTTTAGAAGCATACTCACCCTCTATATAGGCTAATCAGAAAGTGTTGCCTTTTTCAGATGTCCATTTTACGTGAAATTTCCAGATACATTTGCACACGTTTGCGTATCAAAATTTCAAAATGAAATTTCACAAAAATTAGACATCTGAAAAAGGCAGCACTTTCTGATTAGCCTGTAAAGAGGGTGAGAATGCTTCTAAAGCCAAAAAAACCTACAAAGTAAGCCTAAATGTGAAAATCAAAATTTGGCAAAATCGACCATATTTGTACACGATGTGTGGCCTATGTTTACGGAGGCAGTCCAGTAAATAGGCCACATTTATGGGGCTAGGGTGGTGTGTACCATTACTGCACGGGGAATTCCTTGCAAAAACATTGCTTCTACATGTATATCTTGTTCAAGGGTGTTTGTTTTTGCATACAGATTTTTTTTATAAACATTTAATTGGTTTAAACAGAAAAAGTGCATAGGGCTTGTAGGGCCTATAACTATAAAACAATATAATGTTATTGTTAATAATACGTTAAAACAAAGCTGTAGGCAAGTAATAAAATTACTAGTATTATAAAGCTACTTTTGATGTTCAGAATTTAATGAAAGTCTATACAATATTTGTTGAAACTGAGTTGGCGACCATTGGCAGTTGCTTAAGCAAGTTGACCCTTCTTGACGCAATATATACATGTACATGTACATGCGCAATATATACATGGTATATGCAGCCTGGGAAAAAATTTCATACTCGATCGCCACTTTTTTCAATTAATTTTCAAGCACCAAAAGTTACGTCCTTTATGGTTATTCCCTCCACTTTCCCTCCTCTACTCTCACCCTCTCCTTTCCTTTACTTCTATTTATTAATCAGTCACTTACTTCATCGAGATTCGAACCTCGGACTCTTGCTTGACACACAAGTCTCTTAACCGCTAGGCCGCGCACGATTGCTGTTGCAATGATGAATCTTTGGCAGCATTTGAAAATTTAAGTAGCCATTGAAATAAACTAAATATTCATGAGAAAATCAATGTTCATAATGACGTATTATTGGCCGGCTCATGCGACATCATGGTTGTCAACATCATGCGTTGCTGTTGACATGGTTGACTGGCTGTTCAACTTGGTTCTGCACGATCACGATATGTGCATCCAAAATGTGCTCTGAACATGCTAAAAACACATTTTATCTAATTTTTTTCACCTTAACACAGCTTCCTGGATTCCTCTTGGTTGAAATCAAAAGGTGAGATAAACATTAATAATAAATGGAATTTTCCCCGCAGCCTCCAGCCAACAAAATTAGTCCTACCTGGTCATGACCACCATGTCCATGACCACGAATGATAACATGATTGATGATTGATGATCAACTTGATGAGAAGAATTTTACAAAGTCATGAAAGTAAAACCGTCTGTATTTATATTTCAGTTTCTCTTTGACAAATATCCCTATAACATGGCTCAGGTTATTCGAAGCATGATGTCAGTATTGAACAGTTATGGGAATTCCCGTTTTAATACCTAAATTCGTTGTAACATTGACGCCATTTTGAATCAGCTGAAGCAACAATAAATTTTTCGTCGATTTTCTAATAAAAAATATCCTCCTACCTGCAACAATTACGCACAAATACTCCACAAATCCCACTGTAATTTATAAATGAGTTGTTCCTCTTTCCAGAAAGTCCATCATTTCGCCCGTTTGTTTGGCAAATTGGAAGAAAACGGCGCTCTAATTTCACCAATTTTCGGTGCCTTGTTCTCAAAAAAATCCCTGGATTTCTCGTCGTCGCTAGATTGTTGACCCCAACATTTGCATAATCGATTGCATAGGGCGCCCTCTGTTGTTTTAAGTTACCACTATCATGAATATTAAAAGTAAAGAGCACAATTTTTTTTTATAAAATTAGTTAATTCAGTTACTTTAATAAAAGAATTCATGGTTAAAATATATACATAAGGAGACGAAGATCCTCCTTTTCTCAGCAACATGTGAAAGCATAATAACTTTAACGGATGTTTTACTGACTCGAACTTTTCAGTTCTGTCATCGATCGACGACACAATATAATCATGGAGGAAGGAATTTTAGCTAGCTGTTTAATTTTAATGTTTTTCGTGATATGAATGACTGAATGTAAAAGGAATAAAATTGTTTGATTCTTACTCCAGTAAATAATTAAAGATCTCAGCTTAAAGATGTTTATGTGTTTTATGGAGACTGTACTTTTAGTGCCCAAAACTTCCCCATTCTAAAACGTTTTGCAATAAAATTAACCGAAATTTAACCAATAGAGGGCGTCCTTTTGGTTGCACGTTGTGAAAGTTTAGCTGGTAACCTTAAATGGTTGCACGCAACTCGCGTTCGAAATAAACGCTCGGGCTACCAGTTGCCATGTGAGGTCGTCCTTTTCTGCTTGGAATATTCGAAGGTAGTGCCGTTTCTGTCGATGCGAGATATAAAATCAGTTATTTTGCAAATATGTTCATGATTTTTAGGAGACTTAATCCAAGAGTTTAATCGACCATATTCCAAAGTACTATAATAATTGTAAATTTGGTTGATATGGAGAAGAATAAAGTCAAAAAGACAAAATTAAAATCTGTCACTCTTCAAGTTTCAATGTGCATGATGTGAATTTCGCATGATGTGACGTGTGTTTTTTTTTTATAATCGCAGTGGCTATTTATTGTTAATTACGGCAGCCGTGCTGCGATTTTCAACTGCTATAAACCTATCATTACAGAACCGTCTGGTTCCCAGACCTAATAGGCTTAAATCTAATGTTAATGGACTTTTAATTTCCCTTTAAAAAAACATGATGGATAAATAATAAAGACGGGAAAGAATGTTGCAAGGTGACGCTGCTTTTTCTACATATATCATCTCATTGAAGGCTAGCCATTGCAAAACTGAAGATGAATCTGGAACTGAGAAACATTTCCAATTTCGTTAGGAAATACTTAGACAATTTTCTTGACCCTCCATCATGTCCATAGACATGATAGACTTTGTACACTGACTACTGCTGAAGAAGTGGCGTCAGGTTGCAACATTCTTTCCCTGGAGTCTAGAGATAACTACATGTAGGAAAGAATGTTGCTACTTCATGCCACTTTTTTCTTCTCATATCACCGCAGTGCATATCATTGCAAAAATGTAGCCTGAGAAACTCCAGCTCCAATGCTCATCAGGAATTTGACATTCTAAATGTCGAATTCCTGATGAGCCAGCCTCATTCAGAGTGTGCTGAACTTTATGCCCCTCCCCTTTTCAGAATCCACCAATCAGCATGCAGATCTTTGTGAAGACCCTGACGGGCAAGACCATTACGTTGGAGGTGGAGCCCTCCGACACCATCGAGAACGTCAAGGCCAAGATACAGGACAAAGAGGGTGAGTATGGCTCCTGAAACCAGAGCAGAAATGAAGGTACTTGTGATTGATTATAAGTCCATCAGATGTCAATTTCATCTTCTTCAAGTCATCCACACGTAGTGACCAACTCGGGTCACAAAACCTCTAAAGTTACAGGAATTAACCCTAACCCACCTCACTCCTCCAAAATCCTCCTGGCGGTTTTGGAGGATTCTAGAGGATTGAGGATGAATGGTGATTGAATCAAATGAGGATTCTGGAGGATTGAGGATGAATGATGATTGAAGCACATGAGGATTTTGGAGGATTCAGGATGAATGGTGAATGAAGCACAAGAGGATTTTGGAGGATTGAGGATGAATGCATTTTGAGGCAGGACTGTCTGATGATTTTGAAGGATTTGGCGTTGGTTATCCTTCATTTAAACACGAGTGCAAAGTTTTGGGATGAGGAGGATTTTGGAGGATTGAGGATGAATGCATTTTGAGGCAGGACTGTCTGACAATTTTGAAAAATTTAGGCGGAGTTGAAAAATTTTGGAGGATTTTGGAGGATTGAGGATGGTTGTAAGCAACAAGGGCCTAGGGTAAGGGTTAATTAAAGGGAATATACGTCATTTGCTTTTGCTGTAATTTTCAGAAATGGATGGAATTGGGGGGTTGGAAATATAAAGCAAATATAGTTACACTGACTTTTTTGAGGTTTTGGGTTCGAAAATGCTATAAAAACCAAGAAAAACAATCGTTTTCCTGTAGTCTGGTTCCCTGACTCCATATAAGAAGAAACAGAGCAGTTCACATACATTGGGGAATTGTAAGGTCAGGGAATCAGTCTAGCTGGCTTGTACCCGTTCATAGGTGCGTAATCGATTGCAAACAAGTGCGATGGTCAATTGGGGCCAGTATTTGAAAAAAAGCCAGTTTTTTTTCCGGCCGACCAGTGTTGGAAATTTATACAGAAATACCACTTTTCTTGAAAATGACAGTATACCAGGTGCCATGATTTAACAGGATGCTTTACACTGTCGTTCACTAACAGTCCAGCAAGGTATTTCAAAATGATTTGGTAGTTTTATTTTTTGATGTTTGCAAATGTTGTATTTTCCCTTTAATAACGTCACAGACATTTTTCGTCTCATCAAGACAGCTGAACAACTTTTGAATATTTAACAATTGTTGACTGCTGTTTTGTGGGATGTGTCGTTTTGTACACCTGAGGGGCGCATCTACATGTATGTACCCTGAGGATATTCAAAACGTCATATCCCACATCACAGCAGTCAACAATTGTTTTGTTATACCTCCGTCTAGGATTCTTTGGAGTTTGATTCACTTGTGATGTAATTGTGACTCGGGCAGCTTGAAATCCAGGGATCCCTCCATATCGATTTGCCAATAATATGGAAGCGGTTTTATGATTGCAGGTATTCCTCCAGACCAGCAGAGGTTGATCTTTGCCGGCAAGCAGCTCGAGGATGGACGCACACTGTCAGACTACAACATCCAAAAAGGTATCGAAATAATAAACAGAGAAATTGGCTGGAGCACGATTTGAACTTGCGACCTCCGGATTACCAATAACCTGGAGGGTTTTGAAGTTTTTGTGGGGGCTGTGGTCCAGTGGTTACGGTGTTTGACTCGAGTGCCGTGGTACATGGGTTCGAATCCTGACGGGGAACATGGTCCTTGTGCTCTTAAGCAAGGCACTTTACCATTATTTCTTCGTCCTTTGGATGGGACGCACATGTAAAGCCGTAGGTCCCGTGTGTTGTGTAATGCACGTTAAAGAAACCAGTAACATTTACTGCCAAGAAAAGAGGTTTGCCCCGGTGTTTCTGAAAGTGGCAGCAATATGCGCCGCAGTACCTACCTTGTAAACCCTTTATAAAGGTGCTACATAATGGGTCTCATATTTCTCATAAACTTCACTAAGCTGTCTTTAAAAACATAGACAGAATTACCAGCGCCTTGAGTACCTAATTTTAGGTAGATACGTGTGCTATATAAGACTCCGGTAAGACTTTGGTATTGTTATCCATACTCCAAAGAAGATTACCTCAAGGATTTTAGAGTGTGGGTGCTAACTCTATGGGCAACATCTGAAGGGTTTAAAAGTTCAAAAGACTACATGTAGGAGAGTTTTAAGGGGATCGAAGCAAAATCTGCAATATCAGCCGACATTTGAAGAAGAAAAAAAGTAGGGGGATAAAAAGCGCGTCAAACGGGTGGCATGGGTGGCTTGTGCGTAAAGCGCTCGCCTCTCACCAAGGTGACCACGGTTTCAATCCTGGCCGCGGATCGCATGTGAGTAGAGTTGTGCGTTGGTTCTCTCCTGTTTCACGAGGGTTTTTCTCCGGGCCCTCCGGTTTTCCTCCCTCCGGAAAAATCAAACACTTTCGATCTCAGGCTGTGCTCCGTGGTCATATATGGGTCGATGTGGCCGGCAGCCATAGGCGCCTTTACGTGCCAGCGGCCAGACCACGTTGTAGCCGCGTCCTTCGCAATTCAGCATACCAGCTGTGAGTAAGGATAATTAGCCTCCCAAATTATTATTATTATTATTGCACCACTTTTTGTGTAAGCACCATACCAGAAACCGGAACCTTTTTTTTTTTGCCTAATGAACGATTTGTGTTTCTTGTTTTAGAATCCACCCTCCATCTTGTGTTGCGTCTGCGAGGTGGGATCATTGAGCCCAGCTTGAAGATTCTGGCCAGCAAGTACAACTGCGACAAGATGATCTGCCGCAAGTAAGTCCTCCGGATTTTGTGTACTAGGCAACTAGGCAAGCCAAGTAAACCTGTCACAACGCACTCACAATTCTATTCAAATGATTCAGAATGACTATACATGGCTAAAACTGTAGAGTTCAACTAAAGACAAGCCTTTTACATTCTTATCTCAATTGTCAGGTGTTACGCTCGCCTGCACCCCCGCGCCACCAACTGTCGCAAGAAGAAGTGTGGCCACTCCAACAACCTCCGCCCCAAGAAGAAGCTGAAGTAAGCTGCTCGTCAACCTCTGTCCCAGACACCGGAGCACAGACCCTCACGTTTCATTGTCACAACTTCAACGCAGCTAATCTCAATATTTCCTTCAACTTTAGAATATGCTACAATGCACATGTACCCAAAAACAAAATCGTCATGAAAGCCAGACGACATTGTGTTTTTAATGAAATCGTTTTTTTGTCATGGCTAGTTGGAACATGAAAAAGGCTAACAGTAACCTCAAAGGTTAACTGTAACCTCAAAAGGTTAACTGTAACCTCAAAAGGTTAACTGTAACCTCAAAAGGTTAACTGTAACCTCAAACTTGAGGTATGGATTGTGAAATAAATGTTTAACAGACAGGTAAATAAATTCAAAGGCGTGGAATAAACAAACTGCTGAGTATCTTGTACTGTTCCGTTGGGTCTGTCTGCTGGTTTTGAGAAAACAAAGGAAGATGTTTACACTGTAAGATTACACTTATCCATGATGAATTTCATTCAATTTGATTGATGACTATCGTGGTCAGACCGGTGCAAGAAATACTTCTCAACCTGGAACCCAGGAATCTGTAAAGTGTGCGGTGCGCATTCTTCGGACTATTATGTGATGCTAGCACGCATGGGCGTCAATCTGTGGGGTACGGGGGGACCTGTCCACTTTTTAAAGTTTCTGGCATATCGTTTGTCCCCCTATACACACTATCTTTTATCGCCCACGGGTATAAATTGTAGCCTATATTTCGTTCTATAGCTCAGAATAGCTGAATAAATGAATCCAAACTTAAAAATGATTTTACATGATGATTTTCAACCAAGAGGTGTGCTTATGAAGTATTTTTGGTGATTTTATAAGTACCGTCAAAATAGCTTCCGGAACAAACTAAGATATTTGGGAAAAAGAGTTAAAAGTTAATTTTCACCAATGTAATGCAATGTAAGACTTATTATGGAATTCCAGCATAGCATCTGGACACATGATCCTCATATTATTTTTCAAGTGGGTACGTACATATAGGAAAGGTTTATAGGTAAATACAACTTTGTAGAGACGCACATAAACTTTTAGTCACAATCCCCCCCTACAAATTCTGTCCAACGAAACAAGAGAAAGCCAATTCGCATGCCCCAAATTCATTCATTATTGTTGTAAAATCCATATGGACAATGGCAAAATCACTACCGACCACATAACATAAACAATGATACGTAAACGTTCATGTGTGCACTTTATTATTTCGCTCGTATACCCCCGCCCTGCAAACCCTGTTTGCAGAGCAAGGGCGGATCCGGGGGGGGGGGGGGGGGGGGGGGCAGGGGGGCAAAGGGGGCATGCCCCCCCCCCCCAAAAAGCAAATCCATTTTTTTAAATTTTTGTTTAGTGACTTCGCAATAAAGGCAAGACAATGAGTACACCACCATCTTTTCCTCACAAAGCATATTGGTTAAAGTGGTCAGAAATTGCCTCAGATCGCACCACAGAGCACCTTGAATCAAAAAAAAAAATTAAGCGGGCCCCGAACCCCACGCCGTAATTTTGTTGGACACCCTTTTTTGGACACCCTTTTTGGGGACCAACATGTTTTTTTAGCCCCCCCCCAAAATTGTGTTCTGGATCCGCCCTTGTTGAAGGCGTGCGTGGGGTACGAGCGAATTCATTATCGGATTATCCTGTCTATTGAGGGCGCCATATACGCTCATAGCCGGGCGAAAACATCAGACACACCATACAAGACATGTATGGCGCGGTGTTGGACACGTGTGGAATTTTTTACCTAAAAGAACGATGGACTAACCTTGGGACTATACGGTTGGAATCCAGGACCTGGCATCAAAACTGGTGAGTACAAAGTTAAATTTCATTAAATATAATTTCAGGAATCAAGGAAAAAGAAAGTGAAACGGAATTGACATGTCATGTGCATGTCTGGTATGCCGGCAAATTATCGTTGTGTCGGGCCGGCGCAGTTTGCTCGTACATATACGTGCATGCAGTGTTGCCAATTAACCTCAATGTTGACAAGCTTCAAAATTAAACACTAACATTATTTACTAAAATAATGCTTGCCTATGTTCCTGTTGTGTACAAAAAAAATGATATCATGAAATGTATTCCGAAATTCGATGTTGACGTCCGTAAATCGGGCTCAAAATTAGCTGAGGGTACGCGCTCCCATAATGTAGTGCACTAGGACACAAGTATTATGAGATCTTTAAAGTTACACATTCTGCTAAGGCTTTATCATCTCCACTTATTCAACAAATTGTCACAAGATTATTATTATCATAAATGTGTTTTTTGTTTGGTGGGGGGGGGGGGCAATTTCCGGAAATCGCCGCACAGAATCAGCTTCATTGAGGTACGGTTTCCTAACGTACATGCACTATAGCTTTTTTGTATAGGCCTTTAGAACAAAAGTAAATTCGTTAAAGTTAAAAAGAAAATCTTGTTAGTCTTTATCGTATCCACTATCTCGATATCCGAGTCTCTCTCTCAGTCCGGTGAAATACAGTCCACCATCTGGTGTATTGACACTCATCCATCAAAAGATTATTAGTACATGTGTGTGGGGGGGGGGGGGGGCACATTATTAAGAAGTGTTTAAATAACCGTAAACCGGCCTGCATTGTTTACAGTGTCTAAAGCCATAGCTGTCGGCAGATCGTATATAGCGCGCCGTCATGTCGCCACCCCAGCTAGTCTCGTCTAATATGGCGAATCATAATTATATGGTCTATGATATGTGAACAGATTCGCTGATTAGTTATGCAAGACAACCGCCTCTTGACCTCTAGATTTTGACCAATCAGTGGGCGCTTTCTATATATTTCAGGTCTTCGGTCATTTACCCGTTGCGCGTCATATACAGTGGAATAGACAGTCCTGAATCCTCCAATTTCAATGTGATTTTGCGCACCCCCTAGGGAGTAAGGGTAAAAAAAAAAACCTGTGTCACGCGCTCTGTATCATATGTTACGAGATAAGCGCCAGTTGTATTACAATGCACAGCATTCGAATTGACCAATCAAACCATTATAAGTCCTGATTTGGAAATGAAATGATGTCACGATTTAGTAAAGTCAAATCTGATGGGCTGGTGTGCGGCTTGCATAATTTATCTGTATGTCTAGACATATCAGACGTTATAAAGGAGACTTGGCTCCGGCGATAACGGGCGATACTCCGATTACCCCCCCCCCCCCCACCCCACCCAACTTTTTGACAACTGAGTAGTCCTGCGAAGTTACCAGGATAAGTGGGTTAAACCGAAATTGCCTTTTTTTGCACGTGTTTTGTTCATTTTTCCCGAAAATGGCCCTGTTCTTTTTGCAATTGCTGTTTATTTAAACGTCCTGTGGAGAGCGAATAGCGCCGCCTTTTGTCTGATATTGGGGCCGTGTTTAGTTCTATTCATGGAACAGTCCCATTATGAATGTGCTTTGGTCGATTTGTGGCCCATTCAGAATCTCAAGTTTTTTGGGGTTTGTTTTTATGCCCCGCGGTGAAGCCGAAGGGGCATACTGTTTCCGCCTTGTCCTTCCGTGGGTGGGTGGGTGGGTGTGTGTGTTGAGAAGGTGTGGGTGGGTGTGTGTGTCCGGACAAATCTCGTCAGCGCGATAACTTGAGAAATACTTAACATATGAACTTCAAATTTGGTTTATGGATTGTCCTTGGTAATCCTAAGAAGCCTTTTGCGTTTGGGGCCGAAAGGTCAAGGGTCAAGGTCACAGTGGCTGAAACAATAGAAATTTTGTCAGCGCGATAACTTGAGAAATACTTTACATATGAACTTCAAATTTGGTTTGTGGATTGTCCTTGGCAATCCTAACAAGCCTTTTGCATTTGGGGCCAAAAGGTCAAGGGTCAAGGTCACAGTGGCAAAAACAAAAGAATTTTTTTCAGCGTGATAACTTGAGATATACTTTACATATGAATTTCAAATTTGGTTTGTGGATTGTCCTTGGCAATCCCAAGAAGCCTATCGCATTGGGGGTCGAAAGGTCAAGGGTCAAGGTCACAGTGGCTAAAACAATAGAAATCTTGTATTTATTCTGAGATCATAGGGATTAGGGATTAATTCATATAAAACCTACAGAAGACACTAATGCTGTCAGTGAACGTTCCGTTTGACCAAGGTACATGTAAGTTGATGTTAGAGTGGTGTTATGTCATGGAAAGTCACGGTTGTGGGGCATTTGTGTTTGTAAAGACACCTGACTTGTTGTTCGTTTAATTTAAATACGCATGTATCAAGCTATAGCTGTTACAAATGCTTATGCTTAGCAGTGTCTGTTCTGAGGAATTTCCCGTGAAAATACCCTCAAACCTTACGTCGGAAGGAGTTATTTTATTTCGATAGTAAGCAGGTAACTTTTACTGCTTTTAACTTGGGGGGGGGGGGGGGTAAGTCTGCCGCCGTAACCATTTTGTAGATCTTTTCAAAAGCATTACAATTGTGTGTATATACATGTGTAGGTGTAGTTAATATAGGTTTTCCCGGCCAATTTGCTAAAAATGTTCATTTATTTCTGAAATTCGGTCATTCCTTTTCGTCTGAATTTGAGAATCGCTCTGAACACGCATTATATTTTCGCTACCAGAATAGTAGTGGATTTATACAGTTCATCGCGAAAACTCGAATTGTCTTATATGCTGCCAGTTTGGGAATCTCCATCCCTGTGAAATATTAAAATCGTTTGCCAAAGTCACCGAAGCATGCTCCCCTGTTTACATTGTTTATATGAACACTCGTTTATTTGCAACTTGTTTTACATGTTTTACGTTAGTGACGTACGGATGTCCTTTAATAAAACGCATAACAAGTTGGAAATCTATTAACGCCTCAAAATCTATGTACAAAAGTGGAGTAAATACGTTATTTTTTTAATCAAAACTGATGTCTCTATTAAGGCCAACGAGCTGTTGCTGAGTCTCAGTATAGTACATTCTCGTTTTGCATTGGTTGCTTTATATGGTTCCGTATCCAGGCAGACTTTGAACCAATGCAGTTTAACCTTCAGTCTGGGTTATTTACCAAATTTCTTACGAAAAGATTTTTGTAAAGGTAATGTAAATAAGCAATAAAAGCCACGGTTATTTACAATTGATAATCTGTTGACGATAACGCATACAGCAAGGTGCGGCGGACTCTGGAATTGTTGGCAATAATTTTACACACCCAAGGATCGACAGAAGTGTCAAGTGTTATTTCTTATGCATAGCCCTAGGTTTATCTGATCCAAAAAAGTTTGAGTTACGAATAGAAATTTTGTCCCGTAGTCTATGTTAACTTTGTTAGGGAAAAAATTGCAATTTGAAACTTCATGTATATAATCTCAGTTCGTGCAATCGAGTGAATTAATGTTTAAAATGGAAATTGAATCATTCTTACAAAACAAAGCCAACCAGTTTTGATTTTTGTAACAGATCGGAAGAATGATTCCATTACTTTGTGAGTGCTGGAGTCTGCAAATATTTGTCTCGTTTCGTAAATTGTAGATTATTTGTCAACTCATGTAAAATATCAACAAAATAACAGTTGAAATCAGTATTCAAAACACTACATCATGAATTATATGCATATTCATATTGACTGATAAACGATGACTGAGTTGATTTTATAAAACAAAATTCCAACCCGTTCAACCCGAATTATGGCAAAATAATGTACATTTTGTGTTATTGAATTAATTACTAAAGAGGCAAGTAAGTACATGTAAAAATTATTGTACATGTATGTCTGTCTGTGTGTAAAAAGTTTCATGATATTGCAATATTCTATACTTACTATTCAGTATCCTCCTCTTTTGTGTTAAGTTAATATATATTGGATTGAAAATCCCTAAGCAGTGACTTTCGATTTCAGGCAATGAAAGAAAAGGACACAATATTTGTGCAAATGTGTGTCTCGTCAATTAATGTTATACAGCATCATGGTCGTACATGTAAGCACAGATTATTATTATTTTTCAAACCACCGGACTACCCTTGTAAAATCCTTACGAATTTATTTGAGACCTAACACAAATATGTAAGGAAATGTAACAGCAAAGCTCTTACAGATTGTATTTGATTGGATGTGTTATTTACATCTCACAGTAGTCCACATGTGACAAATACGCCTACTTGGGATTTTCCATAATGCCCTCAAAATGTTTACTCACGGATGTGACGTAAGGCCACTATCAGAGTTGACCTTTCTCTTCTGGCTTCCTATTGGTTAGTTTTATTTAGCCAGCCGTTACTATGCTACCTTTGGCCATTTTATGTCATCAGCTCTTTGATTTGTTTGATTCTTTTCGTAAGATTAGAAGTAAAAATGCACAGGGATTTTCCATTTAATTATTGTTTACCAAATGGCATCCAGCAATTACATGTGAATCAGAAATATACCTTATGTATTCTGATCCACTATGGTCTTGCCCAGTTAATAATGGAGACATTACAAAACATACGTTATTTGAATGGAAATTAACGACTAAAAAAAGATGAGTATTAAAAAGAGCTGTTTGTATTAAGCACCCTTTTACCTGTACAACTTAGAAGGAAATATATATAGACTTTAAGTTCTCAAGTTAAGGTACATATTGTGCACTAGAACAAGTACTATGTCTCGTGCCACACGTGGCCTAGTGGATAATGCGCCCACCTCGCAAGCACACCGCTCGAGTTCGAGTCCCAGCATTTTCATATGGTTTGAACCTTTGATTCAAAACATAATCTTTATTTGTAAGACTTGTCTTCTTTTATTTGTTTAAATCCTAATCGTACATTTTATTGCAGATCATTTCATTTTCAGTTTCTGATTCATAGCGTTTAAAGGGAAACAATTAAGTGCGAAATTGCATTAAGTTTGATTCCCATTTCGCCAATACGAAGCCACAACGACAATGAAAGCGTGGAACCAGACATAGATTCGTAATGGTAAAAAAAAAATCCTGCCCCCCCCCCCCCGCCCCCAAAAAAGCCAACGCGCATGTTTAGTGTCGTGCTGATTAAACAGCTGGGACAAAAGGGCAGTGGATATTTGACCGTAAACCGGTCTCCGATTTATTTTTCAATTAGAAGTTTCGCATGCATTGCTACATGTGTTTGAGCCAGATTGTATGGGGTTATTCCATATCCCATGTACGCGCACTTCCAGTTGGTTTATCATTAGGCCAACGCCGTAGTAACGGTCCCTTCATTTATTGCTTCAACTTGATTGACACTCTGAGCGTATAGTTTAATTCGAGGGGCATCCAAAGAAATTGTATGCGTCTCATATCATGCCCAGTAAAACAATGTCATGATGAAAATGTATAATTTTCCAATAAAATCCCCATGTGATTAGCACGTGACGGGGCAGCATAGCTTACATGAACTGGTCAATGTATATCATTTACCAGTTTGGCCAACCCCGTTCCCATGGCGTCGAGCTGCACGCTCCCACTAGCTGTCCTCTCATCTTGGATTATTTGCATGTTCATTAATCTTGTACATTGTAATGAGTTACCTGTAATAAGTATAGCCTGGTGCCTGATCATTCTTTAAATCAGTCTGCAATTAGGTCTACAGCAGGTTTGCTTAATATATAGGCCTTTCCGAGTAAAGATTTAAGAGTAAAGCACCCAACGATTTAGAGCGAAATTCGTTCAATTGAATGGATCGAGTTTTCCCTTGAATTCCCACGAGATCGATTTTTTCCAGACTATTTTGGAGTTATTTGCACAATTATTGTCTCTTTGGAAGTTGGAGAATTTGAGACAAAAAAACAAACCGCCATCAGCCACATGCATCGCTATTATAACAAACAACAATATAGGGCCTATTGCGGGAAATCTTGTAAATTCCCCCCCCCCCCGTGAAAAGAGGAAAAGTAGTGCACATGCGCTAATTCTGCAGGCAAAAATAAACGATAAATTTTGAAACACTATAGGCTTGGGAATCCCCATGCCCTGTAAAACAATATTGGGCGAATAAATGCCCATTTGTTTTTATTTTTGGACTAACAAACAAACTCCAATCACCAATTTTTTACATACACCTTATTTTATAACCAAAAAAACTGTATTTCCCCTACAACCTATTTTTACTTTAAAAAAAAAGACCCAATAAAATCTCCCAATAATTGCAGTCACGTTATTCTATATGTACACAAGTATTTTTAGGCGCATCTGTAATTAATAATGAACTTTGGTCTGATAAGCAACGTACTCGAAATCTTTTTATTTACATACAGCTTATCGTGTAACCAAAAACTATATTTTACCTTAAAAAAACTAATAAAGTTTTTTCACCTTTCAAAATCTGGGGCCCGATAGACATGTAGTGGTTTTATCAACTGATATTACAGGCACCTGATTTTGTTTTAAGCACACAAGTTTATATTTGTAACTTTGGAAAGATAAAAACACCCTACACAAACATGTGATCATTACCAAAGAAATATGAGTTTACGCGATTTTGTCAATGCTTTTCAAGCCTATTATTTATTAAATGAATTGCATTATAATTAATTGTTTCTATTGTAACCTAACTTGTTGATTTAAAAATCCCAAAACGACCAGTGTAAATTAAAGTTACATCAAAGTTACGGCATATTTAGGAGCCAACAAAGGTATGGATATTTAAATACAAGTTTAAGCGTTTGTTGTTTCGGCTGGCAGATGATGTCAAGTTTAATGTGAAATACTTTGTCATGATCAAACAAAAAATTTAATCAAAACGTTTCTAAGGAGATGCAAAATGTAACACTGACTCCTCCACCTACTGCGGGGGTGGAAGACACCCCCTGCGGCCTCCCCCCGAAACGGAGTGACAATTTTTAGAGAGAGCAATTATGTCCGAAAATATGATTTTATCTGTTTTTCAAAAAAATGAGCTTTAAAAATAACAGTTTGTGTAACCGGAATGCAAAACAACCGGTTGTGCAACTTAAAAACACCATTTTCGGATGTCCCAAGGTATACTACAACAGAAAAACATTCTTAAGATTAATCAGAAAATTTTGCGATTAAACGGCCTCATCCGAGGGACTATCTGAGTCATGTGCACGCGAAATTGTACAAGCCCGTATAGTGCATCCGTATGGTCGCGTGCGGTTATATTTCGAGTCTGGAAGGGGACATGTTTTTGTCAAGCTACGTCAACAAAATCAAAAAGTATCAACCAAAATACGCCATAAAAATCAATTGCATTTTGATCTGCCTTGTTTCAAGCAATCTGTCAAGGGAGTGTTAAAAATACTGAATTCAATGATTACGATGATCGCAGTCCGTGCGTTGGCATACGCTATCGATTGGCGATACTGTTTTCATAGCAATTTTAGAACGAGGCTGAGATGTTAGCAACTTCAGAACGAGGCTAGGGTGATATCGTCATTTGCTTCTACTTACACATCCTTAGCATTTTCTAAAGCATATAAGTGACTGAATATTTATTAGGAGGCCATAGTAACGATCCAAAATGGCTACTACATGCATATACTCTAAATTTGCACGCATTCACCTTGTCTCCAGATATCATCAAGTAGTCTTGCCAAACCTCAGTATTGATGAGCTTCAAATTCACCAAGTTGCTTACTGGCACAGGAACTCTGTTGAAACTTTATTGAAAATCATGTGAACAGTGATAACATTGTGTTATTTGGCCCACCAAACAAAAACAAGGAAAACACGAGTGTCTGTAAATTTAGCTAAAAAGTAGGTGAAGGGTTGTCTAACGTTGGAGACTTGAACAACTTGATCAGTAAGAAAACTTTTTGACTTTGACAATCATTTAAAGGAGCAATAATCTTTTATTGTTTGCAATACAAAATGCTTTTCTCCTTCTCTCTCTTATTTTCAAAGAGTGAACATTCACTATATTCGGGTAATGATTGACTTACAACGACTAAAACTAGTGACCTGATGATTTAGAGTTCTGTCGAATATAGATCGAGTTTTCACTCAATTGATTTCCCCCATGCATTTCAATCTAAACAGTAGAGTTTTTTCCACACTAAATTACGACGTTTGAGGCCCATGGCAATGGGGGGGGGGGGGGGGGGGGGGGACATGTCCCCCCACTTTTTGAAGGGTGGGGGACACAATATCAAATGTCCCCCAGCTTTTTGAACTCGTGTCTCGTTTACATGGCCCTATTATGTACTACAATGTAGCGTTTAGAATCCATTTTCTTCCCGGGGCCCTTAAGCGGGCTCCAAACCATATGCCTTTGGCTAAGAAAACCCCGAAAGTTATGTTCTAATTATTATTTTTTGCTAAGAAAATTATTGGTTAAAGTGGTCAGAAATTGCATTAGATCGCAACACATACCATCTAGAATCAATTTTTTTCGGGGCCCTTAAGCGGGCTCCGAACCACACGCCGTAAGGGCTGTCCTCCCCCCCCCCCCCCACTTTGGAGAAGCGATTGACGCCCCTGGTTCTCAGCCTTTGAACCATGGCCGAACAACAAGACAAACACCTTCGCGCCCGGAGCCCACAAGAGGGCGCATGGTGCATGATATACTGCACATGGATTGATGAGGCACGCCGTTAGTATTGAGCTTTGTACACTTGTTTTTAAAATTATATATGGGATACTCGATATGGATTACCCACTACAAGAGGGCGTAATCAAAACGAACCACTGTCGGCCAAGTGAAGCACAATCTGACCACAATGTCTTAGGCCATTTAGAATCTTGTAAATTCTCCCCCGAAAATGAAATAAATGCGCATGCAATACTTCTGCAGGCAAATACGGTCCATTTTTGGGTCCCTTGTTTTATATGGGACATACACAAAAAGCTGACAGGAAGTTGAACACGCGCTTGTTGCATCGTGTGTACTTTCTGCTAAAATCCTGAATGTTTTCACAAAAAAGGTGCAGAATGCGCACTAAGTACATCTATGCAATCAGGTCCGCGCACATGATGACGCGACCACGACACGATCCCCAAATGGATGCATACCTGCAAATAAACTCACATAGACACTAGTGCTAAATGCACATACTTTAAAATTCTTTTAAAAATACTCAAAACTCTCACAGGTATTCAAGCTGCACAGAAAAATGATAATCAACATGTCATCTTTCGTTTTCTTTTCAATTTTTTTTGTGGGTTGACCATTGACTTTTCGAGATATTTTCACCCAAAGAAGACGACCCATATTTTCCGCAAAGCGGAAAAGTAGCCATCTTGAAAAACGATCCCTCCACAACATGGCAAAATAGCGCCACTTTCGAGCCCAATAGCATCCAAAATGCTCAGAATTTGAAGCCCCAAGTCCGGGCCAGAGGTTCATTACCATATCTCTTCAATTCCCCAATTTTACGGCGCTCAGAACTCTCTAATATAGAATATTTTGAGGGTATAACTTTTATTCATGAGCTTGCCGGATCGATTTACCAGTGTGCACCCAAATGATCCGCTCGCTATTGTTTATACTGTCAACCTGCTATGCCTATAGCATGTTGTCGCTGATAAAACAACCTCTGTGTCGGAACAGTGGCTTGGGAATCCCCGTAGGATCATGATGTCAGATCTATATTTTTAGAAGCCTATAACGCCCACCTGCCGCATTACACATCCACAGGCAAGCTGACGGTGGAATAGTACACGACTAGATGGTGCAAGTGTCTGGGTTTGGTTTTGAAAGTTGGCGCGGACAGATCTTTGGAGGTGCAAAGTTATTCGCATGTACATTTCGTAAGTAAAAATTATCTTATTAGCTAGGCCTCTTCTAAGGGGAACTATGTAATTGCGTATTTGAGTCATACACAGTTTGCACAATTTTGGTCATTAGGCCTATATGCAGACATGGTTCGTGATAAATGTTACTGACTGACTACTGTCATTTGTGAATTGGCCTGATTGTTGGCTGGTGAAGAGATACGTGCGAAGCTGTGGTGTATACCCTGCGTAGTGAGCTCCCGCTGCTCCATGGTTTATACACAAGATGTATAAAAAGACTGTATCAATTTTGAATGAACACAATGAAATGGATGGGATTAGCTTTACTTAGGCTTGCCTGTTTTGGTTTCAGGTGAGTGTGTCTAGTGCAAAATGGGGAATTCTCAAAGCCACTCATCTGAGCCCTTTACCGAGAACGGTGTAGAAAAGTATGCGAAATTTGATGACGACTGGTTTGCCGAAGGAGCTTCCAGATACGCCTATCGAGGTAAAATAAACTCCGTCAGTATGGGATGGTTCAAACGCAGTGAGCGATGCGTCGTAAAACTGTACAAAGAGAAGTACTCTGCCAGATTGAAAGAAGACGCTTGGAAAGCGGACAATCGCGCCTCCTTGAAAGCACAAGAAACATCTGTGGCGTTTAACGTCCACTACAGCGGTAAAAGCTCTGCAAGGGTAGAGGTTCTCACTCCTACCATCTCCCAAGTCAAGACGTTTGCTGCTCACAAGCAGCTAGTAGGAGACCCTGTTCCTAAAACGATTCGCGGAACCCATATTGGACGTACAGCGAAAGCCGATGTGATGGTCCCTGAGGGTGCCTCAGTAGCAATTGAGCGTTTACTTCCGGGACGGTACGTCCACTTCTTAAGCAATTCTTCTTACGTCAACCCCGACGTGGATACCCTTGTTCCAGAAGCCTTCTCCCACTTCACGTACCATGAATCAGAGGGCGAGATTCTAGTGATGGACTTACAAGGAGTTTACAACGGGAAAAGCTACGTCTTCACCGATCCATCAGTCCATAGCATGGAGAAACATGGGAAGAAGTTCGGCTACTACGGCCCTGCCGATCTCGGGGTGTACGGCGTGATGAAGTTCTTCCTAGATCACAAATGCAATCGCTTGTGTAAAGGGTTACTAACACCGGACACGTCAGGTATTCCAATTGAAATGAGGGGGGATTTGATCCAGGCCATTAAAGCTATCGAAGCAAGAAGTTCTACAACTTACACATACGAGTTGGTGGTTAACTCCGGCCTTGCGGCCGAAAAATTGCAAAATCTGCACACCGAAATTGCCCAAGCGCTTACTAAGAGTGGTTCTACGATTCCGGAAACGGTAAGAGAGTACATGTCTCCGGATTGGTCAGGTATAAAGAGCCGGATATTTAATAAAGTGGTTAGCAAAATTCCACTAAATGAAACGGAAAAATATTATTTGCATGCAGTGTGAAATTTTGCCCGTAAGTTCACTTTAAATTTACCAGTTGCGTATCCAGCGTGGGGGGGGGGGGGGGGGGGGGGGCTCCTTTCAACCCTTACCTGGCATATTTTTTTTTTAATTTAATAATTTTTCCATATTTGGTATAGAAGAGTCTCACATGAAAGACAAAAAAGAAATCCAAGCCCCCCCCATTTTTTCTTTAAAACCTTTACACTAGAGTTGATTCCCCGCCCCCACACTACATTAAAAGCTCGATACGCCGCTGATTTTTATTGTGAAACAGGTTTGCTAACAAAACTAATACAATTACAGTCAGTTACGTGTTTCCTATTATCACGGTGACCGTAATTTCAACACCGATTTCCCGTAAATTCAAAGGTTTTGTTTATGTAATGTAATGGAATACAAAGGTTGTGGCGTCGGGGCTGGTTGCAGTGTGGCGGGGGTAGGGAGGTGGATAGGTTCCAGTTACGGCAGCTGGGAGTGGGGGATGCAGACATTTTGCAGTTGGTCTTTTATACGCAGAAGTGGTTTTCATATGACCAGCAATATTACTTGCATCTGTACGTTGTTATGTAATTTTGTTTACATTTTTTTTTTACTGAGCCCACAGAAAGGGGTTGACCAAAGGTTTGTCTGACCAGCTCTCTGTTCAGTGTCCCTCCCAAGTGCGAAATTGATAAACTAATAATTGCATTCGACACGGCAGAAGCACCACGTTTGACGAAGGCCTCAATCGGGTGGCTAAAAACGCGTCGTACATAATGTTTATAAGTTGGATGACATGAAGATAATTTAAGGAAAGAGAATTAGGAAACGTGTCCAAAATATTGTTAAAGACATTATCACCCAGCAAAAGAAATCTTCCACGTGACCACGTCTTCATAAATACTTCTCGTTCTCACTGATGCCGTGAACCGGTAAAACCGGAAAGGTACATGGCAGGCTTTACTGAATCTTTTCCAAATTTCTTTTGACGATAACAGATGCAATTCACTTATTTTTGTACATTCTAAAATACCGGAAATTGTAATGGTTAAACTTGCTATAGACTTACTGTCGTTCGCCACTACAATAACAAAGAATGTCAAGAGACGTCTACGAAACATCAGAGATACTGTACAATAGGGGATTGGAATGATTATTATGATAACATTTTACAACCGGACAAACTTACAAGGAATCTACAATTGAGGAGGAGAGAAAACATTTACGGATCTAAATCATAAAAGTCGGATACGGATCGTTCTTCCGATCTCTTTAACCCTAAAAGGGCTGGGTTATTTTGACCATCTCTCAGCCGGGGGGGGGGGGGGGCGGATACCCCTTAAAATCTCGGCCATCGAGTGACGAAAAATTTTGAAACTCAGTACATGCATAGAGCAACTCATCATAAACATACCGAAGAAATTTCATGACTATAGGTCAAAGGGTAAAGGGTTTTGGAATAATGGCTAATTAATTATTCATGTGTACGAATGGTAATTCTGCTCTGTGTACACCATGGGAAAATTCAGTTTTCACGGCGCGTAGCCCCGGAAAATTTTTCCCATTTTTATGTTTTTGGTATCAAATGATGCGCAAGGCTTGAGGCTAAAAAGTCATTACAGCTCGGGTCGCGATATTTTTTTTTCAAGGCTATCGCGGAAAAAAGTCGAGGGAGGGGGTGGATTCCGCCCCCGGCCCTTTTAGGGTTCAGAAATCATTTTTTTATTATTAAATCGCCTCTTCAGTTACACATAACGTATATTTTACTGAAACGTATTTTTTTTACTGTAACTGTTCGAAGAATGAGGTAAAGCCTAGTGGAATTAAAACTCTACAGTGGCTTATATCGATGTAGGCAAGTGGGGGATGGCTTGTGACCAAAAATTAAAAAAAAATGCCTGACTGTGGAAATGACTTCCAAACTGTTACACAGTTGATAAATATGAACCCTTTGTATTAACATTTTAAAGGATGAGTATCAAAAAGTGCTATTTGTATTAAGCACACTTATACCTATAACAAATTATAATGAAAGACTATAGACTTTATGTTCTTATGTGTTGAATATAAAACCCATAAGCGACCGGTGTAAATTAAATTTGCATCCAAGTAATTTAATTCGGGTTTCAGCAAAGTGAGGATATTAACCCTAAAATGCCCCCCCCCCCCAGATTTCGGCCATCAAGTGACGAAAATTATGAAACTTAATACATGCATAGAACAACTTATCATGAACATACTATAGAAGTTTCATGATTATAGGTAAACATTTTTTGAATTATGGCTAATTAATCATCCATATGCCTGAGTGGTAATTCTGTTTTTTGTACATACGTATTGGGGAAATTCAGTTTTTACGGTGCGTAGCGCCGGAAAATTTTACGCTGGTCAGACTTTTATGTCTTTGGTATTGTTACGAACCCAGAACCCTTTGTATTAACACTTTAATTGAATCCATTCAGTTCAACATTTCACGTGTGACGTATTTGCTGACGTCGTCTCTCGCTCATGCGAAGACGTTGCCGCATGCCGATTTGTGGAGATGCAGAAAAAAAATACATCTCTTGTACATGCACAGAGTCCATGGTGCCACATTTTATATTTTGTCTTAACATGTAGTGGATTAACATGTAGTGGATGTAAACAGTTCACCATACTAACATATCATGGAAATTTAACTATTCTGGCATGCTGCCAGTTTATAGTTTAATGTGTTACTAAATAAAATAAACTCTTGCACATAGCTTCCTGACTTGATTGACCTGAAATTCAAGTCAACAAAATAAGCAGACCTGATGTTTCGGTCCTGACAAGACTTGCTTTAGAGACAATAGGCAGAATATCGTTTTCCAAATTCACCGATCTGCCATGGTTGGGGACCAATAAGCCATTTGCGAGTAACCTATACCCTTTGGGATTTACATTTGAAAGACCTCTGGTACACTGACTTGCTCAGAATGCTTGGCACATTTTAACTTTGAATTCTCCAGACCAAAGACACTGTTGCGAATCACATGATTCAGGGCAAGCTCTTCCATAGTTACGTATATAAGAGACGCTCAACACCTATACATTGTTCACAATGGGTGACAATGGCGCAAAGACAACAGACCATGCCGGAGCTGGGGGTTGCTATTATAAGGCTTGCCCCGAATAACGTGATATAGTAATTGTCTCTTTGGTCGGGAGAGTTCAAAGTTAAACCGTGCAAAGCTTTGTATTAAGCCAGCGTTCCAGATTTTATTCAAATTTAACTCGCAAATTGCTTGTTGCATGTAAAACTGTGCAACTTGTTTTAAATTGGTTGAAAATGCCTCTTATGAGATAATGTAAAGGACCCGGCAACCCTAACTGCTGAAGGAGTCACTTTAGTCCGATTGCAATTTTAACTTTAGCGACTTCTTGTTATCACTTTTAAATGAACCTTCTTTGAAGAAAAGTTGTAATTTATATTTTGCCGTTTAGAGCAGGTTTAAATCTGTTGAAACGCATCAAAATGTACAAAGGCGTATTAATTGTTTACATAAAATGGAGTAAAATTTCTTGATTTTTCTTATCACAAGTAAAGTCTCTATTATCTGCAGATCTCGTGTTTACTGTGGCAGAGTCCGTGTTGAGATAAATTCTCGTCTTGCATTGGTTGCTATATTTGGGTCCGTATCCGGGCACAGTGTGAACCAGTGAAGTTTAACTATCAGTGTGAACTTTTAACCAATTTCGTACGAGAATTAATTTGTAATGACCACAGTTATTTACCACAGTTTTTTTTACGATAACGCAGGCAACAAGGTGCGGCGGCCCCTGGAATTGCTAACAGTCATTGTACATGCCAAGCGATTGATACAAGTATCAATTGTTATTTCTTTAATGCATGGTTTTTAAATGAACTACAAAATTTGAACTTGCAGATTGAAACTGCGTCCCAGGAAAAAACAAACAAATGTAAGGTTGTAAATAACTATTTGAAACTTCATGTATGCAATCTTAGTTAATGCAATCCAGTATATTTTGCAAAAGAAATTAAATGGAAATTGAATCAATCCAACAAAAAAGCCAAACAATTTTGCATTTTTAAAAGATCTGAAGACTGGCTTGTAGCCCATAATTTTGTAAGTGCTGGAATCTGTAAATGTTTGTCTATTTTCGTAAATTGTAAAGTATATGTAAATTCATGTAAAATATCAACAAAATAATAGTTGAAATCAGTATTCAAAACGCTACTGCATGAATTATATGCAGATTTATATCGACTGATAAAAGATGACTGAGTTGATTTTATAAAAAAAAAACAATTTCAACCCAAATAATAGCAAAATAATGTACATTTTGTGTATTGATTTAAAGTTATAATGCTTACAAAAGAAGTAAGCAGTAAATTGTAAATTAATTGTCTGTGTCTGACAATAATATTGCATTGTTCTGTACTATACAGCATTCTCCTCGTTGCTACACACTTACAGTTAATCTAGAATGGATTGAATATCCTTAGATTGTAGGCAATGAAGGAAAAGGACAAATAATTGTGAAAAGGCGTGTCTCGTCAATTAATTTTATACAGTTTACGATCGTTTGTACAGATAATGTTTTTTTGTTTGTTTTACTACCCTTGTTAATTCTTACGAATTAATTTGCGTCATAACACTTAAATTTAAAGTTATGTAACAACAAGGCTCTAGTTTCTGGAAGGCTTGTTATATGTCTATGTCGCACAGTAATCCACATACGCTTAACAGGTGTTTTCCATAATGTTCCAAATGGTGACGGGCGGATGTGACCAAGGGCAAATCCAGGGGGCCAAAGGGGCCCACCCCCCCCCCCCCGAAAAGAAACGACAACACAAACGAACCATTCGTTTTTAAAGTGACGTTTCAATAAAGGCAGATAATGAATACACCACCCTCTTTTCTAATGTGTAAAGTGGACTGACATTGCTTCAGATCGCACCATGCACAGAGCATCTAGAATCCAACCAAAAAAAAAATAAAAAACTAGAAATGTGTTTGTGGACAAACACTGAGCTGTTTCGACCGTCTTATTAATGACTGCCGTAAAGGAGTTTCATCCAGGTCAAATGAACATGTACAGTACATGCGTATTCTATACAAAAAGTGTCTATCCTACGTCCCTGACTATGCATGAACATAAAATCTGTCAAAGTTAGCCGGAAATCGGCTAAAACGGTCACTGTGGACAGGATTTGACCTCAGCAACACGTGCGCTGCGCGCGGGCTGACTGACATACGATATGTACAACGTACGTGCATGCACATGTACATGTACATTGTGGACTGTGCATGTTTTAAAGCAGAGTTATTTTCAACCTGAAGTTTTAAGCGTGCGCAGGGCATGTCCGAGTTTGCTTATTGCCTAGAAGCTTTGAAATATTCTAGACCTACCCTTAAATAGACAATAAAAGTAAAAACTAATATAAAAACAGCCATGGTTGATTTTTCAGGAATTTTCTAAGGAAAAAGAGTCTTTTCATTATAACTTCCGGTCTGATGACGTCATACACCTTAAACTTCGCACACGTCTTAAGTGGGTCAAGGTCATCATATACACCAATATTTAGGCGATTCTGACAAACTTCGCCACAGACATCTATTCAAAATACATGTTTGAAAAGTTTCAACCTGTCGCTAGAGGGCGCTTGAAGATTGCATGACGTCATCGGTAGATGAGTTAAAGAATACTATCAGCCAAGAGACTAACACCGTTAAAAGCAAGTTCATATCTATTACCACTTTCAAATAATAAGCCACTTCCGGTGTGGGCCTTTTTCGACCGGAAGCAAGGGTCACGTGATTTCACGCACACTGAATGAAATAAAGACCTGAACCTACTCTACCACTTGCCGACAACAGAATGCTGCGGACGCATACGGTTGATTTCTTATGCATTTTTAAATATTAAAATTGTCACAATTTAATTGCCTATAAATAAACACCGGATGACGTCATCATGACGTCATCATTACACAATGTTGTTTGAATTAGAGTCTTTGCGTGGACAAAGATTGATGTAAATGAATTACTGGCAAAGTGTCGAAAATGCCCTGTGAAAATCGACAATTTTTTTAAATTTCTGTGTACAAAGTCTATGGGAAAAATTAAATATTCAAAATTCTATAATAAGTCACGTGATGACGTCAGAATGACGAAAAGTTTCGGCACACATCTTCAGATGGTGGTCTAAGTGTGTGCCAGGTTTGAAGTCGATCGGATTTGAAAAAAAGCCAAAAGTGACTTGTAGAACGAAAACACGTGTTATCCTATGAGAAAAAAAGTCTGAAAAATAAAAGAGAAAAAAAAAAATAACAGAAACAAGAGCTGTTTCGGTGTGTACACCGAAACAGCTAATAAAAAAATCGGGTCCTGCGACGCCGTACTTTTTCTACCCACTTTTTTGGGGGCTATTTTTTTTGGCCCACCAAAAAATGTTTTCTGGATCCGCCCTTGGATGTTACGTCATACCACTATTAGTGTTGACCTTTTTCTTCTGGCTTCCGATTGGCTTTTTCGCATGTCGTTACTAGGCTACCTTTGACCCTTTAATTTCATCGGCTCTTTGATTAGTTGAGTACTTCTTTACTTTTCAAAAGTCAAAATGCACAGGTATTTTCCATAATTATTGTTTACTAAATGTGATGAAATTATGAAATTAGATGTGAATCAGAAATATACCGTATGTATTCTGATCCACAATGGTCGTGCCCATACATGCGTTATTTGAAAGGAATTGTTTGACCAAAAAGGATGAGTATCAAAAAGTGCTATTTGTATTAAGCACACTTATACCTATAACAAATTATAATGAAATACTATAGACTTTATGTTCTCATGTGTTGAATATAAAACCCATAAGCGACCGGTGTAAATTAAATTTGCATCCAAGTAATTTAATTCGGGTTTCAGCAAAGTGAGGATATTAACCCTAAAATGCCCCCCCCCCAGATTTCGGCCATCAAGTGACGAAAATTATGAAACTTAATACATGCATAGAACAACTTATCATGAACATACTATAGAAGTTTCATGATTATAGGTAAACATTTTTTGAATTATGGCTAATTAATCATCCATATGCCTGAGTGGTAATTCTGTTTTTTGTACATACGTATTGGGGAAATTCAGTTTTTACGGTGCGTAGCGCCGGAAAATTTTACGCTGGTCAGACTTTTATGTCTTTGGTATTGTTACGAACCCAGAATGCTTGATTATGGAAATCTAGCGCCCTCAGCGATTCACTCTGTCCATGAAGTACACAATCTTCTTCTTGTCTTTTATAGTTCCTGTATTTTACCATTTATCGTAAATTGCCAACTTGCACTTTTATTCACAGGGTCTCTTACCAAGCACAGCGCATGATGCAATACCACGCGCGCTACTGTATGCATTATTCATGTGGCGATGTACATGTGCGCGACTGACCACACCTCCCTTCGCCCCAGCGAGCTAAGTTCCTTTCCCCATAGCATGCGTGCTTTGGCGTTCTCCGAGAGACTGCTCAGCGGCACGGAGCATTTCTCTCCCCCGTGTGCTACCCGTGAACACTAACTGGAGTTCTCGGTCCAGTATTCCAGTCCCGTACTTAGCTCGAGGGAATGGAATGTTACCCTTGCGTGGTCGCGTAGCTGGGCGTGGTAAGACATCCTGTGGTGTCAATAACCTGTGACACAGTAACCTTTTAGCTTGTCACTCACTCAAGGTTGCTCGAGATGTTGTGTAAACACTTTTGCACTCTGGTCTAACTATTTGCACACATCTCTCTCTGTATTTGCACACTTCTCTCTCCATGTTTTCCCTCATGTAAATCGGCACACGTTTCTAGTCTCTTGCACTAGGCACTCTTAGTAAATCATTTGACTAGTCACGTGACCCTTAGACATGGAAGATTACTATTGGTTAATTCCTAAATCAGTGCTTATGCATTATTTAATCCCGAGACTTCTACTGCCTATAAATACCGGAGGTTTCCCTCAATTTCGGCAGTGCGGCGAACCACGAAACCATTGTAGTGCAAACGAACCCTAAACCCAAAGTTGTGCGGTGAACTTATATGTTGTGCGGTAAATCTTAAGATGTGCGACGAACTCGACTCTGACATACCGATTGTTGTGCGACTCTAGTCACTACGAAGCATCGGCCTCCCTTGGTGGTTGAGGCGCGGTGAAGTAATAGTGCAATCACTAGTACTAGTGTTATTATGAAGCATCCTTCTCCTAGATCCCTGGAGGAGTGTGTAGAAGCTGGTGAAATAGTAATACACTAGTCCCAATGGTGCTGTGCGGTTTCGAATGGCCATTTGACTGCTCAGTAGTCTTGACTTAAACATGTTGTGCGGTTGTCTGGTGTTCTAGCCCAGCCAGAGCTAGTTCATCCCCGTCACCACAGCGGACCGCTCCCGCTGTGGCCAGCCGGCTCCCCGTAGCCATTCCCCCGTAGTTCAGCTATGCTAGCCCGGTCTTGTCATAAACACTATCCTTGGTGCATAGTGCCTCGATTGACCTTGGATATCCGATACGCCACATGCACACTTTGGTTCGAACTGTAGTGCGGCCTGGTTCACTTGCTGGCCCCGTCCAGTTGCCGTTGCCTCCCGGTCACCGTAGCGGTTCAGTTCGGTTCAGTTCGTATTTGTTGATATGGTTTTTACATAGTACATGTACATACTTTGTAGACGCCAACCTGTTATCTCTATAACGCTACCAAAGACTACCAAAAGGAGAAACCCTATAGGTTAATGAAATCTAACAAAGTTATGTAAAGTGAAGAGATGAATAAATCAGTGTGTTGACATGTGTGGCTGTCACCGCAAAGCTCTGTTTCCCTCCAACTTATTGAATTATTGTTAACTCTAATATATAAATGTTTCATGAACTGCTATTAGGGAACGTAACAGTATCAAAAGATACCAAAGTATGGACAGTCCTATAGATGGAAAGTCCATCCTTTACGATGGAAAGTCCTATAGATGCCGCGTTTGTTGTGAAACACTTCAGAAATATGCAAAAGTAAATGTGACATTGCGCGCGCAGAGAACCATCCAACATATACAAAAAATTGTAGATTACGTGGCAATGTGCTGCTCGACCAGGACCCAATTTCATGGCGCTACTTCCCACGAATTTCGCCGCTTACTGTCATCATTCTGTGCTGACAGCGTTAGTAAAAGTGTTACCGGATAGTAGTGTATACTGCGTATTTGACCTCGTTTTCCGGTGGAGGATCATGATCCTCATCGAGGATCATATCGGTAACCCCGACGAGGATCATAAAACGGGGCGTGTCTGTAGCGTAGTGACGTCATGGATCGATAGACAAATCGATCATAAGGTGGAGATTAGCGCTGAATGAGTATTATATTCGACGATAATGGAACAAAACGCGTTTAAGTGAATTATTGTATATATTTACTTTTATATTTTCTATGTAGGCCTATTTTGTAATTTGAAGCGTCAGTATAAACGAGAGAATAGAGTAACTCAATTCACGGAGGAAGGCAAAATCCGTGAATAGTTTTTCTGCATACGTTCTTGAAGCGAACATTTTTTTTGGTTTTTGTTTAATATAAATGTGTACGTATACCATAAATATGTTTATTTTCCCGCAAAGCAAAACAAAAGCAGAGCATGAGAAGAAACAAGAGATAACACTGAAGCAGCCCACAAGACGTACTGGACGCTTCAACACAAACAGTAACTCAATATCAAAACATGGAAAAAGGACACACAGAACAAACACGGCCACGTTAACACCAAAGCTTAATTCATAAAGTCCGAATCTAAAAACCTAACTTAACAATCATTCAACTGCAAACATAAAAGGACTGAAACATAATATTAAAAACCAAGTGCATACAAATTATATCCTTAAACAATAAAAATACACACAACTTAATAAAAGACGACTCAGGGTGCCTAAAACCAACCGGAACTCATCAGAACATTCCTTGAGTGGTCAACGGGCGATATACAGTTTTCAAGTATTTTATTCATAACCACAGCAAACATACAATATTAAATTAAAAGCAAGCTAAACTTAAAATGTACATATTATTAAACAAAATAATACATGTAACAATAAATAAATAAATAAAAATGAAATAATTGAATACACAATGCACACGCATTGACAGATTAATTCGGTTAAGTTCGCAGATAATTAACATATGATGAAATAGCCAGCAAATTTCGTTTAATCTGTAGCTTTATTAGTCAGTCTGCCCTTTAGTTAGAACAACAACAACAATAATAATATTACTGAAGAAGGTACTTTACCATTCCACCCAAACACATTAAACGCGTATTTGCTCATCAACTCTTGCGAATGAATCGTACTCTGTTGTTTGTTCATTACATTACTTTAAAATACAAAATAGACTACCTTAGTTCTTATAGATCTTCCGTGTAAGTTAGGACCATAGCATATATGGGGACGAAATAATACCGTCAAAATTCAAGTTGCCGACTTGCCGTCGTATTCGCGCATCATCCACCCACAAAACGGGTCCGAGCTAGTATCACAATGGCCTTTGTATTTGAAAGGGGAATCCCTATGACGTCACAGTGATGAGTTATCGATGGACGGCAAACAGAATGACCTGCGGAGGCATATAGAAATTGTACATGCTGAGGAGGAAATTAAAGTGGAGGACCTTGATGTGGATGATTCTGAACCTGATTTTAAAAAGCGTAGATTTGAAGATTCGGAAATAGAAAACTGTAGAGCTGAATCTACGCAGGATGAAGACGAAGATTTCGATGAAGATTATTCAAAATCCGAAACGGAGGTAAAAGATGACAAATTATCGGATGAAGATGAGTTATTTGAAGATTCGGAAATAGAAAACTGCGAAGCTGAATCTTTGAAGAATGACGACGAAGATTTCAAGGAAGGTTATTCGGAGTCCGAAACGGAGGTAGAAGGAGACGAATTATCGGATGAAGATGAGTCTAGTTCTGAATTGGAAGACAATGTCGCCTATCAAGACTGGTTGGAAGACGCCAAAGACGCCACTGAAGAGATGTGGAGTCAGAAATATGAAAAGTACGTCAACGGGCGTATGGGTGAAGATCAAGCCAAGGAAAAAGCAAATAGGAAGACACTCTGGGCAGTCAAGCGATGCTTTTTCAACAGCTATAAGGATTTTTTTGTCAAGTTACCTACATTTCAAAGGTAACGATACCCATCAAGAAATTGTTGAAGATCTGGAAGAAATAAAAAAAAAAGGCACAGAAGTAAATACAGCCCTCAACAGGATAATGCCTAAACACCAATCGAAATTTGACGGACTGTTCCAAGATCTTGAGGAAGACTAGCGTCGATTAAAGACAGTGATGACTGAAGACTAGTAGTTTAAGAAAGACTGTTGTAATTTTTAAAATAATAGTTTACTGTAATGCATTTGGTAGAAAAAAAAAACAGTACGGTTCGTACCTTGTAAAACTGCATCGAGAGGATATGGGCCGACCCTGAGGTAATAAAAGTAAAAATAAATTTGTTTTGGACAGTTATCACCCAAACGATTCCAACAAAATGTTATAATGTGCAATGTATCACGCCGACATTGCAAAATCATTAACAAAGGACTGCCCCCCCCAAAAAAACGAGAGAAAAACAAATGTTGATGATAATAGTTATATCGTGAGACATAAACTTACCTTGAATTTGTGAAGGACATTAATTCGATCGTCGTGATGAAATCAAAACCAACTGCATATATAAACTGCATTCATTCACCTTGCCGATGCACACCAAACGTTTACCTAACGTTGAAATGGTTCACACCGCTGATCGTGTGTGCATGGAAATACATGTACATGTATTTAAAAACTCCGCGAATTCGGACTTGACGACTGGACAAGTCTGGACTGGTCAGCCTGTTTGTCGTTCATCTCTGAATCATCACAATGACGTCACTGGCACTGGCGGCTGTGTACCGCCGATGGAGATATTTAAAAACACCGCGAATTCGGACTTGACGACCGGACAAGTCTGAACTGGTCATTCTGTTTGCCGTCCATCGATGACTCATCACTGTGACGTCATAGGGATTCCCCTTTCAAATACAAAGGCCATTGTGATACTAGCTCAGACCCGTTTTGTGGGTGGATGATGCGCGAATACGACGGCAAGTCGGCAACTTGAATTTTGACGGTATTATTTCGTCCCCATATTTGCTAAGGTCCTAACTTACACGGAAGATCTATAAGAACTAAGGTAGTCTATTTTGTATTTTAAAGTAATGTAATGAACAAACAACAGAGTACGATTCATTCGCAAGAGTTGATGAGCAAATACGCGTATAATGTGTTTGGGTGGAATAGTAAAGTACCTTCTTCAGTACATGTGTATTATTATTATTGTTGTTGTTGTTGTTCTAACTAAAGGGCAGACTGACTAATAGAGCTACAGATTAAACGAAATTTGCTGGCTATTTCATCATATGTTAATTATCTGCGAACTTAACCGAATTAATCTGTCAATGCGTGTGCATTGTGTATTCAATTATTTCATTTTTATTTATTTATTTATTATTACATGTATTATTTTGTTTAATAATATGTACATTTTAAGTTACTTGCTTTTAATTTAATATTGTATGTTTGCTGTGGTTATGAATAAAATACTTGAAAACTGTATATCGCCCGTTGACCACTCAAGGAATGTTCTGATGAGTTCCGGTTGGTTTTAGGCACCCTGAGTCGTCTTTTATTAAGTTGTGTGTATTTTTATTGTTTAAGGATATAATTTGTATGCACTTGGTTTTTAATATTATGTTTCAGTCCTTTTATGTTTGCAGTTGGATGATTGTTAAGTTAGGTTTTTAGATTCGGACTTTATGAATTAAGCTTTGGTGTTAACGTGGCCGTGTTTGTTCTGTGTGTCCTTTTTCTATGTTTTGATATTGAGTTACTGTTTGTGTTGAAGCGTCCAGTACGTCTTGTGGGCTGCTTCAGTGTTATCTCTTGTTTCTTCTCATGCTCTGCTTTGGTTTTGCTTTGCGGGAAAATAAACATATTTATGGTATACGTACACATTTATATTAAACAAAAACCAAAAAAAATGTTCGCTTCAAGAACGTATGCAGAAAAACTATTCACGGATTTTGCCTTCCTCCGTGAATTGAGTTACTCTATTCTCTCGTTTATACTGACGCTTCAAATTACAAAATAGGCCTACATAGAAAATATAAAAGTAAATATATACAATAATTCACTTAAACGCGTTTTGTTCCATTATCGTCGAATATAATACTCATTCAGCGCTAATCTCCACCTTATGATCGATTTGTCCATCGATCCATGACGTCACTACGCCACAGACACGCCCCGTTTTATGATCCTCGTCGGGGTTACCGATATGATCCTCGATGAGGATCATGATCCTCCACCGGAAAACGAGGTCAAATACGCAGTATACACTACTATCCGGTAACACTTTTACTAACGCTGTCAGCACAGAATGATGACAGTAAGCGGCGAAATTCGTGGGAAGTAGCGCCATGAAATTGGGTCCTGGTCGAGCAGCACATTGCCACGTAATCTACAAATTTTTGTATATGTTGGATCGTTCTCTGCGCGCGCAATGTCACATTTACTTTTGCATATTTCTGAAGTGTTTCACAACAAACGCGGCATCTATAGGACTTTCCATCGTAAAGGATGGACTTTCCATCTATAGGACTGTCCATACTTTGGTATCTTTTGATACTGTTACGTTCCCTAATAGCAGTTCATGAAACATTTATATATTAGAGTTAACAATAATTCAATAAGTTGGAGGGAAACAGAGCTTTGCGGTGACAGCCACACATGTCAACACACTGATTTATTCATCTCTTCACTTTACATAACTTTGTTAGATTTCATTAACCTATAGGGTTTCTCCTTTTGGTAGTCTTTGGTAGCGTTATAGAGATAACAGGTTGGCGTCTACAAAGTATGTACATGTACTATGTAAAAACCATATCAACAAATACGAACTGAGTGGGCACCGGCACGGTACGGGTTATCGACGGTCAGACCGAAGCGGGAGCGGTCCGCTACGGTGACTGGGAGGCAACGGCAACTGGACGGGGCCAGCAAGTGAACCAGGCCGCACTACAGTTTATATTAAACAAACATTTATATTAAACAAAAACCAAAAAAAATGTTCGCTTCAAGAACGTATGCAGAAAAACTATTCACGGATTTTGCCTTCCTCCGTGAATTGAGTTACTCTATTCTCTCGTTTATACTGACGCTTCAAATTACAAAATAGGCCTACATAGAAAATATAAAAGTAAATATATACAATAATTCACTTAAACGCGTTTTGTTCCATTATCGTCGAATATAATACTCATTCAGCGCTAATCTCCACCTTATGATCGATTTGTCTATCGATCCATGACGTCACTACGCTACAGACACGCCCCGTTTTATGATCCTCGTCGGGGTTACCGATATGATCCTCGATGAGGATCATGATCCTCCACCGGAAAACGAGGTCAAATACGCAGTATACACTACTCCGGATGTAAGCATGCGCATTCAAAACATTCTTCTCCATCCCATGAAATCTGCTTACCATAAACAAAAAAATATTAGAACAAATAAGTAGAGATTATTCTTTGTATGGCTAAAAACCATTTCTCTACGATAACAAAATAAAGAGCCCGACCCCATTCATTGGAGGGAAGCCCAAGTTTGGTTTACAGTGGACAAACGTTACGACCGATTGTTTTTCGCTTGGTGTATTTTGGTATTTACGATGGAAAGTCCTTTCCCAACCTCATGTGAGCCCCTGTAAGCCACAAACTATCCCTAATGGACTAATAAACAAACTCCAATCACCGAGTAGTTTTGACGTACACATTATTTTATAACCCAAAAAAACTGTATTTCCCCTACAACCTATATTTTTACTTTAAAAAGGCCCATGTCTCCCAATAATTGCAGTCACGTTATTTTTTATGTACACAGGTATTTTTAGGTGCATCTGTAGTTAATAATGAACTTTGGTATGATAAACAACGTACTCAAAATCTTTTTAATTACATACAGCTTATCGTATAACCGCAAACTGTATTTTACCTTAAACAAAAACTGAAAAAAAGTTTTTTTCACCTTTCAAAATCTGGCCTCCGATAGATATTGGTTTATCAACCAGTAATATTGCAGTCACCTGATTGTTTTGTACGCACACAAGTTTATATTTGTATTAGATTGTAACTTTGGAAAGATAAAAACACCCAACACAGACATGTGATCGTTGGCAGAGAAATATAAGTTTACGCGATTTCGTCAATGTTTTATAAGCCTGCTATTTTTTTAAAGTGTTGCATTATGATTAGTTGTTACTATTGTAACCTAACTTTCAACATAATGGATGCCTGCACTTTAAGTGCACACGTGTTGAATTAAAAATCCCAAAACGATCAGTGTAAATTAAAGTTACATCAAAGTGACGGCATATTTAGGAGCCAACAAAGGTATGGATATTTAAAATATAAGTTAAAGCGTTTGTTATTTCGGTTGGCAATTGATGTCAAGTTTGATGTGAAATACTTTGTCATGATCAAACAGACAATTTAATCAAAACGTTTCTAAGGAGATGCAAAATGTAACACTGACTGCTCCGTACTTACTGCGGGGACGGAAGACATCCCCCTGCGGCCTCCCTCCCCCCCCCCCCGTCGAAAAACAGGTCACAGAGGGACAATTTTTGAGAGAGCAATTATGTCCGAAAATATGATTTTATCTGTTCTTCAAAAAATGAGCTGCAAAAATAACAGTTTTTTGAACTGGAATGCAAAACAACCGGCTGTGCATCTAAAGAGCACCATTTTCGGATGTCCCAAGGTAAACTACAACAGACAAAAATGTTTAAATTAATCAGAAAATTTTGCGATTAAATGGCCTTATCCCATCTGAGTCATGTGCGCGAGAAATTGTACGAGCCTGTTTAATTGTACCCGTATGGTCGCGTGCGGATATATTTCGAGTGTTTTTTTTTGCGAGTCTGGAACGTGACATGTTATTGTCAACCTACGTCAAAACAAAAAATCAAAAAGTGACGTTAAAATGCCACTTTACCAAACTGTTGCACGTAGGCCTAATGCAAGGAATTTTACCAAAATACGCCATAAATCACTGATCTCACTTGCTTCATGCAATTTGTCAAGGGAGTGCTGATTCAGTGATTACGATGATCGCAGTCCGTGCGCAGATCGATTAGCCATACTGTTTTCATAGCAACTTAACGACTTAACAGGTGGTCTGTTGAAGAAATTGCAGTGACCCTGGCAGATGAAAGGCTACCGAAGGACATCTGAGGGAAGTTGTAGCAATGGAGGTGCGATACCACAGACCATGGCTCAAAGAATAATGTAATTATTTTAAAAATTTAATTCTAATTTAATATGTCTGTGATTATTGGGTCGGTGGAAAAGGGATACTGCACCAACAATTATTTTATCACTACCCCTGACAACGCAGCGACGTGATCAGCATTCTCATCATAGGGACCGGGGGTTGGGGGTTGGATGGTAACAGCGGGTGTCAAGGGCTGTGTTGCAAGGTAGACCAGATTTTTCAACTGTCTTTCTGGGGGGGGGGGCACTTCGAGGCGACAACTACAATGTATTAGCGGCCACTAGGACCACTCAAAAACAGCCAATGAAATAGGCAGCAAATTTCCGGGGGGGGGGGGTCACTGATGATTATTTTGTTAGAATCCCCCACGCCCACTTTTTATTGTTTAACTGCTGCTACAAAGCCAAGCGTTTCATCATATTTTTCTGATCAAAAATATTCTTTTTCTTGTACTCTATACCAAGGCAGCGTCAACCACTACCAAAACAGATGTCATGCAGTCATAAGCTTTTTTTTAAACGGTAGGCCTACATTTATATTGAAGGTGCTATCATTTCTGGGAAGTTTGTCATAGGAATGAAGGAATGATAGTTGGATATGGAGTACCCCATGTCCCCTGTTCTCTTCCTATCATTACTGATCCTATCATTACTGATGCCTATTCACTTCCATTGGCCTTAGGCTTTTTGTATTTGAGGTTAAATGCGTTCTGGGAGTAACGCCCCTTTAATTTTCTGGTAACTTTAATTATATACCAAATGACTAAAACTAAAGATGCCCGAAAAAATAATTTCCCTTTTTTATATCGTAGCTGCAATAAGTCTGAATGCTATTAAGATAGTGTGTATGTCAAATCGCCTGGTAGATATAATACAGCTTAAAATGTAAACAAATGTACAGAGAAGAAGCTTTAATTCAATGATGGCTTCGATATAACTTCTATGCAAGTGCAGATATAAATAAAAACATGGTTAAAATAAATGTCACGAATGTGAAAGCATTTTTGTGTCTTGCCCACTGTCCAGCTTAATTATGTAGTATATCAGCAAATTGATGGAGTGTTTGTTTAAGAGAATCTTCAGCGAAAACGTGCAAGTATGGCACCGGGAATATCCAGATTCGGATTCAGCACCCTCGAATCATCTTAAATCAGCTGTTTGCAAGTTCCCTAAAAAAAATTAAGTCGAAAGTCATTTTCTAGGCCTCCTAGGATTTTCAGCTGACGGCCTAATGTATTTCAATCTAAACATTAGAGTTTTTCCATATTAAATTAGAACGTTTGAGGGCCAAAGCAAACCAGTGTGTAAAGACAAACGCCTTCGCGCCGAGAGCCCACAGGAGGGCGCATGGTGCATGATATAGCGCACATGGATTAATGCGCGCACGCTAGTATTGAGCTTTGTACACTTGTTTTAAAAATTGTATATGGGATACTCGAATACCCACTCCAAGAGGGCGTAATCAAAACGAACCACTATCAGCCAAGCGAACCACAATCTGACCACAGTGTCTTAGGCCTAAATGAATCTTGTAAATTCTCCCCCTGAAAAAAATAAGTGCGCATGCGCTACTTCTGCAGGGAAATACAGGCGCGCATGACACGACCACGACAAGAGCCCCGGAATGGCCCGCTGTCTAGAGTTTACACTGTCAACCTGCTATGCCTATAGCATAACGTCGGTGATAAAACAACCTCTATGACGGGACACTGGCTTGGGAATCCCCGTGGGATCATGATGTCAGCTCTATATTTTAGAAGCCTATAACGCCCAACTGCCGCATTACAGATCCACAGGCAAACTGACGGTGGAATAGTACACGACTAGTTGCAGGGTGCAAGTGTCTGAGTTTGGTTTTGAAAGTTGGCGCGGAGAGATCTTGGGAGGTACAAAGTAATTCGCACGTACATTTCGTAAGTAAAAATTATCATATTAGCTTGGCCTACACGACATGACTCCTCATGACTGTTGTGGACTGACTACTGTCATTTGTGACTTGGCCTGATTGTTGGCTGGTGAAGAGATACGTGCGAAGCTGTTGTGTATACCCTGCGTAGTGAGCTCCCGCTGCTCCATGGTGTATACAAAAGATGTATTAAAAAATGTATAAAAAGACTGTATCAATTCTAAATGAACACAATGAAATGTAATAATAATAATATAATAATTTGATGATGACGATGATGATGATGGTGATGATGATGATGATGAACATTTACATAGCGCCAAAATTCGCCTAAAAAGACGCTCAATGCGCTTTACAAGTTAAAAAATAAGCCATAGTCATAATATTAAAATATAGAAAAAAATTGTAATTGTAACGTTAAAATGTGTGAAAATATCAATACAAGGAATTAAAATGTCAAAGATAAAAATAGTAAAACAAGAAAAGCTGAATAAACACATAATCACAACATGAAAAATAGTAAGCTATGGGATAAGCTTTACTTAATCTTGCCTCAATTTGGTTTCAGGTGATTGAGTCGAGCTCAAAATGGGGAATGCACAAAGCCACACATCTGAGCCCTTTACCTTCAAAGGTGAAGATGTTTATGCAAAATTTGAAAAAGACTGGTTTGACAAAGGAGAGTCCAGATACGCCTACCGAGGAAGAATAAAGCACGTCAATAGGTGGTGGTTCGAACGCGGTGAGCAGTGCGTTGTGAAACTCTATAAAGAGGAATATTGTAACAGATTGAAAGAAGACGCTTGGAAAGCGGACAATCGCGCCTCAGCAAAAGCGGCGGAGATGGCCATGTTGTTCAACAATGCATTCACCAATAAAGGCTTTGCAAAGATAGAGGTTCTCATTCCCATAATCTCCAAAGTCCAGACATTTGCTACCTACAAGTACCTAGGAAGAGACTCTGTTGCT
This sequence comes from Patiria miniata, assembly GCF_015706575.1. Classification (NCBI taxonomy): domain Eukaryota; kingdom Metazoa; phylum Echinodermata; class Asteroidea; order Valvatida; family Asterinidae; genus Patiria; species Patiria miniata. The sequence goes on along the minus strand of NW_024037064.1, from coordinate 11,820,795 downwards.
CAATCTGTTCGCGGACCCGACGATGATTCAATCGCTACAGCTAACCAAATGGTCCCAGAGGGTGCAGCTGTAGCGATTGAACGTTTCCTGCAGGGGCGGTATGTCCACTTCATAAGCAATTCTGCTAAAGTGAATAAAAACGAGAAGACCCTTGTTCCGGTAGCCTTCTCCCACTTCACTTACGCTGAATCAAATGGTGAGATCCTTGTGACCGACTTACAAGGAGTTTACAACGGGAAAAACTACGTCTTCACCGATCCGGCCGTCCATAGCATGGAGAAACATGGGCAGAAGTTCGGCTACTACGGCCCAACCGATCTTGGAATGTTCGGCGTGGTAAAGTTCTTCCAAAATCACGAATGCAATCGCTTATGTGAAGGATTACTAAAACCTGACATGTCAAAAATTCCAGATTATTTGAAGGGGGATTTAGATCTGGCCATCGAAGCTATCAAAACAAGAAGTGGGTCAACTTACACCTTCGCGTTGCTGGAATCCGGTCTCTCGGCCCAACGCATACAAGAGCTGCACACCAGCATTGCCCATGCGCTAACGCAGAGTGGTGATGGTCAGAGAAGGCATTACGGTTTGAGACATGGATTTATAGATGTGCTTTCAATGGGAACATAAAAGATCAACACGCTTTGCAGACGGCGCCTTAAAGGGACACTAGGTCCTGGAACAATATGGAACAAAGAATATTTAAAACTACGATATAAACATCCACACAACTATCCTTAAAAAACTGGGCGTTTTGTGTTATTCCTTTTATATTGTACACTGTATGAGAACGACACGAAAAACGTATTCGTACTCAGTCGTGTCCGATGTAAACAACCGGAGATTTTTCCTCTTTTCTCGGGAACGGTAAGACATTAGGTTAGTTTCCTTTCAACCACATGTTTTAAATAGGATTCATAAATACCTCAGACAGTTAAGCTATTCCTATTGGTCGAGAGCCCGTCACGTGGCCGGTCTTAAACGGATGATAAAGACATGGCTAGCTGGTCTTAAACACTTTTCCAGTGTCACAATAAAATGTGGACTCCTAAAAATCCAGTGCCTCTTACCGTTTCATTGGTTGAACGTTCACAATCCTCACGTAGGCATGCGCAACACTACCAGTGAGTCAGAATTTTACAGTTCAAAATTCAAAACGCAACGCCCCATGCCACGCGCGCGTCAATCGCCATAAAAGGGTTGTTTACATCTTACTCGCCAGCTGAACACTCCATTATTTTGCCAGAGGGATGTTTCAAAAAGCATGAAATGAACTTGTTGAACAAAATTGGGATTTTTTGAACGAATTATTTGATATTTTTTAACCGAAAAGGTATTTATGAATGGGAATAAATATGTGCTCGGTCGGTATTTATCACTCTGTTTAAGACCACTTAGAGTCTGGGTGCTGATAATTACCCTCGCCTCCGGCTCGGGTAATTATCAGCACCCAGACTCTAAGTGGTCTTAAACAGAGTGATAAAAACCTCTCGAGCACACATTTATTCCCTTATAAATAAACATTCCAAAACACGACTTTTCGTGGATTTCAGGACCTAGTTCCCCTTTAAACGCAGAGAAGTTACTGGTTGATGCGCATTCGGAATTGATAAGTCTGGTATACTCTTAACGGCATGAGCGCGCCACTCAGTACTTGTATGCAGTCTACCCCCCCCCCCCCCCACACACACACACACAAGAGCACCCAGACCCACTTGGGCAGTTGATCGAATGTGATCACATCTCTCGTAAATGCATGGAGTCAATTATTCAATATTTTGTTCAGTATACATAGATTAGGGGTTAAACTAACCGTTGTAGACATCGAGAAATTGAAGTGTCTGGCATGCTGCCAGTTTGTGGAAATCTTCAACCTCGTTCATTTCAAAATCGTTTTGCAAAATTGTTGACTAGCCATGTTTTTGTTTATACTAACCATACTAATTCCTTTGTAATGTTTTATTTCAACGCACATTTCCACACAACTTGTTTTACATTGTGTTGGCGATGTCTGTTCTGGGAGTGATGTAGGGATATTCCGGCAGTCCTAACTTCTGAGTATACTTTTATTTCGATTGTGACCCGGTAGATTTACTTCAGTACTTTTTTGGTGCAAATTTGTTAATGAAATATATCCTATATCCGGTTCTGCAGATCTTTCGAAATGCAGTACCAAACTGTACAAAAAGATGAATTCAAAGTTTAAAATGGAGTGAACTTCGAGAATTTGTGCATAACAAAAACTACTATCTCAAATATCTATTCAATTTCCTTAAATAAACTAAACTAATTTAAGTAAATGTTCATTTTGACTGCTCTAATGACCGTGGAACGCATCACACACGTATTTCGCCCATGCGAAGACGCTGCCGATTTGTGCACATAGAGAAAAAAATACATTACTTGCGTGTCTGGGTGTGAGTATGTAAACGTGCTTGTATTTGCGGATGTGTACCTGCACCAGATACATCTTTTTCATGCTCTCGAAAGTGGTGATCAAGAGTCCACAGCGCCATATTTTGTCCTGTTAAAAAAGCAGTAATAGATTTACACCATTCACCCGAAGTTCTAAACAAATCGTGAAAGTAGATTTTTCTAGTACTTAAGTGATGTCAGTCTTGGTAAATTTAATATTAAAATTATGAAAATAAATACCTCAGAAAGTTCACGCATTACTATATATTGGTCGAGAGCCCGTCACGTGGCCGGTCTTGAACGAATGAAAAAGACATGGCTAGCTGGTCTTCAACACTTTTCCAGTGTCACATGAAATTTGGACTCCCATGAAATGCGGCGTCTTTTAACGTATCATTGGTTGAAAGTTCACATTCCTCACGTATGCATGCGCAATACTACCAGTGAATCAGTATTTCATAGTCCAAAATTCACACTACACCAGCCCAGCTGCGTTTAGCGCGACATCGCGCAGTACGCGCGACGCGCACGCCACTGTCCTTGTAAGGTAACAAGTTGTGGAGGGGCAATCCATATTATAGTCAGAGAGGTGTTTTGTAAAACATGAAGTTAAATTGCCGAACAAAATGGTTGACAATGTCTAGTTTTTGACTTGTTTTGAATTTTGGACCGAAAAGATTTTTTTTTAACCGAAAAGGTATTTATGAATGGGAATAAATATGTGTTCCGTCGGTATTAAACACTCTGTTTACGACCGGTGGAAGTCTGGATGGGTAATAATAAGTGCTGAAGGAGCCACTTTAGTCCGATTATAATTGTTACTTTAGCGACGTCTTAGCTATCACCTTTAAATGAACATCCTCAATGGCTCCCTGCCATATAATGTCCTTGAAACCAAGTTGGAAATCTTTTGAAATTCCATGCACAAAGGTGTACTCAATGTTTAAAGAGGTTGTGGAATGCTCGATACATTTCCGTCATTTTTCGGGTATATGTAGCCTCTTTAATAAAGATTGGACTAAAATATATTTGTTGGTTTTTCTTATCAAAACTAATGTCTCTGATATCCAGTGACTCTGTATTTACTGTCGGAGAGACTTCTCGTCTTGCATTGGTTGCTATATTTGGGTCTGTATCCAGGCAAACTATGAGTGTGGATTATTTGATTGATATTGATATTTCTGTGATGATAAACGCACGGTTATGATTGGACTCTGGAATAGTTTTGGAATCATTTTAAACACCTATTGAAGTTTCAGACGTTATTTCTTTAAGACATGGTTTTGTCTGATCCAGAAAGTTTTTGTCTTATGACTGAAATTTGGTTCAATACAGTATAAACGTTAAAGTTTATGAACTCGTGCATTTTATGCAATCAAATTAACTTTGTATTATTCACAAAATAAGCTAGCAATTACTATTAGAAATGTAACCAACTGAATCCTTTTGCAAATATATTGACGACAAAAGATGTAATTCACTTAATTTTGAACATTCAAAAACACCGAAACTCCCACCAGAACTGTATGCAAAGTAGGCTAATGTACATTTTGTGTAATCGAACGAACGATCTTACTTTATGCAAAAGGTACTCGAAATAAATTGTTAAGAGAGCGGAAGGGCGGGCCGTGGCTCACTATTCATAGCTTTGTGCGTGCTGTAATCTGTAAATGTTTGTCTCTCCTCGTAAAATGTAGATTTCTTGTACGTCTATCATGTAACAAGTTTTCATAACATGGGAATCTTATATACTATACAGTAGTCCTATGCAGTATTTTTGATGGTTTGTGCACGTTTACGTGCCTTTTCATGTACTGGAGAACGATTTGGGGTCTAGTGTAAACAAATAGAGAAACCGTAATTTTACGGTTAATTCACTGTCAAACGGTTTATCAACAACAAACCGTAAAAGTACGGTCAGGAAAAGGGTTCCTAAAATGACTGTGACCGTAATTCGAACACGAATTTTATGTAAATTCAACGGTAATTTGCCATAAAGTAATATGGAATACAAAGTTGGGTGGCGTCGGGGCTGGTTGCAGGGTGGCGGGGGTAGGGTTCCATTTAGGGCAGCTGCTGGGATTTGGGCATGCAGACGTTTTGCAGCTTGTGTTTCACACGCACAGTGATTTTCATATCATTTTGTGTGAAATTATCTTTAAGTTTTAAAATAACTTGCACATGTAAGTTGTTTTTTAATTTTCATTTTGAGTTGCTTACTAGAACCCACAGAAAGGGGTCGACCTATTGCTGGTCAACACCGCATGATGGCTTTCCAAATTCTGCAATACACAGTTCAATGTCGTTTGTACAGATTATGTTTTTATTTTTAAAACATCCAACTATACCTTGCAAAATCCTTACTAATTGCGTCCTAATCCTATTGATATTATAAGAAAAAAAGCAAGAAAGCTCTCGGTTTCTTGGAGATCTTGTAATTTGTGTCGCACAGTAGTCCACATGTGGCAAATACGCTTACGTGAGTTTTTCCATAATGCTAACAATAGTGACGCGCGAAGGTGTTAATATCAGTGTTGACCTTTTTCGTCTGGTTTCCTATTGGCTACTTTTTTTGGTCTGCCGTTACTGGGCAACCTCTGACCTTTTAATGTCATCAGCTCTTTGATAAATTACTTTTTGTAAAATTCGAAGTCAAAGTGCACAGGGATTTCCCATATTCTTTACCAAATGGCATAATGACCAATGTACTAATGCACAAAGTTTAATCATTGAACCTTTTAGAGACACCGTATTTTATAAACCAAAACACGGTATTTTCTCTTAAATCTATGTTTTCCTTCAAAACAAATAGGTCATCTGATTTATTTATATACCAATAATTGCAAACACTTTATTTAAGTACACACGTACATATATAACGTGAGTCCGGCGTCCTATTGGCTATTTTTTTTAGCCAGTTTGTGTATGAATTTGTTCGTTTACGAAACAGTCGTTGAATCACCTCAGCCCACCATTTTGAAAATTATTTTGTCCGACTTTTTTGGAATCGTGCGGCAATCCTAAAAATTCTGTCACTTGTAAAATATAAATTAATTTACTTCAAACAAGAAGTTGTTGGTGTCTTGTATCAACCTGGATAAGTTGCGCAATAACGGGCTCCACAACGATCACGATTTGCTGGTTAAATATGTCATTTTCAGTTGCTTTGCCACATATCGCGCCACCTAAAATGATTGCACAAGTTACACCATAATTTACTGCGCAAGCTACATACTTACGCAGTATGCATATGGGACTTTTATGAAATGTGTCATCAGTGAAATGTTGCACAATAAATTGTGGCGCAAGCGGACTTGCGCCATTGCGGAAAGTTTCGTGAAATCGGCTGCTAGGCTGCCTTCGACCCTGGAATGTCAAAACCTCTATTTGTTTGTATATAATTGTTCTATCAAGAAGAGGGGATAGAACAGAACTTTCAGACTGTTTTTAATGGCACGGGAATCGTTTGGGGCTAATAAAGGGTTGGTGCCTGGAAAATTGTTGATTGGGTCTTTTCATTCTTGATATTTATTTGGCAATGCCAATCTTTTTTTTAACTGTATAAAACCCATTTGGATTTGTAGGGTTGGCAGAATTTATTGAAACCTTGAAGAAGTCCTCGATTTAACGCTGCGTCGGACAAACTTGTCCTAACAGTGTGTCCACGTATATCTTGTCGTTTAGGTCAGCTTGGTGCAGAAGATATCATGTACTCGGTGATTGTTCCCGGTGGTTTCTTCCGTTGCCGTAATTAATGGGTCGCTAACAAGTTTTTTTTTTTGCGCAAAGGGGTCACCAAAACCTGTTGTTCGATTTCGCAAATTTCTCCCCATACAAATTTGCACATTATTTTGCTGGGACCGAAGATAATACACCCGGAATTTCGTCCCATCCTTTTTCTTAATAACGGTAGCGTACTTCAAAGTCTAAGTGCATGCAAGGGGATTTCCTATCCTGTTTACCAGATGTCGTTAAGCTTTTGAATACCAATCAGAAATATATATTTATTTCTTATTTTGCCTGATTCACTGTGATTTTACCAAATCAATAATGGAGACACATAATTATGACATGCGTATTTCAAGGGGAAATCATGACATCTTTTACCATTAAAACGAGCTATTAGTATAGGTTTTTCCGGCCGAATTCGGCAAAACAGCAGTCAAATTCATCAACGTGCATTCGTTTCCGAGCGATTTTTCTCAGTTCGTTGCTCTAATGCTTCATTTTCAAACTTTGGGCGTTCAATTTCGTTTGAAGACATTAAATTGTGTACTTTTACGCATTCAACTTAGAACTAGCTGCAATCATTTAGACGATGCACAGCCGTCATTCGATTTCGCGCTGGGTGACTAAAAGGAGAACTCCCTCCCGAATGTTACTTTCGTTCTCGTCTATGGGCAATCATTTTCGCACTTCTAGCCTTCAAATTGGAGAAGGAAAGTACAATGTTTATGAGGAAAACTGAAATGGACGATGATTACATTGACTTAATGGAGTTCACTGAATAATTTGGTATTTTTTTTTATGTACAACAAACACACAGCCATACATGCACATGTGCCAATTAAGATTATTCGGTATTTGTTCACATTGGTGTATTTTCTTTATTGATCACATTTTACAACTACTTCTTTGTCTCTCCATTTTTCATTCATCTTTTGTTTTTCCTTCCTTTTTTGCATGCCCCCTCCTTTTTTATTTATTGATCCTTTCTATTATAGTTATATGCTTTTGGCTGTTTTATTTCATTTTACTTTAAGTGTTATTCTTTCTTTTCATAATTATTGAACTGACAAGAAACAAATTATGTACAAGAAAAATAAACATTAAATGAAAATGTTGATCAATTGTTATTCTGTCTTTTCAATTTTTTTGCATAATTATTCATTAAAGTCTCTTGTTTACATCATGCTCCGTAATTATCTCGCGTTAAATCTTCAGCTGTCGATCTCTTGGCGTGCCAGGCATCATGGGCATGTAGGTTTGGGCGTGATTAAACCACTGTGCCCACTTGGCAGGTGTTTTCGCGTCGATGTCTACATCGCAACCTCTCTCAAGAGGTTGCATCTCCACTTTTGCAAGTTGACTCCGGCTCGCTGAGCCAGTGCCCCAGCTATGGTGGAGGTAGAAACGTCAAGATTTTAAGGGAAGGTTCTCTCTCAGACTCTCCTTCATTTGGTGGAGTGTGAGGAGCGGGTTCGTCTGGAGGATGTCGGGAAGGTTCTTCATATCCTCGTCCATCTTTAAATGATGTGCCCGCCCCTGGGAATTTATCAGACCTTCCCGTTTCCAGAAAGGTGGCCACTATGGAACTAGCTGCGAATCTCTTTATTCCCAGGTTATCTGCCAGTTCCAGGTAATCTTCGCCATTGAACGCCTCAATCAAACGACCTCGATCGACAGAAGAGATAATATAATTTGCATGAATTTGAACAGAACAAAATACGAATTTGAAGATTAACATTAAATGAAAAACATTGCACAAATGTCACAAATGATTGCCTGTTCACGAAATTGAATGCCAAAAACGCTTACCACAGAGAGTCCGCGCGAAAGTTAGGCGGGAAACCTATGTTAACCACAATTACCTACAACATAATAAAGTACTAGACTTTAAATTCATATATGATCAATAGAAAATCCATTAGCAACCAGTGTATATTAAATTTACATCGAAGTTACGGTAAATTAGATCAGGTTTCAGCGACGAATGAATATTGAAAATACAAGGTTGATTCCAGTTCCGAAATGGCCATTCTTAAGTTGCCCTAGGTCGGATGGCCAGGAGACCATGGTCAAGTGTCCAAAATTTCGAGTTTAATTAACAGGTCGCGCACAAGCGCCGTTTTTGGACTTAAGTGATGAGATTGACCCCTGATACCAAAACAGCTACTTAAGAACGGAAAAAAGTTGGATATAGTTCCTTAAGAATGATTTAAAGATTGAATTAATATGTTTCACATATACTGTACACGTATATATCCTGGTCAATAGTGGAACTCCTTAGGCCCATTTTTTTTGCCCAAACCGTGCCCAAATTTGTGATAAGAGCATGAAATACTGCCTGCAGATCGAAAACGGTCTGAGAATCATTTTAAGAAGTGGTCCCACCTTGAAACCTGCCGATTTGGGGGCGGAGCTTGATTTTTTTGAAAAGGGGGTGAAAGGAATAAAAACTCAGAGGAAGTGTATCATACTTTTATTGTACTTGTTTTTCTATGCCTTCAAATATGGATTTGGACTTGACATAAAACATTGTAGCATTTTGAAAGTCATTTTTTTCCGCCCAATTTGTGGGCGTGGCCTAAATGTGTTAAGGGGTTGTGTATACGAGTGGTTTGATCCAATTGTGACAAATTTTGTGCATTTTTGTGGCAAAACCATTAAAATTGGCAAGCCTGTTTTAACTTAAAACGGGTTTAACATATGTTTACGGGAGGGATCCACTTTGGAATTTGCCCACTGGGGATGAGTTTTATTTGAAAAGGGGTGCACAAAATCCAGAAAACTGTATTATGTGCTGCAATGCTCTTTAGGTGTATATGCTTTCAAATAGGCAAAGCATATGAAATAAAACCATTTTAACGTTAAACCAATTGCTTGTACTGTAACCCATTTGTTGAGCGTGGCTTAAATTCTAGGCGATTTATAAATGCACCTTGATTCAAACGAGGCCCAAAACGTCAATTTGGTGGTAAAAACACAAATTCTGTATTCGTAAACTATATTTTTACAATACAATGTAAAGATAATATTAAAGGTAACGCGCCCCCTTCCCCCTTGAAGCAACATGTCAAAGTAGGGGGAGTCATATTCGATAGCATTTTTAATCGTCCAGTTTTATTTCACTCTCTCATGTATACCGTTTTATATTCCTTCATTTTCATTTGTGCGTACTTTTGTTCCCTGCTGTTTTTGCTGTTCATGTTTATTTGTTTATTTCTCTGCGCCTTGAGCATCTAATCAAGATGGATTTGGCGCATTATAAATGCTCTTTATTATTATTATTATTTTTTTTTTGTACTGGCTCAAAGTGCTTTAATAGTGATCTGTCATCAAATATTTCATATTCATAAGTACCTCAGACAGTTTAGTTATTCCTTTTGGTCGAGAGCCCGTCACGTGGCCGGTCTTAAACGGATGATAAAGACATGGCTAGCTGGTCTTAAACACTTTTCCAGTGTCACAATAAAATGTGGACTCCTAAAAATCCAGTGCTTCTTATCGTTTCATTGGTTGAACGTTCACAATCCTTACGTAGGCATGCGCAACACTACCAGGGAGTCAAAGTTTTAAAGTTCTAAATTCAAAACGCAACGCGCCAGGTGCGTTCTGCGCGACATCGCGCAGAACATGATACGCACGCGTCAATCTCCATAAAAGGGTTGTTTACATCTTACTCGCCAGCTGAACACTCCATTATTTTGCAAGAGGGATGTTTCAAAAAGCTATTTTTTCACAATCCTCACGTAGGCATGCGCAACACTACCAGGGAGTCAGAATTGTAAAGTTCTAAATTCAAAACGCAACGCGCCAGGTGCGTTCTGCGCAACATCGCACAGAACATGATACGCGCGCGTCAATCTCCATAAAAGGGTTGTTTACATCTTACTCGCCAGCTGAACACTCCATTATTTTGCAAGAGGGATGTTTCAAAAAGCATAAAGTGAATTTGTTGAACAAAATTGGGACGTTTTGAACGAATTAATATATGATTTTTTCTTACCGAAAAGGTATTTATGAATGGGAATAAATATATGCTCCGTCGGTATTTATCACTCTGTTTAAGACCACTTAGAGTCTGGGAGCTGATAATTACCCTCACCTCCGGCTCGGGTAATTATCAGCACCCAGACTCTAAGTGGTCTTAAACAGAGTGATAAAAACCTCCGAAGCACACATTTATTCCCTTATTAAAGGCTTCAAGCTAATGGAACCTGTGTGTGCATCTTAATCAACTGTCAAGAATCAAAGAGCATCCTTAAAGGCATGTAGGAACATTTGCATTTAGTAAAAAGAGTACCTATCGATTAACGACAAATTCTTTGCCCAAATTAAGTTTGAGACCTGCTGTATGAAAGTGTTTCGCCTGAACTTAATTTATAATTTAGCAGTGAGAATTACGTTGCAGGTGGTTTTTACAGAGCTATCCAGCAAATGTTGGCGGTATCCAAATTTGTCAATGTCTTTTTTTCCAATCAGACGGCGCTTGTTTAAAAGCCACAAAGTGTGGATGTGCAAGAACAAAAACTCCAGCTATTTTGGGTGAGTTAATTGGCAAAGCAAACTTCATCTTCAGTTGCCGATATTGCTAGATCAGCCCCATCCGGCCCGTAAGTAAGAAAATAGAAAGGTTCATGAAACAACCAGTCCAACATCCCTTCAGCACTGCATCACTCAACTGTGTCAAATGAAACATATAGTACATTGTCTCTATTTCTTCACGTTCTCTCCATAATCATGACACCTGACTATTGGATAGTCAATCTTTTCAACATGTTGTATATGAACCAGTCTAGTCTTTGGCTTCAAATTGAACTCATTTTGCATCACTCACAGATGCTAGTGGTTGAAGAAAAGTCTCTTTTGAAATGGATTTGATGCCTCATTCGTGGCCGATGACATACCGAGGACTTATCTTTGCCTCATTAATTAAAATGTTGGAGTGTTTTTAATGAATTGAAAAGGCTAAAGAGTGTGAGTACAGTTTGCCGACTGATTGTTTTGCATGGTGTTCTACATTCAAGGTCCTGGTCTGGTTCCCACTAGCAGCTCTGTTTAATCCTGCATGAATCGCTGGCATGATCAATCAATCTTGTACATATATAATTAGTTACGGAATAGCCTGGTGCTGGTCATGCTTTAATTCAGTGTTGCATTTTAGGCATGTGACAGGTTTGCTAAAGCCACACGTGTTCCAGCGAATTCGCAATGCAGAAATGTATGGACCAGATGTGTTAGAATGAAATTCGTATAATATGGAATAGATAGATTTTTTTACTTGAGTTCCCACCAGTATTTCTGTCAAAAATGTGAGTTATTATCACACTAGCTCGTCTGTTTGGAAGTTAAAGATTGAGGCACAAAACGAACCGCTACAGCCACATAACCCGCTACCAAACAACAATAAATTGGACATCTTGTCATTTCTTCCCTTTAAAATAAAGGAAAACGTTTGCGCATGCGCTACTTCTGCAGGAAAATACGGTCACAGTAAACTGTTTGGGCTTGGAAATCCCCGTGGGATCATAGTATCAACTCGATATTTTTAGAAGCCTATATAAACGCTCGGCCAGCCGCATCACAGATCAACAGGCAAGCGACGGTGGAGTAGCAGTCAGCTAGCGCAGGGTGCAAGTGGTTGACTTTGGATTTGAAGGTGTCGCCTAGAATTCTTTGGAGGTACGTAATTAGCAAATACATTTCGTAAGTGAATATATTTATCTTACTGAGGATTCCTTAAAGAGAACATTTAAATTGCATATTGAGGAATTTGAGGAATACAAAGATTGGCATAGTTTGGGTCCGTCACTGACACGTCTCGTCTGACTGTATGTCACTTCCCTGGCCTGATTGTTGGCTGATAACAGAGGCACATGCAAGACATGTACTGGAGTACATCCTGCGAAATGAGCTTACACCGCTCCATGGTGTACCAGATGCTTAAAAAAGATCGACTGTTTTAATTCTGAATGATTTAATGCAATTTAATCTACATTGTCTTTTCTTGTTTTCAGGTGAAGAAGTATAGCGAAAAATGGGGAATTCTCAAGGCCACACCTCTGAGCCCTTCATCGAGAACGGTGAAGAAAAGTATGCAATATTTGTTGACGACTGGTTTGACCAAGGTGCTTCCAGATACGCTTACAAAGGAAGAATAAAGCCCGTCAATGGCTGGTGGTTCCAACACGGTGAGCGATGCGTTGTGAAACTCTATAAAGAGGAATACTGTGCCAGATTGAAACAAGACGCTTGGAAGGCGGACGTTCGCGCCTCCTTGAAAGCACAAGAAATGGCTGAGGCGTTCAACGTCAAATACAGCAAAAAAGGCTTTGACAGGATTGATTTTTTTACTCCCATCATCTCCAAAGTCAAGACGTTTGCTACCTACAAGCAACGAGGAGGAGACCCTGTTCCTAAATCGATTCGCGGAACCCTTACTGGACGTACAGCGAGAGCCGATGTGATGGTCCCTGAGGGTGCCTCAGTAGCAATTGAGCGTTTGCTTCCGGGACGGTACGTCCACTTCTTAAGCAATTTTGCTTACGTCAACCCCGACGAGGATACCCTCGTTCCAGAAGCCTTCTCCCACTTCACTTACGCTGAATCAAATGGTGAGGTTCTTGTGATGGACTTACAAGGAGTTTACAAAGGGGATAGATACATCTTCACCGACCCAGCAGTCCATAGCATGGAGAAACATGGGAAGACGTTCGGCTACTACGGCCCAGCCGATCTTGGGGTGTACGGCGTGATAAAGTTTTTCCTAGGTCACAAATGCAATCACTTGTGTGAAGGGTTACTAACACCGGACACGTCAGGTATTCCAATTGATATGAGCGAGGATTTAAACAAGGCCGTCAAAGCTATCGTAGCAAGAAGTGGTACAACTTACACATACGAGTTGTTGTCTGAGTCCGGCCTTACGGGCGACCAATTGCAAAAGCTGCACACCAATATTGCTCAAGTGCTTTATAAGTCGAGTGGTTCTACGATTCCACAACCGGTAAAAGAGTTCCTGACTTGAACTTGCGAGCTACAGGGAGCCGGTCAGCAAATTCGCACCCGTTGAAGCACGTAGTTTCAGTAAATACCATTTGCATGCACTGTGTAAAAAATTGCCCGTAAGTTTACTTTAAATTCACCGGTAGTGTATCCTGCGGGGGGGGGGGGGGCAGACTATGCAGTAGTGGGATATTAGAACGACAAATATAGAAAACCAAGGCCCTAAAAACCCATTACACTAAGGCTTTTGAATTTGCCCCCCCCATTCCGACATCTAAATTACCAAATGCTGAAAAAGCCGATGACTTTTGATTCCCCGCCCCCACAAAACATTGAAAGCTCGATACGCCGCTAAAATTAATTGTGAAACGGATTGCTAACAAAAACCCATAACATTACGGTCAGTTACGTGTTTCCTTAAATCACGGTGACCGTAATTTCAACACAGATTTCCCGTAATTTCAACGGTTTTTTGATGTAGGCCTAAGGTTATTGAATAACAAAGTGGGGTGGCATCGGAGCTGGTTGCAGGGTGGCGGGTTGTGGAGTGGGGCGGCAGCTGGGAGTAGGGCATACAGACATTTTGCAGCTTGTCTTTTTATATACGTATACGCATAGTAGATTTCATATCAGTTTGTGTGAAATTCTCTACAAGTTATAATTTAACTTGTATCAGTAAGTTGCTATGTCATTTTTGTTTACAACTGTTTACTGGAGCCAACATAAAGGGGTCTACCTATTGCTGACCATCTCCGCATGAATAGCTGAAGTTGTTGTCAGACCTAAGGAAATGATAATTGACATTCATAGAAATGAGGGTCAAATTGAACCAATTGTCAATAACGGAAGAAATGTGCAAATTGTAAATTTCCCGGTACATTCATAATGAATGGTCAAATCAAGTATGGTCAAATCAAGCATCTGGAAATCAGAAAAAGGCTCAAGAACGTTTGTATTTTGGTCCTTTGGTGTGAGCAGACATACTTTGATTATTTTTTTTATTATACATATGTAATTGAATCTTGCCTGACCAGCTCTGTTATTGTCTGGTTCAATGTCGCCCCAAGTGTGAGACGTATTTGCTGACGTTGTCTTTCGCTCATGCGAAGACGTTGCCGATTCGTGCAGATGCAGGAAACAAATTTTACGTATATAACTGTATGCCAGTGCGAGTTTGCTTCTGCATTCAATAGGGGACGTTGGACAATGGAGGACAATAGGGTCCCCAAGGTCCCCAATTTGGCGATGTAAACAAAACAATTGGGAGGTCTTCCTAAAAACTACAAACATAAGAGGGACTATAGGGGGTCGCAGATTGCAGGCAAAAACACACTTGTGTGCGGGTATGTATATCCCTCCCATGCACTGGGGCTCTGTCAATGGTAACAAAGCGCAATCGCAAAGTCAATGGTGCCATATTATATTTTGTCCTGTATTAACATGTAGTGCATTTATACAATTCACCATGAGAAAACTTTAGGGAAATTCGACTATTCAGGCATGTTTCCAGTATAGGAAACATTGTAAAATATTATACTCATGAAAATGAATTTCTGTAAATAGTTTACTGACCGGATTAACCTAGAATTCAAATCAACAAAATTAGCAGGCCTGATGTTTTGGTCCTAACAAGACTTGCTTTCGAGGCAGTAGGCAGAATATCAAATTGATTAACAAAGTCACAGACCTGCCATTGATCGGGACCAATTGCATGTATTCCGTTTTTATTTCGTATTTGAACACACAGGCCCATATGTTAAACTATGCGACTTGTTTTACATGTGTTGACAATGTCTGTTCTGAGAAATGTGAAGGAACCGGCAAACCTAACTGCTGAAGGAGTCACTTTAGTGCGATTATAATAACTTTAGCGACTTCTTGGTTATCACCTTTAAATTAACTTTCATCAAAATTAAACATGCCAATAATTTGCCATTTAAAGCAAGTTTAAATCAATTGAAATGCACCAAAACCTATGTACAAAGGCGTATTCATTATTTACATAAAATGAAGTAAAATTTCTTGATTTTTCTTGTCACAAGTAAAGACTATGTTATCCGCAGATCTCGTGTTTAACGTTTCTATTATTCGCAGATCCATGTTTACTATGGCAGAGTCCGTGTTGAGATAAATTCTCGTCTTGCATTGGTTGCTTTATTTGGGTCCGTATCCGGGCACAGTGTGAATCACTGAAGTTTAATTATCAGTGTGGACTATCAACCAATTTTCTACGAGAATTATTTCGTAATGACCACGATTATTTACCAACTGATATTTTTTGACGATAACGCAGACAACAATGTGCGGCAGCCCCTTGAATTGTTAGCAGCTATTGTACATGCCAACAATCCAGAAGTGTCATTGTCATTTCTTTAATACATTGTTTTATCCCATCAAAAACGCAGATTGAATCTTTGTCCTGGTCAAGAAAAATGTAAGGTTGAAATTAACAGTTTTAAACTTCATGTATGTAATCTTAGTTTATGCACTGCATAAAATCAACCTCATAAAAACAGCTAACCAGTTTGGATTTTTTAACAGTTCGGGAGCATTTTGTAAGTGCTTGGATCTGTGAATGTTAATATCTTTTAGTAACTTGTAGAGTATTTGTAAATTTATGAAAAAAAATCAACAAAAGAACAGTTGAAATCAGTATTCAAAACACTACTGCATGCATTATATGCAGATTTATATCGACTGATAAAAGATGACTGAGCTGTTTTATTTAAAAAAACAACATAACAACAATTTCATCCCGAATTATAGCAAAATAATGTACATGTTTGTATTAAATTCATCTTATAATGCTTACAAAGAGGCAGGCAGTGAAAGTTAAATTTCTTGTGTGTCTGACCGTGTCTAAAAAAGTGTCATAATATTGCAAAATTCTATATACTATGCAGTATCTTCCTCGTTGGTGTTACTACTTAAAGTTTATCTATACTGGACTGAAAATGCCTAATCGGTGACTTTACATTTTAGGCAATGAAAGAAAAGTACACAACATTTGTGTAAAGGTGTGTCTCGTCAATGTGTCTCGTCCATTTTAACAACAGAGTATAACAACAGAGCTGACTTTTTCTAGGAGGTCTTGTAATATAGCAAATTTGTATAGCACAGTTGTCCACATGTGGGAAATATACCTGGGGTTTTCCATAATGCTCGAAATAGTGACCCGCGGATGTGACGTCAGGCCACTATCAGCGTTGACCTTTTTTTCTTCTGGCTTCCTATTGGCTTGGTATTTTGGTCTGCCGTTACTGGGCTACCTCTGACCCTTTAATGTTATCAGCTCTTTGATAAGTTATTTTTTTGTAAGATTTGAAGTCAAAGTGCACAGGGACCCCCACCCCACGCGCTCGAAGGCAATTTTAAGCCTACATCTTGTGTAAATGTCAATGGTGCCATATTTTGGGCCAGTAAATGTTGTTGTTGGGGGGGGGGGTAATTAACCGTAAGAGTAACTTTAAAATTTGAGACGCCTGGCATGCTACCAACTTGTGGCAATCTTCAACGTTGTAGATATCAAAATCGTTTTTCCGAAATATTGACTAGCCATGTTTTTGTTATACAACCAATTGCTTTTTATTGTTTATTTGAATTCACATATCAACACAATTTGTTTTACATGTGTTGGCGATGTGTGTTCTGAGAATGATGCACAGATAATACCGAAAATCCTAGGTTTAATAGCAGTTATTTTATTTCTATTGTGACCTGTAACTTTATCTTCAACGACTTTTTGGTGCAAGTTCTGTAATGAAATATAGGAATGTGGTGTGTTTTATAAAATTATATTTTATCCTAAATTGCTGCTATAACGAATTTGCAGATCTTTTGAAATGCATTGCAAAACTGTACAGAAAGATGTATTCAAAGTTTAAAATGGAGTGAATTTTGAGGTTTTTTACACATCCAAAATTAAAATCTCCAATATCAATTCAACTTCTTCCGATAATATGAAATATAAATACAATGTACATTTTGTGAAATGAAATGAATGTTAATTTTATGCTTACGAAAGAGGCGTTCAAAAAAAACCCCGGAATTTTGTTTGAAAAAGAGATCGGAAGATCAATCCATAGCCACTATTTGGAACTCTGTGAGTGCGTGCATCCGTAAATGTTTGTCTCTCCTCGTAAATATGTACATTTTGTGTATGTCTGCATGGCTGCTAAATGCCATCATAATATTCCAATCCTCTGTAATCTTCAGTGTCGCGGATTTTCCATACTGGTTTATATATACTTTGTTATTGTAGTAGTAAGTAAGTTCGTTAGTCTTTACTCTAAAGTGCGTTTAATTAAAACTAATTTTTTGAAATTCACTTTTTTTTTACTGCAACTGTTGGAAGGATCAGATAGTGCAATTAAATCTGTACAGTGGCGTAAATCTATCTCGGCGAGTGTGGGGGGGGGGGAGGGGATGTGGGATGACCAAAATGAAAAAAAAGAAACTGCCACTGTTGGGGACCATTGCATGTGTAAAGGAATGTAAAGGAACCGGCAAACCTAACTGCTGAAGGAGTCACTTTAGTTTGGTAATATATTTAACTTTAGCGACTTTTTGGTAATCATCTTTAATTAGCATTCGTAAATATCAAATCTGCCAATATATATTGCCGTTAACAGCAAGTTTAAATCTATTGAAACGCATTAAAATCTACGTACAAATACATATTCATTGTAAAATGGAGTACAATTTCCTGATTTTCTTTTTAAAACTAGCGCCTCTATTATCCGCTGATCCGTGTTTAGTGTCTCAGAGTCCCTTATTAGATAAGTTCTGGTCTTGCATTTATTGCTATATTTGGGTCCATTTATCCAGTGAAGTTTAACCATCAGTGAGGACTATTAACCAATGTCTACAACAATATTTTGTAAGATTCGCAATTATTCACCAATTTAAATTATTTTTTGATGCTGTGGAGGACTCTGGAATTGTTGGCAATCATTTGCATACACGGTTTTATCTGAAATTTTGTCGCATAGTCTATATGTAAAGATGTACTAACAATTTTAAACTGCATATATGTAATCGTAGTTTACGCAATCCAGTGTATTTTGTAAACATTTAAAATGAATATTGAATCTTACAAAAAAAATCAACCAGTTTGCATTTTTAACAGATCGGAAGATGTTGCTTTTTCGTAAATACGAGATTCGTAAGTTATTTGTAATTTCATGTAAAATAATCATCAAGAAAAGTTGAAATAAGTATTCAAAACATAACTTCAGAAATTATATGCTGATTTACTGATAAAGATGACTGAGTTGATTTTATGAAAAAAATATCAACAAGTTTAACACGAACTATGCTAAAATAATGTACATTTTGTATATTGAATTAATATTATGATGCTTACAATAGAGGCAAGCAGTTAATATTAAATTTCGTGTATCGCACTGTAATCCACATGTGACAAATTTCCATAATGCCCTCAAAATGTTTACTCACGGATGTGACGTCAGGCCAATATAAGAGTTCACCTTTCTCTTCTGGCTTACTATTGGCTAGTTGTATTTAGCCAGCCAATTTTTTTTAGCCGTATTTAGCCAACTCAAAATGCGCAGGTATTTTCCATAATTATTGTTAACAAAATGGCATCCAGCAATTACATGTGAAACAAAAATATACCGTATGTATTCTGATCCACTATGGTCGCGCTCAGTTAATAACAAAGACATTACAATACATACGTTATTTGGAGGGAAGTTTACGACTATAAAGGATGAGTATCAAAAAGGTTTTCTGTATTAAGCAAACTTATAACTGTAAAAAAAATGTAATGAAATACTATAGACTTTAAGTTCTTATGTGTTGAATATGAAACCCATTAAGCGGCCGGTGTAAATGAAATTTGCATCAAAGTATAATAATTCGGGTTTCAGCAAAGAATGAATATTCAAATAAATTACGAGTTTGATTCGTTTATCGCTGTGGCGGCCAAGCCTGGATGCCGCGTTCGTTGAAAACGATTCAATATATACAAAATCATGGCGGCCTAGGTCACGTGGCAATGTGCTGCTCGACTAGGACCCAATTTCACGGCGCTATTTCCCGCAAAATACCCCGCTTACTGTCTTCATTCTGTGCTGACAGCGTCAGTAAAAGTGTTTCCGGAGGTAAGCATGCGCATTCACAACATTCTTCTCCATCCCGTGAAATCTGCTTACCATGAACAAAAATATAGAGATTATTCTTTGTATGGCCAAAACCGTTTCTCTACGATAAAAAAAGAGCCCGACCTCATTCATTGCAGGGAAAAAAGGCCAAAGTTGGGTTAACAGTGGACAAACTTTACGACCGATTGTTTTCCGCTCAGTTTATTTTGGTATTTACGATGGAAAGTTCATTCCGCACCTCATGTGAGCTCATGTAAGCCACAAACTATTCCCTAATGGACTAATAAACAAACAAGGTTGTTTTTACGTACACCTTATTTTATAACCCAAAAAAACTGTATTTCCCCTACAACCTATTTTTAGTTTAAGAAAGGCCTAATTAAACTCTCAATATTTGCTGTCCACAATTATGTACACAAGTTTTTTAGGCATCTGTAAGTAATAGTGAACTTTGGCATGATAAGCAACGTACCCAAAATCGTTTCAATTACATACAGCTTATCGAATAACCGCAAACTGTGTTTTACCTTTAACAAAAACTAATCAAGTTTTTTCACCTTTCAAACTCTGACGTCCGATATACATGTGGTGGTTTTATCAACCAGTAATGTTGCAGTCACCTGATGTTTTGTTTACGGACACAAGTTTACATTTGTATTAAATTTTGTCGCGTGACAAGGAAAAAGAAGTTAGCAGGCCAGGCACGCAAAAAGCAATTTTGGAGATAATCGAATTCAATGTTTTGTGCTGCCATTTCTTGATTAAATATCACATAAGGTTGAAATTTTGACTGGTGACATTCCCTAATAGGTAAAATAATATTGTTCAGTTTATGTCAAAATATTACTTAATTGTGCAGTTATTTCAATTGTTATACTAACGAACTTTTACCGGAAACTTCCCAAGCCTTAACCCTAAAGGGGCCGGGTTATTTTGACCATCTCTCAGCCGGGGGGGGGGGGGGGGGGGGCGGATTCCGCCCCCCCCCCCCAAGATTTCGGCCATCGAGTGACGAAAAATGTTGAAACTCATCACATGCATAGAGCAACTCTTCTTAAACATACCCAAGAAATTTCATGACTATAGGTCAAAGGGTTTTGGAATTATGGCTAATTAATTATTCATATTTACGAATGGCAATTCTGCTCTGTGTACACAAGTATATGCGAAAATTCATTTTTCACGGCGCGTAGCGGCGGAAAAATTTTCGCTACGCGGCAACCCGTGGTCCGATTTTTATGTTTTTGGTATAAGTTTGCGCAAAGCTCGAGACTAAAAAGTCATAACAGC
Source organism: Patiria miniata (assembly GCF_015706575.1). Classification (NCBI taxonomy): domain Eukaryota; kingdom Metazoa; phylum Echinodermata; class Asteroidea; order Valvatida; family Asterinidae; genus Patiria; species Patiria miniata. The sequence continues at coordinate 11,800,237 of NW_024037064.1, read as the reverse complement.
TCGGGTCGCGAAAAACATTTTTTAGAGGCTATCACGGAAAATGTTGAGGGGGGGGGGGGGCGGATTCCGTCCCCCGGCCCCTTTAGGGTTAAACGTACACTTAAGTGGCTTGATAAATCCTTACGTCCTTTTGCCGGGAACAAAATTGGCTTTGCGTACCCACTTGAGTGGGACGTTAGCGCTTTGAACATTTTTTGTTACATTAGTATTACACGTTGAAGTCCTTTTGCGGGGGACTAATAATGAAAATCCTCCTTCCGTCTTTTGTTTACTATTAATTACGACAGAATGACGTAGCCCCTCGAGACAATATGTATATCAAATGAAAGATATTTCCAAGCTCTATCGATTATCCGAAAAATCTGAATTCTATCTTTTGACCCATTTTTCACCCTTACGCCAGGCAGCCGACGATTTGTAACTTTGGAAAGAGAAAGATAAAAACACCCAACACAAACATTTGATCGTTGCCAGAGAAATATGAGTTCACGCGATTTCGTCAATGCTTTTCAAACCTGTTGTTATTTAAAAGTATTGCATTAGAAAAAATTGTTACTATTGTAACCTAACCCACAACATGCTACAATGAATGCCTGCACTTTAAGTGCACGTGTTGAATTAAAAATCCCTAAACGATCCGTGTAAATTAAAGTTACATTAAAGTTACGGCATATTTAGGAGCCAACAAAGATAATTGTGTTTCCGGAGCTCAGCGTGCACATAATGCAAAACGCGTCGCCATTCCGTGAAATCTGCTAACACTATAAACACCAACAGTAACAGTAACAGTGAGTAAGTGGAGATTTTGCGATGACGGCAGGGCACAGAATCAAGAAACTAGGTCCTGGCTAAGTTAACACGACTGAAACTGATCGCGGTAGGTGTCTGAAGATGACCAGCCCGAAAGACTTCACTCAGATCTTCAGACACCTACCGCCGTCTTCCCCGCAACCCCATCCCAGCCTTGGAGGAGAAGATCATCAACAAACTTCTAGCCCTTGAACGAAGCCACACTATCTTCACATCACTGTATAGAAAACTCCGACCATCCAGCTCATTCTGCCCTCGTTTCTTCGGCTAAACCAAGGTCCACAAGCCCGACATTCCGCTCTGCCCAATCGTTGCATCCCGGGGTTCCCCCACCTACAACACAGCCAAACATCTCACCGAGATTCTGCACCCCCTAGTCGGCCACACAAGACGCCACATCACCAACTCCAACCAGTTCGTTGAAACTATCAATTCCATCAAACGCAAGCCAACGGACATCCTTGTCAGCTTCGATTACGTCTCCTTGTTCACCAACGTCCCCACCGACGAAGCCTAGAAACAGGACGGGACCTCAAGCCCAGAATCAAGGAACATCAAACACACGGCAGGAAAGAAGAAATCGACAAGTCAGCTATCATCAGACACTCACACGAGCACGATCATCGCATCCACTGGGACCAAGCCCAAGTCATCCCCCCCCCCCCCCCGGCTGAGAGATGGTCAAAATAACCCGGCCCCTTTAGGGTTAAGCAGCAATAATCTTTTATTTTTCATAATGAAACAACTTTTTCCCCTTCTCTTTCTTTTTTTTCCAAAAGTGAACATTCACTTTATTCGGGTAATGATTGACTTACAACGACTGGAACTAGTGACCAGATGATTTAGAGTTCCATCGAATATAGATTGAGTTTCCACTCAATTGATTTTCCTCCATGAATTTCAATCTAAACATTAGAGTTCCCACACTACATAAGACCGTTTGAGCCCCAAAGCAAACCAGTGTTAATCATCAACGCTTTGTACTCAGCCCTTGAACCGTGGTAGAACACCAAGACAAACGCATTTGCGCCCAGTGCCAACAAGAGGGCGCATGGTGCATGATATAGTGCACATGGATTGATGAGCGAACACCGTTGGTATTGGGCTTTGTACACTTGTTTTTGATTATATAGGTAATTATATATTAATCATACACTGGATAGCTGATTACACAAAAACTATTCGCCAAGTGAACCACAATCTTACCACAATAATGTCTTAGGCCTACATGTATATGAATCTTGTAAATTCTCCCCATGCATGAAAAACAAAATAAGTGCGCAAAATGCGCCACTTCTTCAGGCAAATTCGGTCCATTTTGGGGTCTCTAGGTTCATATAGGACACACAAAAAAGCAGACAGGAAGTTTGAAACACGTTTGTTGCATTGTGTGTAATTCTAGCTGAAATTCGGATTTTTTTTCCGGGAAAAAAGGTGTAGAATGCGCACTGAGTACATGTGTGCACAACAGATCCGCGCACTTGACACTACCACGACAAGATCCCCGGAATGGCCCGCTCTCTGTTGTTTACACTGTCAACCTGCTATGCCTATAGCATGACGTAGGTGATAAAACAACCTCTATGTCGGGACACTGGCTTGGGAATCCCCGTAGGATCATGATGTCGGCTCTATATTTTTAGAAGCCTATAACGCCCGCCTGCCGCATTACAGATCCACAGGCAAGCTGACGGTGGAATAGTACACGACTAGTTGCAGGGTGCAAGTGTCTGAGTTTGGTTTTGAAAGTTGGCGCGGAGAGATCTTAGGAGGTACAAAGTAATACGCATGTACGTTTCGTAAGTAAAAATTATCTTATTAGCTAGGCCTCTTCTAAGGGGAACTATTTAATTGCGTATTTGAGTCATACACAGTTTGCACAATTTTGGTCATTAGGCCTATATGCAGACATGGTTCGTGATGACTGTTACTGACTGACTACTGGCATTTGTGAATTGGCCTGATTGTTGGCTGGTGAAGAGATCCGCGCGAAGCTGTTGTGCATACCCTGCGCAGTGATCATGAGCTCCCGCTGCTCCATGGTGTATACACAGGATGTATAAAAAGACTGTATCAATTTTGAATGAACACAATGAAATTGATGGGATTAGCTTCACTTAGGCTTGCCTGTTTTGGTTTCAGGTGAGTGAGTCTTTTGCAAAATGGGGAATTCTCAAAGCCACACATCTGAGCACTTTACCGTGAACGGTGTAGAAAAGTATGCAACATTTGAAGACGACTGGTTTGCCGAAGGTGCTTCCAGATACGCCTTCCAAGGAAGAATAAAGCACGCCAATAGCCGGTGGGGCGAACGCGGTGAGCGATGCATTGTGAAACTCTATAAAGAGGAGTACTGTGCCAGATTGAAAGAAGACGCTTGGAAAGCGGACAATCGCGCCTCCTTGAAAGCACAAGAAATGGCTGAGCTGTTCAACTTCCACTTCAACGGTAAAGGATTTGAAAGGATTGAGTTTCTTGTTCCCATCATCTCCAAAGTCAAGACGTCTGTCGATGTGATGGTCCCAAAGAGATCGTCAGTAGCAATTGAGCGTTTCCTTCAGGGACGGTACGTCCACTTCTTAAGCAATTCTTCTTTTGTGAACCCCTACGAGGATACCCTTGTTCCAGAAGCCTTCTCCCACTTCACGTACCATGAATCACAGGGCGAGATTCTTGTGACCGACTTACAAGGAGTTCGCACACAGCAAAGCTACACCTTCACCAATCCAACAGTGCACAGCACGGAGAAACATGGGAAGAAGTGCGGCTACTACGGCCCAACCGATCTTGGGATGAGCGGCGTGATGAGGTTTTTCCTAGATCACAAATGTAATCGCTTGTGTGAAGGGTTAATAAAACTCGACACATCAAGCATTCCAATTGATATGAGGGGGGATTTAAATAAGGTCGGTGAAGCTCTCAAACCGTTTCGTATAAGTTCAACTTACACATGCCTGGCCGAGTTTGTTTTTCGGCCTCAGTCCGTCCTCACGGCCGGCGAACTACAAGAGCTGCACACCAACATTGCCGTAGCGCTTGCGCGGAGTCGTTCTCCGATTCCGCAAACGGTAAGAGAGTTCATGAATGAGGACAGTCGAGCTGTAGGGAACCGGATATGGAATTCTGTGCTACGCGGTTCGTACCGTCCTGTTGAATCATATTCTTTTCAATAAACACGATTCGCATGCACTGATGAAAAAATTTAAGTGCCCGTACTTTTTCTTTAAAAATAAAATCACCAGTAGCGTATCCAGCGGGAGGAGGGAGAGGGGGCAGAGGGGGCAAATGGGATATTTGCCCCCGCCTCCCCGGAGGATTGTTTATTTTTTATGTTTTAATTACTGTTTCTATAATTGGTACAGAGAAGTCTGACATGAACGACAAGAAAACCATGGGCCCCCTGAAAATACACTATATTTAAGGCTTTTGATTTTGCCCCCCCCCACCCCGGGCCCGTTCTGACATCAAAATGCTGAAAAAGCCGGCGACTAAGACTTGACTTTCACCCCACGACATTAAAAGCTCGATACGCCACTTGAATTCGTAATATTGTGAAACAGGTTGCCAACCAAAAAAACCCAATCAAATTACAGTCAGTTACGTGTTTCCTAAAATCACGGTGACCGTAATTTCAACACGGATTTCCCGTAATTTCAACGGTATTTTGCTGTAAAGTAATGAAATACAAAATGGGATGGCGTCAGGGCTGGTTGTAGGGTGATAGGGTGTGGAGGGGATAAGTTCCAGTTACGGCAGCTGGGAATGGGGCATGCAGACATTTCGCAGCTTGTGTTTTATATATTAGTTTTTATATCATTTTGTGTGAAATTCTCAACAAGTTGTAGTATAACTTACATCTGTAGGTTGTTATGTAATTTTTGTTTATAACGTTTTACTGGAGCCCACATACAGGGGTTGGCCTATGGCTGATCAACAATGCATGAATAGTTGAAACATTTGCTGGAAATTAGAAAAAGAACGCAAAAAGGTGCTACATAATGGGTCTCATAATGTTCATATACTTCATTTACCTGGCTTTGGTTGCATTTTGCCCCAGCGCTTTGTATCCTCTGGCAAAAAGCGCTATATAAATACAGTTATTATCATTATTATTATATTTTGGTCCTTTGGTATGAGCAGACATATTATACAAATATAACATGGTTTGAGGGTGGACAGTCGATATTCGCTCCCCGAGGTATTGGAAGTTGACAAACTAGTTCCCGAGGCGAAGCCGAGGGAACTAGTTTGTCAACTTCCAATACCGAGGGGAGCTAATATCGACTGTCCACCCGAAATAAACCATTTTATATTTGTTTTACTATACCTCATACATATTCAGCACCGATTTTTTTTTTCGTTGCAGTATGCACCTTGAACATTTAAAAAAAAAAAAAACTTGTCGAGTTCACCGAAAGTATCGTCTTGCTCAAGTTCACTAGTTCTGTTCGTTTACAATACAGTGCAGCTGTAAATACAGTAGTTTATTTACAACATTCTTTTGTACAGGATGCATCTCTTTTGTCCATAAATATTCCCTAGTTCGTCATCATTGTTCTCGGGAAAATAACGCGCGTGCAACCATCTCTTCGTACGTGTGTAGCTCGTTTGGGCGATGTTCGCGTGTGCGTACTTCACCCGTGCGACAGTTCCACAATTGCTTTTTAAAGTGCATGCGTAGTAGACTGTCGGGTAGTAGACGGGTAACCCGTGCGACATTCTACTACGCATGGGTATTTACCCTGTGCGTGAATCCTCGCGCGCGCTTGGTAAACAGCCAAAATAGCGGCTCTCGATCATGAATATTTATGAGGTAAAGTAATAGAGGACAATAGGGTCCCCAATTTCCGAAGGTCCCCGATTTGGCAATTTGAGCAAACCATATGGGAGGTCTTCCTTAAAAGTACAAACTAAAGAGGGACAATAGGGGGTCCCAAATTGCAGGGAAAAAACACACTTTCGTGCGGGTATGTAAATCCCTCCCATGCACTGGGGCTATGGAAATGGTAACAAAGCGCAATCTCTTATACGTACACAGAGTCAATGGTGCCATATTCTATATATTTTGTCCTGTATTAACATGTAGTGGATTTATACAGTTCACCATAAGAAGATATCATGGAATTTCAACTATTCTGGCATGCTTCCAGTGTAGGGAAACATTGTTTAATATTATACTCATGAAAATGAACTTTTTAAAATAACTTACTGACTGGATTGACCTGAAATATACAAAGAAAAAAATTAGCGGGCCTGATGTTTCGGTCCTAATAAGACTTGCTTTAGAGGCAGTAGGCAGAATATCAAATAGTATAACAAAGTCACAGACCTGCCATGTTCAGGGACCAATTGCATGTATTCCGTTTATATTTTGTATTTGAACACACACATGTTAAACTATGCAACTTGTTTGACATGTGTTGACTATGTCTGTTCTGAGAAATGTGAAGGAACCGGCAAACCTAACTGCTGTGAAGGAGTCACTTTAGTCTGATTGCAATAACTTTAGCGACTTCTTGGTAAGCACCTTTAAATTAACTTTCATAAAAATTAAAAATGCCATTAATTTGCCATTTAAAGCAAGTTTAAATCTATTGAAACGCACCAAAACCTATGTACAAAGGCGTATTCATTATTTACATAAAATGGAGTAAAATTTCTTAATTTTTCTTGTCACAAGTAAAGTCTATATTATCCGTTTAACGTTTCTATTATTCGCAGATCCATGTTTACTGTGGCAGAGTCCGTGTTGAGATAAATTCTCGTCTTGCATTGGTTGCTATATTTGGGTCCGTATCCGGGCACAGTGTAAATCACTGAAGTTTAATTATCAGTGTGGACTATCAACCAATTTTCTACGAGAATTATTTCGTAATGACCACGATTATTTACCAACTGATATATTTTGACGATAACGCAGACAACAGAGTGCGGCAGCCCCTGGAATTGTTAGCAACCATTGTACATGCCAACAATCCAGAAATTTCATTGTCATTTCTTTAATACATTGTTTTATCTGATCAAAAATGTTTGAACTTGCAGATTGAAACTTTGTCCTGGTCAAGAAAAATGTAAGGTTGTAATTAACAGTTTTAAACTCCATGTATGTAATCTTAGTTTATGCACCGCATGAAATCAACCTCATAAAACAGCTAACCAGTTTGGATTCTTTAACAGATCGGGAGAATGGTTTGCAGCCCATTCTGTAAGTGCTTGGATCCGTGTATCTTTTCGTAAATTGTAGTGTAAAAAAATCAACAAAAGAACAGTTGAAATCAGTATTCAAAACACTACTGCATGCATTATATGCAGATTTAAATCAACTGATAAAAGATGACTGAGCTGATTTTATAAAAAAAAAACATACCAACAATTTCATCCCGAATTATAGCAAAATAATGTACATTTTTGTATTAAATCCATCTTATAATGCTTACAAAAGAGGCAAGTAGTGAAAGTAAAATTTCTTGTGTGTCTGACCGTGTCTAAAAAAAGTATCATAATATTGCAAAATTCTATATACTATGCAGTATCTTCCTCGTTGGTGTTACTACTTACAATTTATCTATACTGGACTGAAAATGCCTAATCGGTGACTTTACATTTTAGGCAATGAAAGAATAGGACACAACATTTGTGTGAAGGTGTGTCTCGTCAATGTGTCTCGTCAATTTTAACAACAGAGTATAACAACAGAGCTGACTTTTTCTAGGAGGTCTTGTAATATAGCAAATTTGTATAGCACAGTTGACCACATGTGGGAGATATACCTGGGGTTTTCCATAATGCTCGAAATAGTGACCCGCGGATGTGACGTCAGGCCACTATCAGCGTTGACCTTTTTTTCTTCTGGTTTCCTATTGGCTTGGTATTTTGGTCTGCCGTTACTGGGCTACCTCTGACCCTTTAATGTTATCAGCTCTTTGATAAGTTATTTTTTTGTAAGATTTGAAGTCAAAGTGCACAGGGACCCCCACCCCACGCGCTCGAAGGCAAGTTTAGGCCTACATCTTGTGTAAATGTCAATGGTGCCATATTTTGGGCCAGTAAATGTTGTTGTGGGGGGGGGGGGTGTAATTAACCGTAAACTGTTGTAGATATCAAAATCGTTTTTCCGAAATATTGACTAGCCATGTTTTTGGTATACAACCAATTGCTTTTTTTTGTTTATTTGAATTCACATATCAACACAATTTGTTTTACATGTGTTGGCGATGTCTGTTCTGAGAATGATGCACAGATAATACCGAAAATCCTAGCTTTAATAGCAGTTATTTTATCTCTATTGTGACCCGTAACTTTATCTTCAACGACTTTTTGGTGCAAGTTCTGTAATGAAATGTATGAATGTGGTGTGTTTTATAAAATTAAATTTTATCCTAAATTGCTGCTATAACGAATTTGCAGATCTTTTGAAATGCATTGCAAAACTGTACATAAAGATGTATTCAAAGTTTAAAATGGAGTGAATTTTGAGGTTTTTTACACATCCAAAATTAAAATCTCCAATATCAATTCAACTTCTTTCGATAATATGAAAAATAAATAAAATGTACATTTTGTGAAATGAAATGAATGTTAATTTTATGCTTACGAAAGAGGTGTTCAAAAAAAGGAATTTTGTTTGAAAAAGAGATCGGAAGAACAATCCATAGCCACTATTTGGAACTCTGTGAGTGCGTGAATCCGTAAATGTTTGTCTCTCCTCGTAAATATGTACATTTTGTGTATGTCTACATGGCTGCTAAATGTCATCATAATATTCCAATCCTCTGTAATCTTCAGTATCGCGGATTTTCCATACTGGTTTACATATACTTTGTTATTGTACTAGTAAGTAAGCTCGTTAGTCTTTACTCTAAAGTACGTTTAATTAAAACTAATTTTACTGAAATTCACTTTTTTTTTACTGCAGCTGTTGGAAGGGTCAGATAGTGCAATTAAATCTGTACAGTGCCGTAAATCTGTGTCGGCGAGTGTGGGGGGGGGGGAGGGGATGTGGGATGACCAAAATGAAAAAAAAAAAAAAACTGCCATTGTTGGGGACCATTGCATGTATTCCCTTTAATTTTTTTTGTATTTGAACACACACATGTAAAGCTATGCAACTTGCTTTACATGCGTTGACAATGTCTGTTCTGAGAAATGTAAAGGAACCGGCAAACCTAACTGCTGAAGGAGTCACTTTAGTCCGATTGCAATTTTAACTTTGGTGACTTCTTGTTTATCACTTTTAAATGGACCTTCTTTGAAGAAAAAGTTGTAATTTATATTTTGCCGTTTAGAGCAGGTTTAAATCTGTTGAAAAGCATCAAAATGTACAAAGGCGTATTCATTGTTTACATAAAATGGAGTAAAATTTCTTGATTGTTCTTATCACAAGTAAAGTCTCTACTATCCGTAGATCCGTGTTTACTGTCGCAGAGTCCATGTTTAGATAAATTCTCGTCTTGCATTGGTTGCCATATTTGGGTCCGTATCCGGACACAGTGTGAACCAGTGAAGTTTAACTATCAGTGTAAACTTTTAACCAATTTCGTACGAGAATTATTTTGTAATGACCTCAGTTATTTACCACAGTTTTTTTACGATAACGTAGGCAACAAGGTGCGGCGGCCCCTGGAATTGCTAACAGTCATTGTACACGCCAAGCGATTGACAGAAGTGTCAATTGTTATTTCTTTAATGCATGGTTTTTAAATGAACTACAAAATTTGAACTTGAACAGATTGAAACTGCGTCCTAGAAAAAACAAATGTAAGGTTGTAAATAACTATTTGAAACTTCATGTATGCAATCTTAGTTATTGCAGTCCAGTATATTTTGCAAAAGAAATTAAATGGAAATTGAATCAATCCAACAAAAAGCCAACCAATTTTGCATTTTTAAAAGATCTGAAGACTGGTTTGTAGCCCATAATTTTGCAAGTGCTGTAATCTGCAAATGTTTGTCTATTTTCGTAAATTGTAAAGTATTTGTAAATTCATGTAAAATATCAACAAAATAATAGTTGAAATCAGTATTCAAAACGCTACTGCATGAATTATATGCAGATTTATATCGACTGATAAAAGATGACTGAGTTGATTTTATAAAAAAAATACCAACAATTTCAATCATAATAATAGCAAAATAATGTACATTTTGTGTATAGATTTAAATTTATAAAGCTAACAAAAGAAGTAAGCAGTCAATTGTAAATTAATTGTCTGTGTCTAAAAAAGTATCATAATATTGCATTATTCTGTACTATACAGCATTCTCCTCGTTACTTCACACTTACAGTTAATTTAGAATGGATTGAATATCCTTAGATTTTAGGCAATGCAAGAAAAGGACAAATGATTGTGAAAAGGCGTGTCTCGTCAGTTAATTTTATACAGTTTACGATCGTTTGTACAGGTAATGTTTTTTGTTTGTTTTACTACCCTTGTTAATTCTTACGAATTAATTTGCGTCATAACACTTAAATTTAAGGTTATGTAACAACAAAGCTCTAGTTTCTGGAAGGCCTGTTGAGTGGTCGGGCACAACCCGACCACTGTCTAGAATTGTTCTGATTAATCTTTCTTTCTTTCTTTCTTTCTTTCTTTCTTTTTTTTTCCGGACAATACTTCTCCGCGGGTTTACTCCTAAACCGTTCAAGATATAAACTTGTAACTTCGAACACATATCAACCCTGATCCCGAGTAGTGCATATTGTCCTGACGTCATGATGACGTCATCAGGTATCAAATTACAAGCAATTTAGTGTTTCTATTTTTTAATCATTACAAATCAATATAAAATCAACCGTGAGAGACCGGAACTTGTTTTTAACGGCAGTCAATAGAATAATACTGGGTCTTCAATTTACTTCGTGAGTGTCACATCATACGACCCTTACTTCCGGTCGAAACCGGTCGAACCTGGAAGTGCCTTGTAATTTGAAAATGGTAAAAGATATGAACGTGCTTTCAACGATGTTAGTCTTTGGCAAAAAAGTACTTTTCAAAACTGTAACCGATGACGTCATGAAATATTAGAGCGCCCTCTAGCGGCAGGTTGAAAAATGTCCAAAATGCATTTTGAATAGATGTCTGTGGCGAAGTTTGCTGTAATCTTTTGAAAATTGGTATATATGATGATCTTCATGCAAACAACACATGTGTGAAGTTTGAAGCCGATGACGTCATCAGACCGGAAGTTACAACGAAAATACTTTTTATTCTTCGAAAATCGCAAAAAAATCAATCGTGAGAGATATAATCTTAAATTGTCCATTAAATGATAGATTAAACATTGGCGTCAATTGTGCCAGGCGCATGGCTTGTCAAATTGTTCACACACGTGACCCGCCGCCGACAAAAATACCCTAACGGTAGTCCGTCGATCAAAAATTCAATGAAAGCGTAGAGCTGGGTGTGCGTGAGTTCACTGCATGTACAGGACATTGTACATGTACGTGCATTCAGTGCAGATCCATTATTTCATCATCGTCATGCTTGTTGGAACGGGGCCAAACAAGAGGCGCGTAGTCTTGTGCTCAAGACGCTTGGTCTTCTATAACAAATCCCATAGACTTTGTGCACGATTTTTCTCGTCAGCATTTTAGTCATAAAGCACACTCATTATGACATTAAAAATGTGGCACTGTGGAAAATAAATGAACAATGAAAAATGAAAATTGAAACTTAACATAGTCAAAGAACATATAGCAAAGGTCTGTTGTCACGCGTGTACGACTAAAATAGATCGCTGCGCGCGTCTTCGTCTTGAAAAACGGCAAGACAGAAAAGCGAGCATGCGCAGTTAATGTGTCATAATCGGGGTTAAGCTTGTACACTGCATGCATACTGTGATTCGGAAAGTAGAATGTGTTCACTTACGCTGTTCGTGGCGCGGCCCGGAAAGGCATCCTCGTACAAACTCTGAGCGGCGATTTGGCGAATACAAATGTTTGTTTCTGCTTATAAATTTACCTTCGGATAGTAGGTATTTATTTCGAGTTTTTTTTCAGGCAAATGGTATTGGGAGTTCATGCTGAAAACAGCTTACCATTTAAAATGGCTCCAGATATGATCAGACACATGAATACATGCAAATCGATGAACATGCATCCTCTCCGAATAACATCAGTATTCACTACCCATATCACTTTTTCTACGTTTAAAAAAAAAATACATACTGACATTGATCACTACCTAAAAGAAACATTTTTAAACAAAATGATTAATTTTATCAGACAGTTTAAATTTCGTTATCCTTTGTACATGTTCTTACATAAAAAAAATATTCATAACTTAACTGGACAGTGTTTCATAAAATAGTTGTCTACCCGACCACTCTGCGTTTGTAATAACAAACGCGAAGCTCTAGTTATATATCTATGTCGCACAGTAGTCCACATACGCTTTGCAGGTGTTTTCCATAATGTTCCAAATGGTGACGGGCGGATGTGACCAAGGGCAAATCCAGGGGGCCAAAGGGGCCCATGCCCCCCCCCCCCAAAGAAAAGAAAACACAAACGAACCATTTGTTTTTAAAGTGACGTTTCAATAAAGGCAGATTATGAATACACCACCCTCTTTTCTAATGTGGTAAAGTGGACTGACATTGCCTCAGATCGCACCATGCACAGAGCATCTAGAATAAAAAAAAAACAAAAAAAAATAAAAATAAAATCGGCGACGCCGTACTTTTTCTACCCACTTTTTTGGGGGCTATTTTTTTGGCCCACCAAAAAATTGTTTTCTGGATCCGCCCTTGGATCCTTTTTCTTCTGGCTTCCGATTGGCTTTTTCGCATGTCGTTACTAGGCTACATTTGACCCTTTAATTTCATCGGCTCTTTGATTAGTTTAATACTTCTTTACTTTTCAAAAGTCAAAATGCACAGGTATTTTCCATAATTAATGTTTATGTTCTTATGTGTTGAATATAAAACCCATAAGCGGCCGGTGTAAATTAAATTTGCATCAAAGTATTTTAATTCGGGTTTCAGCAAAGTGAGGATATTAACCCTAAAATGCCCCCCCCCCCCTGATTTCGGCCATCAAGTGACGAAAATCATGAAACTTAATACATGCATAGAACAACTTATCATGAACGTACTCAAGAAGTTTCATGATTATAGGTCAACATTTTTTGAATTATGGCTAATTAATCATCCATATATGCCTGAGTGGTTATTCTGCTTTTTGTACATACGTATATGGGGACAATCAGTTTTTACGGTGCGTAGTGAGGAAAATTTTACGCTGGTTCGACTTTTATGTCTTTGGTATTAAAAGATGCGCAAGACTCGAGGCTTTAAAGTCAGAACAGCTTGGGTAGTGAAAATCCAACATATACAACCAACATATCCAACATATACAAAAACTTAGCGGCTGTAGATCACGTGGCAATGTGCTGCTCGACCAGGACCCAATTTCATGGCGCTATTTCCTACCAAATTCCCCGCTTACTGATATCATTCTGTGCTGACAGCGTTAGTAAAAGTGTTTCCGGAGGTAAGCATGCGCATTCACAACATTCTTCTCCATCCCATGAAATCTGCTAACCATAAACAAAAAACATATATTAGAACAAGTAAGTAGAGATTATTCTTTGTATGGCTAAATCCATTTCTCTACGATAACAAAATAAAGAGCCCGTCCCCATTCATTGGAGGAAAGCCCAAGTTGGATTTACAGTGAACAAACGTTACGACCGATTGTTTTTCGCTTGGTTTATTTTGGTATTTACGATGGGAATTCCCTTCCCCACCTCATGTGAGCCCCTGTAAGCCACAAACTATTCCCTAATGGACTAATAAACAAACTCCAATCACCGAGTAGTTTTGACGTACACCTTATTTTATAACCAAAAAACTGTATTTCCCCTACAACCTATATTTTTACTTAAAAAAGGCCCATGCCTCCCAATAGTTGCAGTCACGTTATTTTATATGTACACAAGTATTTTTAGGCGCATCTGTAGTTAATATTGAACTTTGGTATGATAAACAACGTACTCAAAATCTTTTTAATTACATACAGCTTATCGTATAACCGCAAACTGTATTTTACCTTAAACAAAAACTAAAAATTTTTTTTCACCTTTCAAAATCTGGCCTCCGATAGATAGTGGTTTATCAACCAGTAATATTGCAGTCACCTGATTTTGTTTGACGCACACAAGTTTATATTTGTATTAGATTGTAACTTTGGAAAGATAAAAACACCCAACCCAGACGTGATCGTTGCCAGAGAAATATAAGTTTACGCGATTTCGTCAATGCTTTATAAGCCTGTTATTTTTCAAAAGTGTTGCATTATGATTAGTTGTTACTATTGTAACCTAACTTTCAACATAATGGATGCCTGCACTTTAAGTGCACACGTGTTGAATTAAAAATCCCAAAACGATCAGTGTAAATTAAAGTTACATCAAAGTGACGGCATATTTAGCAGCCAACAAAGGTATGGATATTTAAAATATAAGTTAAAGCGTTTGTTGTTTCGGTTGGCAAATGATGGCAAGTTTGATGTGAAGTACTTTGTCATGATCAAATCAATAGCATGTACGCTATCGATTGGCGATACTGTTTTCATAGCAACTTAACGACTTAACAGGTGGTATGTTGAAGAAATTGCAGTGACCCTGGCAGATGAAAGGCTACCGGAGGACATCCGAGGGAATTTTTAGCAATGGAGGTGCGATACCGCAGGCCATGCCTCAAAGAATAATGTAATTATTTTAAAAATTAAATTCTGATTTAATATGTGTGTGATCATTGGGTCGGTGGAAAAGGGATACTGCACCAACAATTATTTTATCACTACCCTTGACAACGCAGCGACGTGACCAGCATCCTCATCATAGGGACCGGGGGTTTGGGGGTTGGATGGTAACAGCGGGTGTCAAGGGCTGTGTTGCAAGGTAAACCAGATTTTTCAACTGTCTTTCTGGGGGGGGGGCACTTCGAGGCGACAACTACAATGTATTAGTGGCCACTAGGACCACTCATGATTAAAAAAAACCAGCCAGTGAAATAGGCAGTAAATTTCTGGGGGGGAGGGGAGGGGAGGGGTCACTGATGATTATTTTGTTAAAAGGGGAATCCCCCACACCCACTTTTTATTGCTTAACTGCTGCTACAAAGCCAAGCGTTTCATCATAATTTTCTGATCAAAAATATTCTCATTCTTGTTATTTTCAGGTACTGTATATCAAGGCAGCGTCAACCACTACAAAAACAGATGTCATGCTGTCATAAGCATTTTGTTAAACGGTAGGCCTACATTTATATTGAAGGTGCTATCATTTCTGGGAAGTTTGTCATAAGAATGATAGTTGGATATGGAGTACCCCATGTCCTCTGTTCTCTTCCTATCATTACTGATGCCTATTCACTTCCATTGGCCTTGGGCTTTTTGTATTTGAGGTTAAATGCGTTCTGGAAGTAACGCCCCTTTAATTTTCTGGTAACTTTAATTATATACCAAATGACTAAAACTAAAGATGCCCGAAAAAAATAATTTCCCTTTTTTTACATCGTAGGTGCAATCAATCTAAATGCTATTAAAGATAATACGTATGTCAAATCGCCTGGTAGATTATAATACAGCTTAAAATGTAAACAAATGTATAGAATGGAAGCTTTAATTCAATGATGGCTTCGATATAACTTCAATGCAACTGCAGATATAAATAAAAACATTTAAAAAAAAAAATGTCACGAATGTGAAAGCATGTTTGTGTCTTGCCCACTGTCCAGCTTAATTATGTAGTATATCAGCAAATTGATGGAATGTTTGTTTAAGAGAAGCTTCAGCGAAAACGTGCAAGTATGGCACCGGGAATATCCAGATTCGGATTCAGCACCCTCGAATCATCTTAAATCAGCTGTTTGCAAGTTCCCTAAAAAAATTAAGTCGAAAGTCATTTTCTAGGCCTCCTCGGATTTTCAGCTGACGGCCTAATGTATTTCAATCTAAACATTAGAGTTTTTCCATATTAAATTAGAACGTTTGAGGGCCAAAGCAAACCAGTGTGTAAAGACAAACGCCTTCGCGCCGAGAGCCCACAAGAGGGCGCATGGTGCATGATATAGCGCACATGGATTGATGCGCGCACGCTAGTATTGAGCTTTGTACACTTGTTTTAAAAAAATGTATATGGGATACTCGATTACCCACTCCAAGAGGGCGTTATCAAAACGAACCACTAACAGCCAAGTGAACCACAATCTGACCACAGTGTCTTAGGCCTATATGAATCTTGTAAATTCTCCCCCTGAAAAAAAATAAGTGCGCATGCGCTACTTCTGCAGGGAAATACAGGCACGCATGACACGACCACGACAAGAGCCCCGGTAATGGCCCGCTGTCTATTGTTTACACTGTCAACCTGCTATGCCTATAGCATGACGTCGGTGATAAAACAACCTCTATGTCGGGACACTGGCTTGGGAATCCCCGTAGGATCATGATGTCAGCTCTATATTTTTAGAAGCCGATAACGCCCAACTGCCGCATTACAGATCCACAGATCCACAGGCAAGCTGACGGTGGAATAGTACACGACTAGTTGCAGGCTGCAAGTGTCTGAGTTTGGTTTTGGCGCGGAGAGATCTTGGGAGGTACAAAGTGATTCGCACGTACATTTCGCAAGTAAAAATTATCATATTAGCTTGGCCTACACGACATGACTCCTCATGACTGTTGTGGACTGATCACTGTCATTTGTGACTTTGCCTGATTGTTGGCTGGTGAAGAGATCCGTGCGAAGCTGTTGTGTATGCCCTACGTAATGAGCTTCCGCTGCTCCATGGTGTATACAAAAAATGTATAAAAAGACTGTAGTATCAATTCTGATCGAACACAATGGAATGTAATAATAATAATAATAATAATAATAATAATAATAATTTGATGATGATGATGATGATGATGATGGTGATGGTGATGGTGATGATGATGATGGACATTTATATTGCGCCAAAATCCGCCTAAAAAGACGTTCAATGCGCTTTACAAGTTAAAAAAATAAGCCATTGTCATAATATTAAAATATAGAAAAAAAATTGTAATTGTAACGTTAAATGTGTGAAAATATCAATACAAAGAATTAAAATGTCAAAGATAAAAATAGTAAAACAAGAAAAGCTGAATAAACACACAACCACAACATGAAAAAAGTAAGCTATGGGATAAGCTTTACTTAATCTTGCCTCATTTTGGTTGCAGATGAATGAGTCGAGCTCAAAATGGGGAATGCACAAAGCCACACATCTGAGCCTTTCACCTTGAAAGGTGAAGATGTTTATGCAAAATTTGAAAACGACTGGTTTGCCAAAGGAGAGTCCAGATACGCCTACCGAGGAAGAATAAAGCACGTCAATAGGTGGTGGTTCGAACGCGGTGAGCAGTGCGTTGTGAAACTCTATAAAGAGGAATATTGTAACAGATTGAAAGAAGACGCTTGGAAAGCGGATAATCGCGCCTCAGCAAAAGCAGGGGAGATGGCCATGTTGTTCAACAGTGCATTCACCAATAAAGGCTTTGCAAAGATAGAGATTCTCAGTCCCATAATCTCCAAAGTCAAGACATTTGCTACCTACAGGTACATAGGAAGAGACTCTGTTCCTCAATCTGTTCGCGGACCCGACGATGATGACACAAAGAAAGCTAACCAAATGGTCCCAGAGGGTGCAGCTGTAGCGATTGAACGTTTCCTTCAGGGGCAGTATGTCCACTTCTTAAGCAATTCTGCTAAAGTGAATCAAAACGAGAAGACCCTTGTTCCGGTAGCCTTCTCCCACTTCACTTACGCTGAATCCAATGGCGAGATCCTTGTGACCGACTTACAAGGAGTTTACAACGGGAAAAACTACATCTTCACCGATCCAGCGGTCCATAGCATGGAGAAACATGGGCAGAAGTTCGGTCACTACGGCCCAACCGATCTTGGGATGTTCGGCGTGGTAAAGTTCTTCCAAAATCACGAATGCAATCGCTTGTGTAGAGAGTTACTAAAACCTGACATGTCAAAAATTCCAGATTATTTGAAGGGGGATTTAGATCTGGCCATCGAAGCTATCAGAGCAAGAAGTGGGTCAACTTACACCTACGCGTTGCTGGAATCCGGTCTCTCGGCCCAACGCATACAAGAGCTGCACACCAGCATTGCCCATGCGCTAACGCAGAGTGGTGATGGTCAAAGAAGACATTACGGTTTTAGAGCTGGATTTATAAATGTGCTTGCGTAGGGAGAGACGCTACCGGTTGATGCGCATTCGGATAAGATAAGTCTTGCATACTTGACGGCATGCGCGCGCCAATCAGTGCGTGTATGCAATCTGCCGCCACCCCTCCCCCACCACCGACCCACTTGTGCGCTAGTACAAAAGTGATCACATCTCTTGTAAATGCATGGAGTCAATGGTTCCTTATTTTGTTCAGTATACATAGTTTATGGGTTATAGAAAAATTGAAGCGTCTGGCGCGGCATGCTACCAGTTTGTGGAAATCTTTAACCTCGTTTATTTCAAAATCGTTTTACACAATTATTGACTAGCCATGTTTTTTGTCATACTAACCATTTCCTTCATAATTTTTTTTATTTGAATGCACATTTCCAAACAGTTTACATTGTGTAGGCGATGTGTGTTCTTGGAGTGATATTCCAGCGTCCTAACCTCTCTATGAGTACTTTTTATTTCGATAGTGACCAGGTAACTTTAACTTCAGTTACTTTTTAGTGCAAATAAATTTTTAATGAAATAAGTGAATGTGGAATTTTTTATAAAATATATCCTGTATTGCTGCTATAACGAATTTGCAGATCTTTTGAAATGCATTACCATAATGTACATAAACATGTGTTCAAAGTTTAAAGTGGAGTGAATTTCGAGGGCTTTTACATACCAAAAATACTATCTCTTATATCAATTCAATTTCCTATAACAATATAAAAACACTTAAGTAAAATGTACGTTTTGATTGCTCTTTTGACCGTGGAACTCATTTACAGACGTCGTCTATCGCTCATGCGAAAACGTTGCCGATTTGTGAGCTTAGAGAAAACAAATACATTACTTAGTGTCTGAGTGTGAGTATGTAAACATGTGTGGGTGTACAAACACTGCCTTGTGGGTACCGGAACAATGGGAGGTACCCCACAAGGAAGCCCACCGACTTGTGGGGTACCGTTTAAGGATACCCCACAAGTTTTTCACGAAATAGATATATGGAGTTTACTCAAAAACTAGGATTTTTTAAGGTGGGTTGATTTGTCGCAAATGGAAGAGTTTTAGAAAAGGGATAGTAAGTCCAAATTTCAGCCCAGGAAATTGACTATGGCTAAAATAAGAGCGTTTTGACATAAGTATGCGACGTTGCAAAATGTTAGTACACGAGAACAAATGAAGTACCCCACTTCTATGCCTATGTAAGCGTGCGTGTGGGTGCGTGTGTGTTACCGCACCAGGTACCGTACAACTATTCCATGCTCTCGAAAGTGGTAATAAAGCGCCATCTCTTGTACATACACAGAGTCTACGGCGCCATATTTTGTCCTGTAAAAAAAGTAATGGATTTACACCATTCACACGAAGGAAAATCGTGAAAGTCGATTTTCCAGCACTTTAGTCTGCCAGTCTGGGGAAATATAATATTAAAATCATAAAAATACACGAGCTTACTGACTGAATTGACTTAAAATATACCGTCACCGACACCACGAACTGACATCCTGTGGTCAGCGTTGCAGAAATACAAATCGGAGAAAAACGCTTTTAAAGGTTTGACACGAATTTACTCAGTAAAATAATCAATCTATCTTAGAGGTTTTAAAATGCTTTAACTACGCAATTATAAACGTTATTTTGTGAAAATATGCTTAGTTAATTGGCAGTTAAATGATTAAGACGGGTGTCAGTTCGTGAAAACAAAAATTGACGTGTTTTGGGAGAGTGCGCACACACACTGCGCATGCGTGCGCGCACTCTCCAAAAACACATCAATTTTTTCGTTTTCACGAACTGACACTCCCTAACGCTATTACATGCGCGCACTCTCCGAAAACACGTAAATTTTTGTTTGTTTTCACGAACTGACACCCTATGCAGGGTCACTTCGTCGTAACAAAAAAAAACCCAGAATTGACCAATTTCTTGAAAATTCATTAGTAAAATTTGCTTATTTTAGATGATTTCAGCAATTTTAACTTCGTTATGTTTAACTTCATGATACAAACTGCTAATATCGGCAAAAAAAGAAAATTTGAATTTTTTTTTGTACACATGTGATGCAGAGGGTGTCATTTCGTGGTGTCGGTGACGATACAAATCAACTAACTTATAGCAGTCCTGATGTTTCGGTCTTAAAAAGACCTGCTTCAGAGTCAAACTACTAAGTCGTTTACCAAAGTCACTGACCTACCATTTTTGGGACCAAGTGTACACGTATTCCGTTTATTTTAGGTTAAACTATGCAAGTCAACATGCGTTGCCAATGTCTGTTTTGAGAAAAGTAAAGGAACAGGCAAACTTAACTGCCGAAGGAGTCACTTTAGTCCGATTATAATGGAACTTTAGAGACGTCGTAGTTATTACCTTCAAATGAACATCCTCAATAACAATCCGCCATATAATGCCATTTAAACCAAGTTGGAAGTCTTTTGAAACGCATCAAAATCTATACACAAAGGTGAACTCAATAATGTTTAATAAAATTGGAGTAAAATTTGTTGGTTTATCTCGTCAAAACTACAGGGTGAGTCAAAAAGAAAGTGACCTGGGTTCATGATTTTTTTTCTGAAAAAGTAATCAAATTTGATACACCAATGGAGTATGTCTTCAAAGAACATGTCCTTCCACTCATCTGAAAAACAGAATGACCACAATTGATCCGTGCTATCAGAAGTTAATCATCTTTTACTAAATAACCTTTTTTTTTTTTTTTTACAGCTGTCCATTGAATGCCATTGGAAGCTATTGAGCTGAGTAAGAATTACAGATTACACATAGTGGCAGGCATACAAATACAAATGACATTTTAACCATTTGAGTCAAGACTGAAACATTAATTTTACTGTCAGATTTTGTGTTTTGAATATGAGGAACAAGTCAACTCTTTTTTTCCCCTCTTAAATATTGATTGCGAATTTGTCTGTTTTTCTTTGCAATTTTCGTTCATTCATGGAGGTGGGAAAACGTCCATGTGTCATTGTATTTAACGGGTATTCATCTGTTCGTAGAACGGTAAATGATCAGTGGTGGACAGCTGAATTGTGTAATCGTTTTATTAAAATAGACAAAACTTGGGAATAGAGTTTGCAAATTACGTGAAATTGTCACAGTTACTAGTCAATAACATGTACTTTATTAGGTTTTGCCCTTCACCGACGTTTGAACACTGTATACTCAGTGTGTTACTTTATCTATATGTATTTTTTATGAAATAGAGCGAGCCACATATTGTTCAAATATTTTTTTTTCTGATTCGGTCAATTTCTTTTTGACTCGCCCTGTAATGTCTCTGATAACCAGTGACTCTTTGTTTACTGTCGCAGAGTCTATTTGGATAAATTCTCGTCTTGCATTGGTTGCTATATTTGTGTCCGTATCCAGGCAAACTATCAGTGAGGACTATTTACCAATTTTCTACGAGAAATATTTTGGAAAAATAATATTTATTAACGGAGAATAAGACCTCAATTATTAACCAATTGATATTTCTGTGATGATAACGCACAGTCACGATCGGACTCTGGAATAGTTTGGAATCATTTTAAACACCTTTTGAAGTGTCAGTAGTTATTTCTTCATAACATGGTTTTTATCTGATCCAGAAAGTTTTTGTCTAAGGATTGAAATTTTGTTCAAAACAGTATCAACATGAAAGTTTATGAACTCATGCATTTTATGAAATCAAATTAACTTTGTTTTATCCACAAATTAAACTACAAATTACTATTAAAAATGTAGCTTACTGAATCCTTTGTAAATTTCTATTGACGACAAAAGATGTAATTCATTTAATTTTGTACATTCAAAAACACCGAAAACGCCAACCAGAACTGAATGCAAAATAATGTACATTTTGTTTAATCGAACGGACGATCTTACTTTATGCAAAAGGTAATCGAAATAAATTGTGAAGAGAGCGGTAGAGCGGGCCGTAGCCCACTATTCATAGCTTTGTGAGTGCTGTAATCTGTAAATGTTTGTCTCTCCTCGTAAAATGTAGATTTCTTGTATGTCTATGTGTAAAACGTTTTTATAACATTGCAATCTTATATACTATAGGCCTACAGTAGGTCATTGCAGTATTTTTGATGTTTTGTGCACGTTTACATGCCTTGTTATGTACTGGGGAACGATTTTGAGTCTAGTGTAAAAAACAATGTCCGTATTTTTACGGTAAATTCACTTTCAAATGGTTTACCATTGAACAATAAACCGTAAAGGTACGGTCAGGTAGGTGTTTCTTAAAATGACGGTGACCGTGAATTCAACGGTAATTTGCCGTAAAGTAATATGGAATACAAAGTTGGGTGTCGTCGGGGCTGGTTGCAGGGTGGCGGAGGTAGGGCGGATAGGTTCCAGTTAGGGCAGCTGGGAGTGGGCATGCAGACGTTTTGCAGCTTGTCTTTTACACGCACGAAACAGTGATATCATATCATTTTGTGTGAAATAATCTTTAAGTTGTAAAATAACTTGCATATGTAATTTTTTTTGTTCGTAATTAATGGGTCGCTAACAATGCTTTTTTACGCAAAGGGGTCACCAAAACCTGTTGCTGTAAACAGAAATTTCGTACTGTCCGATTTCGCAAATTTCTCCCCATAAAAATGTGCACATTATTTTGCTGGGACCAAAGATATGTGTTTGTTACACCCGGAATTTCATCCTATCCTTTTTCTTAATAACGGTAGCGTACTTCAAAGTGTAAGTGCATGCAAGGGGATTTCCTATCTTGTTTACCAGATGTCGTTAAGCTTTTGAATACCAATCAGAAATATATTTTTATTTCTTATTTTGCCTGATTCACTGTGATTTTACCAAATCAATAATGGAGACACATAATTATGACATGCGTATTTCAAGGGGAAATCATGACATGTTTTACCATTAAAACGAGCTTTTAGTATAGGTTTTCCCGGCCGAATTCGGCAAAACAGCAGTCAAATTCATCAACGTGCATTCGTTTCCGACAGATTTTTCTCAGTTCGTTGCTCTAATGCTTCATTTTCAAACTTTGGGCGTTCAATTTCGTTTGCAGACATTACATTGTGTACTTTCACGCATTCAATTTAGAACTAGCTGCAATCAATTAGACGATGCATAGCCGTCATTCGATTTCGCGCCGGTTGACTAAAAGGAGAACTCCCTCCCGAATTTTACTTTCGTTCTCGTCTATGGGCAATCATTTTCGCACTTCTAGCCTTCAAATTGGAGAAGGAAAGTACAATGTTTATGGGGAAAACTGAAATGGACGATGATTACATTGACTTAATAGAGTTAACTGAATAATTTGGTATTTTTTATGTACAACAAACACACAGCCATACATGCACATGTGCCAATTAAGATTATTCGGTATTTGTTCACATTGGTTTATTTTCTTTATTGATCACATTTTACAACTACTTCTTTGTCTCTCCATTTTTCAATCATCTTATGTTTTTCCTTCATTTTTTGCATGCCCCCTCCTTTTTTATTTATTGATCCTTTCTATTATAGTTATATGCTTTTGGCTGTTTTATTTCATTTTACTTTAAGTGTTATTCTTTCTTTTCATAATTATTGAACAAGAAACAAATTATGTATCAGAAAAATAAACATTTAATGAAAATGTTGATCAATTGTTATTCTGTCTTTTCAATTTTTTGCATAATTATTCATTAAAGTCTCTTGTTTACATCATGCTCCGTAATTATCTCGCGTTAAATCTTCAGCTGTCGATCTCTTGGCGTGCAGGGCATCATGGGCATGTAGGTTTGGGCGTGATTAAACCACTGTGCCCACTTGGCAGGTGTTTTTGCGTCGATGTTCTACATCGCAACCTCTCTCAAGAGGTTGCATCTCCACTTTTGCAAGTTGACTCCGGCTCGCTGAGCCAGTGCCCCAGCTATGGTGGAGGTAGAAACGTCAAGATTTTAAGGGAAGGTTCTCTCTCAGACTCTCCGTCATTTGGCGGAGTGTGAGGAGCGGGTTCGTCTGGAGGAAGGTTCTTCATATCCTCGTCCATCTTTAGATGATGTGCCCGCCCCTGGGAATTTATCAGACCTTCCCGTTTCCAGAAAGGTGGCCACTATGGAACTAGCTGCGAATCTCTTTATTCCCAGGTTATCTGCCAGTTCCAGGTAATCTTGGCCATTGAACGCCTCAATCAAACGACTTCGATCGACAGAAGAGATAATATAATTTGCATGAATTTGAACAGAACAAAATACGAATTTGAAGATTAACATTAAATGAAAAACATTGCACAAATGTCACAAATGATTGCCTGTTCACGAAATTGAATGCCAAAAACGCTTACCGCAGAGAGTCCGCGCGAATTTGAACACTATATGCATGTTTTTCCAAAATGAATGCCGACTCTTCAATTCTGTATAACAAATGTGTGTAATCATGTGCTCATGAAATTAAATTGAATGATCATTTTTGCTTTTTGAATGGTGATCTGGTTCGTCAATCAATGTCGTCCTAAATTGAATGAACGTATCATTAATTCTGATGCTAAGCTTACGAAGTTAGGCGGGAAAACCTATATTAACCACACTTACCTACAACATAATGAAGTACTAGACTTTAAATTCATATATGATCAATAGAAAATCCAGTAGCAACCAGTGTATATTAAATTTACATCGAAGTTACGGTATATTAGATCAGGTTTCAGCGACGTATGGATATTGAAAATACCAGGTTGATTCCAGTTCCGAAATGGCCATTCTTAAGTTGCCCTAGGTCGGATGGCCAGGGGACCATGGTCAAGTGTCCAAAATTTCGAGTTTAACTAACAGGTCGCGCACAAGCGCCGTTTTTGGACTTAAGTGTTGAGATTGACCCCTGATACCAAAACAGCTACTTAAGAACGGAAAAAAGTCGGACATAGTTCCTTAAGAATGATTTAAAGATTGAATTAATATGTTTCACATATATATACTGTACACGTATATATCCTGGTCAATAGTGGAACTCCTTAGGCCCATTTTTTTTTTCCCAAACCGTGCCCAAATTTGTGATAAGAGCATGAAATACTATCTGCAGATCGAAAACGGTCTGAGAATCATTTTAAGAAGTGGACCCACCTTGAAACCTGCCGATTTGGGGGCGGAGCTTGATTTTTTTGAAAAGGGGGTGAAAAGAATAAAAACTCAGAGGAAGTGTATCATACTTTTATTGTACTTCTTTTTCTATGCCTTCAAATATGGATTTGGACTTGACATAAAACATTGTAGCATTTTGAAAGTTATATTTTTCGCCAATTTGTGGGCGTGGCCTTAATGTGTTAAGGGGTTGTATATACGAGTGGTTTGATCCAATTGTGACAAATGTTGTGCATTTTCGTGGCAAAACCATTAAAATTGGCAAGCCTGTTTTAACTTAAAACGGGTTTAACATATAATTACGGGAGGGATCCAATTTGGAATTTGCCCACTGGGGATGAGTTTTATTTGAAAAGGGGTGCACAAAATCCAGAAAACTGTATTATGTGCTGCAATCAATGCTGTTTAGGTCTATATGCTTTCAAATAGGCAAAGCATAGGAAATAAAACCATTTTAACGTTAAACCGAGGAATTATCTTTGCCTCATTAATTAAAATGTTGGAGTGTTTTTAAGGAATTGAAAAGGCTAAGGAGTGTGAGTACAGTCTGCCGACTGATTGTTTTGCATGGTGTTCTACATTCAAGGTCCTGGTCTGGTTCCCACTAGCAGCTCTGTTTAATCCTGCATGAATCGCTGGCATGATCAATCAATCTTGTACATATATAATTAGTTACGGAATAGCCTGGTGCCGGTCATGCTTTAATTCAGTTTTGCATTTTAGGCATATGACAGGTTTGCTAAAGCCACACGTGTTCCAGCGAATTCGCAATGCAGAAATGTATGGACCAGATGTGTTAGAATGAAATTCGTATAATATGGAATAGAGAGATTTTTTACTTGAGTTCCCACCAAAATCGATTTTTGTTTCCATTGAGTATTTCTGTCAAAAATGTGAGTTATTATCACACTAGCTCGTCTGTTTGGAAGTTAAAGATTGAGGCACAAAACGAACCGCTACAGCCACATGACCCGCTACCAAACAACAATAAATTGGACATCTTGTCATTTCTTCCCTTTAAAATAAAGGAAAACTTTTGCGCATGCGGTACTTCTGCAGGAAAATACGGTCACAGTGAACTTTTTGGGCTTGGAAATCCCCGTGGGATCATAGTATCAACTCGATATTTTTAGAAGCCTATACAAACGCCCGGCCAGCCGCATCAAAGATCAACAGGCAAGCGACGGTGGAGTAGCAGTCAGCTAGCGCAGGGTGCAAGTGGTTGACTTTGGATTTGAAGGTGTCGTCCAGAAATCTTTGGAGGTACGTAATTAGCAAATACATTTCGTAAGTGAATATATTTATCTTACTGAGAATTCCTTAAAGAGAACATTTAAATTGCATATTGAGGAATTTGAGGAATACAAAAATTGGCATAGTTTGGGTCCGTCACTGACACGTCTCGTCTGACTGTATGTCACTTCCTTGGCCTGATTGTTGGCTGATAACAGAGGCACATGCAAGACTTATGTACTGGAGTACATCCTGCGAAATGAGCTTACACCGCTCCATGGTGTACCAGATGCTTAAAAAAAAAGCTCGACTGTTTCAATTCTGAATGATTTAATGCAATTTAATCTACCTTGTCTTTTCTTGTTTTCAGGTGAAGAAGTATAGCGAAAAATGGGGAATTCTCAAGGCCACACCTCTGAGCCCTTCATCGAAAACGGTGAAGAAAAGTATGCAATATTTTTTGACGACTGGTTTGACCAAGGTGCTTCCAGATACGCTTACAAAGGAAGAATAAAGCCCGTCAATGGCTGGTGGTTCCAACGCGGTGAGCGATGCGTTGTGAAACTCTATAAAGAGGAATACTGTGCCAGATTGAAACAAGACGCTTGGAAAGCGGACTTTCGCGCCTCCTTGAAAGCACAAGAAATGGCTGAGGCGTTCAACTTCAAATACAGCAAAAATGACAGGGTTGATTTTTTTACTCCCATCATCTCCCAAGTCAAGACGTTTGCTACCTACAAGCAGCTAGGAGGAGACCCTGTTCCTAAAACGATTCGCGGAACCCATACTGGACGTACAGCGAGTGCCGATGTGATGGTCCCTGAGGGCGCCTCAGTAGCAATTGAGCGTTACCTTCCGGGACGGTACGTCCACTTCTTAAGCAATTCTGCTTACGTCAACCCCTACGAGGATACCCTCGTTCCAGAAGCCTTCTCCCACTTCACTTACGCTGAATCAAACGGCGAGATCCTTGTGACCGACTTACAAGGAGTTCAAAACCCGAAAAGCTACACCTTCACCGACCCAGCAGTCCACAGCATGGAGGAACATGGAAAGACGTTCGGCTACTACGGCCCAACCGACCTTGGGGTGTACGGCATGATTA
This sequence comes from Patiria miniata, assembly GCF_015706575.1. NCBI lineage: Eukaryota > Metazoa > Echinodermata > Asteroidea > Valvatida > Asterinidae > Patiria > Patiria miniata. Next base: position 11,772,784 of record NW_024037064.1, on the reverse strand, counting down.
GGTTCTTCCTAGATCACAAATGCAATCTCTTGTGTGAAGGGTTACTAACACCGGACATGTCAGGTATTCCAAGTGATGCGAAGGGGGATTTGATCAAGGCCATTAAAGCTATCGGAGCAAAAAGTGGTACAACTTTCACATACGAGTTGATGGTTTTGTCCGGCCTTCAGGCCGAAGAATTGAAAAAGTTGCACTCTGACATTTGTCAAGTGCTTACGCGGAGTGGTTCTACGACTCCGCAAACGGTAAGAGAGCTCATGAAATGGACTTGCTAGCTATAGGGAGCCGGTCAGCAAATTAGAGTTGTAACCAAGTAATTTTTTCAGAGTCAAGTCAAGTCAAGTCCCAAGTCAAATTTTAGCAAGTCAAATCAAGTCTCAAGTCAATTTTTCACAAGTCAATAATTGAAGTCCCAAGTCCTTTTTTTCAGGTCAAGTCAAGTCTCGAGTGATGTTGTTTTTATACATATTGGATGCACATACTACTTATGGGTACCAGTTGATGTGTTCGTGTAGCCTATGATCTCTATGGAATGACCGCTCTATAACAACGGATGGTACTCAGAAAACGCACAGCACAAACTTCACCTCGCATGAAGTTGAGTATGATACGTTTGATACAAAGAAAGTCATGTACGTGACGCGTGGTTGGCTCAGGATACCCAGCTATCGCTGCTGGTTGCTAATTCGCTATATATTATCTGCATTCTTTTCAACCGATTAGGCCTATGCGAGTGCGCACAAACGCCCAGATGTTTGAACTTTTTTTTGGAACTTTAAGAAACGTGTTAACGTCAGCTAGTCAAATTTATTCCAGTCAAGTCAAGTCACAAGTCATATTTTCCAAAGTCAAGTCATCAAGTCTCGAGTAAAAGAAAATAGCGACTCGAGTCCGACTCGAGTCCGAGTCAGTGACTCGAGTCAACAACACTAACAAATTCGTACTCGTTGAAGCATATTAAATTCAATAAATACGATTTGCATGCACTGTGAATAATGTGCTTGTGATTTATGCTTAAAATGCACCAGTGGCTTATCCAGCGGGGGAGGGGGGGGGGGCGGCAGAGGATTGCAGAGTGGGATATTTGAACGACAAAGATAGAAAACCAAGGCACTCCCCCCAAAAAACCACAACCCATTACACTAAGGCTTTTGATTTTGTTCCCCCTCCCCCGTTCCGACATGTAAATTACTGAATGCTGAAAAAAACCGGTAACTTTTTATTCCCCGCCCCCATACGACATTAAAAGCTCGATACCCCGCTGGAACGTGAAACGGGTTGCAGACAAAAACCACATAACATTACGGTCAGTTACGTGTTCCTTAAAATCACGGTGACGGTTATTTCAACACGGATTTCTTGTAAAATTTCAACGGTATCTTGATGTAAAGTAATTGAATAGAAAGCGGGGTGGCGTCTGGGCTGGTTGTAGGGTGAGGGGGTGTGGAGGGGGATATGTTCCAGTTATGGTAGCTGAGAGCGGGGCATGCATACATTTTGCAGCTTGTCTTGTATACCCATAGTACAGGGTGAGTAAAAAAAAATATTTTAGTGAAGTTCTGCATGTAGCACTTTGAAAATCTAGGACATGAAAGCCTAATTCTTAACCATTAAACCACTTATGTACTTTTTAAGTTACGGAGTTTTAAACACAACCACCATTTTAAAGTTCTGTCCACGGATCACAAAGAAAAGATGGGCGTTCTTACAGCAAAACGGAAACAATTCACATACATTTATGGGTGATTTGTTTTCGTGTTGCTAAAAGAAAACTGAACTTTTTGTGATCCGTGGACAGAACCTGAAAACGGCGGTTGTGTTTAAAACTCCGCAACTTGAAAATTACATGAGTGATTTGAATGATTCTTGTAGTAAAAAAAAATTATGAATGGGGCTTTTATATCCTAGATTTTAAAAGTGCTACATGCAGATCTTTACTAAAACAACGGTCCCGACATTTGGGTTTCGTTTTTGTTTACCCACCCTGTAGTTTTCATATTAGTTTGCGTGAAATTCTGTACAAGATAACTTGTATCTGTAAGTTGTTAAGTCATTTTTGTTAACAACTTATTACTGGAGCCTACATAAAGGGGTCGATCTTTTGTTAATTAACACCGCACGGATAGCTGAAAATGTTACCAAAACTAAGGAAATGATAATTGACTAGAAATAAGGGTCAAATTGAACCGATTGTCATCAACGGAAGAAATGTGGAAATTGTAAATTTCTCGGTGCATTTATGATGAACATTCTGTCTTGGTCAAATCAAGTATCTGGAAATTAGAACAAAAGGCTCAAGAACGTTTGTATTTTGGCCCTTTGGTGTGAGCAGACATACTTTGATTATTTGTTTCATAGATGTGTAATTGAGACTTGCCTGACCAGCTCTGTTATTGTCTGGTTCAGTGTCGCCCGAAGTGTGAGACGTATTTGCTGACGTTGTATTTTGCTCATGCGAGGACGTTGCCGATTTGTGCAGCTGGAAAAAAAATGCTTATGTACATACTTGTATTCCAGTGCAAGTTAGCTTCTGCATTTAATATGGGACGTTGAACAAGAGAGGACAGTATGGTCCCGAAGGTCCCCAATTGGGTGATGTGAACAAAACATATTGGAGGTCTTCCCAAAAAGTACAAACAAAAGAGGGCTAGTAGGGGGTCCCCGATTGCAAGCAAATACACACTTGTGTGCGGGTACGAACGTCCCTCCCATGCACTGGGCCTCTGGAAATGGTAACAAAGCGCCATCTCTTATACGTACACATAGTCAATGGTGCCATATTATATTTTGTCCTGTAATTATCATGTAGTGGATTAACCCTAAAGGGGCCGGGTTATTTTGACCATCTCTCAGCCGGGGGGGGGGGGGCGGATTCCGCCCCCCCCCCTAAGATCTCGGCCATCGAGTGTCGAAAAATTTTGAAACTCGACACATGCATAGAGCAACTCTTCCTGAACATACCCAAGAAATTTCATGACTATAGGTCAAAGGGTTTTGGCATTATGGCTAATTAATTATTCACATGTACAAATGGCAATTCTGCTCTGTGTACACGACGTATATGCGAAAATTCAGTTTTCACGGCGCATAGCGCCGAAAATTTTTTTCGCTACGCGGCAACCCGTGGTCCGATTTCTATGTTTTTGGTATCGAAAGATGCGCAAAGCTCGAGGCTAAAAAGTAATAACAGCTCGGGTTGCGAAAAAATTTTTTTTAGAAGCTATCACGGAAAATGTTGAAGGGGGGGGGGGGGCGGATTCCGCCCCCCGGCCCTTTTAGGGTTAATACAGTTTACCATAAGAAGATATCATGGAAACTCGACTATGTTGGCATGTTTTCAGTACAGGGAATGATTGTTTAATATTATACTCATGCAAATAAACTGCTGTAAATAGCTTACTGACTGGATTAACCTGAAATATACAAATCAACAAAATCAGCGTGCCTGATGTTTCGGTCCTAACAAGACTTGCTCTAGAGGCAGTAAGCAGATTATCAAATTGTATAACAAAGTCACCGACCTGCCATGGTTGGGGATCAATTGCATGTATTCCGCTTATATGTTTTGTATTTGAACATAGGCCTATGTAAAACTATTATATACAATTTGTTTTACATGCGTTGATTATGTTTGTTCTGAGAAACCCACAGGAACCAGCAACCCTAACTGATTAAGAAGTCACTTGAGTCAGATTATAGTTCTAACTTTAACTGCTTCTCGGTTATCACCTTTATATGAACTTTCTTTAAAAACGAATCCGCCTGAGTTGATTTGTAAAAATAAAAACCAACAAGTTGAACCCGAATTATAGCAAATAATGCACATTACGTGTAACTGAATTAATCTAATAGTACATGTACTTACAAAAGAGGCAAGCAGTAAATGTTAAATTGTTTGTTTGTCTGTCTGTGTCTAAATAATATTGCAATTGTCTGTACTATACAGTATCCTCCTCGTTGGTGTTACTTAAAGTTGATTTATATTGGATTGAAAATCCCTAAGCGGTGACTTTAGATTTCAGGCAATAAAAGAAAAGGACAGCATATTTGTGCAAAGGTGTGTCTCTTGAATTAATTTCATACAGTTCATGGTCGTTTTCACAGGTTTTTTTTAAACCACCGGACTACCCGTGTAAAATCCCTAACACTAGCATGTAAGAAAATGTAACAGCAAATCTCTATAGATTTATTTTATGGGAGGTTTTGTTTGCATCGCACAGTATTCCACATGTGACTAATACGCCTACTATGGGGTTTTCCATAATGCCCTCAAAATGTTTACCCACGAATGTGACGTCAGACCACTATCAGTGTTGACCTTACTCTTCTGGCTTCTTATTGGCTAGTTTTATTTAGCAAGCCGTTACTAGGCTACCTTTGACCATTTAATGCCACCAGCTCTTTGATTTGTTTAATACTTCTTTACTTTTCGTAAAATTAGAAGTAAAGATGCGCAGGGATTTTCCATAATTATTGTTTACCAAATGGCATCCAGCAATTACATGTGAATCAGCAAGATACCGTATGTATTCTGATCCACTATGGTTTTGCCCACTTAATAATGGAGACATTGCCTGGATGGAGACAAGCCTGGATGCAGTGTTTTTTTGGGAAACACTTCAGAAATATACAAAAGTAAATGTGATATTGCGCGCGCAGAAAACGATCCAAACATATCGTCCCATCAGTGCAACATGGTCGTAACTCCATTCTGCAACAAAGTCGTATCTCACGCGAATACGCTCCGTGCAACAAGGTCGTATCTCGACGTCTATTGACTTTGCGTGTGCATCCGGGTTATTGTAAGCGAGATACGAACTTTTGGCCTTCTTAAACTCACGTTTTGCGTCGTTCATGTCATTTTAGGAGATTCGACCTTGTTGCACTGACGCGACGATATACAAAAAACATGGCGGCTGTAGATCACGTGGCAATATGCTGCTCGAGCAGGACCCAATTTCATGGCGCTACTTCCCACAAAATACCCCGCGTACTGTCATCATTCTGTGCTGACGGCGTTAGTAAAAGTGTTACCGGAGGTAAGCATGCGCATTCACAAAATTCTTCTCCATCCCGTGAAATCTGCTTACCATAAACAAAAAAATATTAGAGATTACTCTTTGTATGGCTGAAACGGTTTCTCTACGAAAACAACACCAAAAGAAAAAAAGAAAAAAAAGAGAGCCCGACCTCATTCATTGGAGGGAAAGCCTAGGTTGGTTTAAGCGATTGTTTTTCGCTTGGTTTATTCTGGTATTTACGATGGAAAGTCCCTTCCCCACCTCATGTGAGCTCCTGTAAGCCACAAACTATTCCCTAATGGACTAATAAACAAACTCCAACAACAAAGTGTTTTTTACATACACCTTCTTTTATACCCCAAAAAAATGTATTTCCCCTACAACTCTTTTTTTTACTTAAAAAAGGCTGTCCAGTTATATCTCCCAGTTATTGCAGTCACGTTATTTTTCTTTATGTACAAGAGTATTTTTAGGCGCATCTGTAGTTAATAATGAACTTTGGTATGATAAGCAAGGTACTCAAAATCTTTTCAGTGACATACACCTTATCGTGTTACCGCAAACTGTATTTTACCTTTAACAAAAACTAATTACGTTTTTTTCATTTTCAAAATCTGGCGTCCGATATAGGGGCCTACATGTAGTGGTTTTATCAACCAGTAATATTACAATCACCTGATTTTTTTTTACTTTCACAAGTTTAAATTTGTATTAAATTTCGTTGCGTGACAAGGAAAAAGAAGTTAGCAAGCCAGGCACGCAAAAAGCACTTTTGGAGATAATCGAATTGCATGTTTTTGTGCTGCCGTTTCTTGATTAAATATCACATAAGGTTGACATTTTGACTGATGACATTCGTTAATAGGTAAAATAATGTTGTGCATTTTTATGTCAAAATATTACTTTAATTGTGCAGTTATTTCATTTGATATGCTAACGACATTTTACGGATTACACAAAAGTGAAACGGAAACAATTCACACGCATCCTTGTGTGATTTGTTTTCCTTTTGCTGAAAGAACACTGAACTTTTTGTGATCCGTGGACAGAACCTTAAAACGGTGATTGTGTTTAAACCTCCGTAAATTAAAAAGTACATGAGTGATTTGAATGATTCTTGTACTAAAAGAAGACGTATGAATTGGGCTTTCATATTCTAGATTTTGAAGTGCTATAATGCACAAATATGAGAATGAGCATGGGCGTCGCGAGGGGGGGGGGGGCAAGGGGGGCACTTGCCCCCCCCTGGAAAAGCAAAAAAAAAAAAAGAAGAAGAAAACGAAAAGAAAAAGAAAAGAAAAGAAAAAGAGGCGCGAAGACAAAGTGGTGTAAATTTAATGAGTTGGGGGGGGGCAAAATGTCCCTGCCCCCTCTAAAACTGATAAATCGAGAATGTGTTGAGAAAAAATCTAGAAAAAATCCTGGCGACGCCCATGAGAATGAGAATGAGAATTTTACACAAACTGATATGAAAACTACAGGGTGAGTAAAAAAAAAGAAGAAGCAAATGTCGGGACCATTGTTTTAGTGAAGTTCTGCATGTAGCACTTTCAAAATCTAGGATATTAAATGTTGTCAAAACTAAGGAAATGATAATTGACTAGAAATAGGGTCAAATTGAACCAATTGTCACTAATGGAAGACATGTGAAAATTGTAAATATCTCGGTACATTCATAATGAACATTCTGTCTCGGTCAAATCAAGTATCTGGAGATTAGAAAAAGGCTCAAGAACGTTTGTATTTTGGTCCTTTGGTGTGAACAGACAGATTTTGATGATTTGTTTTTAGATGTGTAATTGAATCTTGCCTGACCGGCTCTGTTATTGTCTGGTTCACTGTCGCCCCCAAGTGTGAGACGTATTTGCTGGCGTTGTCTTTCGCTCATGCAAGGACGTTGCCGATTTGTGCAGCTAGAAAAAAATCTTACGTATATACCTGTACGCCAGTGCGAGTTTGCTTCTGCATTTACTAGCGGACGTTGAACAAGAGAGGACAATAGGGTCCCCAAGGTCCCCAATTTGGCGATGTGACTGACTGACTTACTGACTGCCAACAAAATTAGAAGGCCTGATGCTTCTGTCCTAACAAGACTTGCTTTCGAGGCAGTAGGCAGATTATCAAATTGTTTAACAAAGTCACCGACCTGCCATTGTTCGGGACCAATTGCATGTATACCATTTTTGGCTTTTCCGCAAAGTTGCGGAAAAGCCTTTGTTTCTCTACGAATTTTTTTATTTTTTTTTCCCTCTTGGGACTTCCAACCAAAATGCCATAGACTTTGTGCACGGTTTTTCTAGCAAACACTTTTGGCATAAAACAAAGTCATATGACATCAAAACTTAACATAGTCACAGAAAATATAGCAAAGGTCGTTCGCGAAGATAGACGCAATGATGACGTCATCATGGGTCATGTGACGTCATCGCAACGTTGCATATTTCAAAGCCCTATATCTACAGAACGGTATGTCCGATTGGCTTGAAACTCAGCATGTGGTTAGACCGGGAAGTGTTATAGATAAAATTTGAGATGACGTCATCATGACGTCATCATGTGATTTTATATTTTATTTTGAATTTTTGAAGACTTTTGCCATATCTCACTAACGCAATATGATAAATTCGAAATTCTTTTTGTATTAGGTTCGCTGGGCAAGCGATATATGCACAAAATTTGGAAAAATGCGTGACGTCATGATGACGTCAGCAAAAATGCGATATTTTGAAACACATATAAGGGAAGGTCCGATCGTCATGAAACTTGGTGGGTGGGTAGATAATAACAATAGTACACAAAATCTTGAATGACGTCACGATGACGTCATCGGTCGATTTTAAATTTTTTTTTTAATATTGCTTATTTTATTCTGCTTACAAAATTTAACACTTTTATTAATCCGATTGTTTTCAAACTTGGTACAGACTAAAACCACAATAAAATAATGAGCACTGCCAAGTATTGTTACGATGACGTCATCATTAGACATGTGACATCATCGTTAACTTGCATATTTTAAGCACCTATATCCCACGAACAGTACGTCAGATTGGGTTGAAACTTGGTATGGGGTAGGCCGGGATGTGTTACAAATAAATATTGAGGTGACGTCATCATGACGTCATTTTGTGATTTTTATAGATTCTTGAAGTTTTGGACCTTTAAGCCATATATCACGAACCCATTATATTAAATTTAAAATTCTTTTTGTATAAGGTTTGTTAGGCAATAGGTATATGTACAAAATTTTGAAAAATGTGTGACGTCATGATGACATCATCAAACATGCGCTTTTTTGAAACGCATATAAGATAATGTCAGATCGTCATGAAACTTGGTGGGTGGGTAGATAATAACACTTGTACACAACATCTTTAATGACGTCACGATGACGTCATCAGTATATTTTTTACGATTTTTGTAATATTGCCAATTTTATTCTGCTTCGGAAATTTAACACTTTCATTAATCCGATTGTTTCAAATTTGGAACAGACTAAAACCACAATAAAATAATGAGCACTGCCAAGTATTGTTAGAATGACGGCATCATTAGACATGTGACGTCATCGTTTGTATATTTTAAGCCTCATATCTCATCAACAGTACTTTAGATTGGGTTGAAACTTGGTATGGGGGCAGGCCGGGATGTGTTACAAATAAATATTGAGCTGACGTCATCATGACGTCATCTTGTGATTATATATATATATTTTATAAAGAAGTCTTTTGCCGTATCACACAAATGCAATACGCCAAAATCAAATTTCCCTTTGAAAGAGGTTTGTTAGACAAAACATAAATGCACACAATTTTGCACCAAACTAAAAACATGACCCCAATTAAAAAAAACATATTGCGGAAAAGCCCTATGTTCTGTTGCAAACAGACATAGACCTCTAGTTATGTTTTGTATTTGAACACACATGCGTAAAACCATTATATGCAGTTTGTTTTACATGCGTTGAAAATGTCTGTTCTGAGAAATCTACAGGAACCAGCAACCCTAACTGCTAAAGAAGTCACTTGAGTCAGATTATAATTCTAACTGTAACTGCTTCTCGGTTATCACCTTTCAATGATTTTTTTTAAAACACAAATCTGTCATTATATTGCCGTTTCAAGCAAGTTTAAATATATTGAAACTCATCAAAATCTATGTACAGAGGCGTATTCATTGTTTTATTAAAGTGGAGAAAAATTCTTGATTTTTCAAAACGAAGGTCGCTATTATCCGCAGATCCGTGTGTAGTATCGCAAGTCCGTGTTGAGATAAAGTCTCTACTTGCATTGCTTGCTATATTTGGGTCCGTATCCGGGCACAGTGTGAACCAATGAAGTGTAGACTATTAACCAATTTTTTTCGAGAATTATCTTGTTATGACCACAATTATTTACCAACTGATAATTGTTAACGATAACGCTGACAACAAGGTGCGGCCGCCCCTGGAATTGTTTGCCATCATTGTGAACACCCAGCAATCGACAGAAGTGTCAATTGTCAATTCTTTAATACATGGTTTCATCCGATCCAAAACGTTTGAACTTGCAGATTGAAACTATATGTCCTGGCCAAAACAATAATGTAAGGTTGTAAACAACAATTTGAAACCACATGTATGTAATCTTAGTTTATGCAATCCAGTATATTTTTTAAAACATTTTACTGGAAACTGAATCAATCTTACAAAAACAGCCAACCAGTATGGATTTTTTAACAGATCGGAAGAATGGTTCGTGGCCCATAACCTTGTGAGTGCTGAAATCTGTAAATGTTTGTCTCTTTTCGTAAATTGTAGATTAGTTGTCAATTTATATAAAATATCAACAAAATAACAGTTGAAATGAGTATCCAAACCACTACTTCATGAATTATATGCAGATTTATATCGACTGATAAAAGATGACTGAGTTGTAAAAAAAAAAATACCTGAACAAGTTCAACCCAAATTGTAGCAAATTAATGTACAATTTGTGTTATTGAATTAATCTTATAGTACATGTACTTACAAAAGAGGAAAGCAGTAAATTTTAAATTGTTTGTATGTCTGTCTGTGTCTAAATAAAGTGTCACAATATTTCAATTGTCTGTACTATACAGTATCCTCCTCGTTGGTGTTATTTAAAGTTGATCTATATTGGATTGAAAATCCCTAAGCGGAAACTTTATATTTCACGCAATAAAAGAAAAGGACAGCATATTTGTGCAAAGGTGTGTCTCTTCAATTAATTTTATACAGTTCATGGTCGTTATCACAGGCTATGTTTTTTTTAAACCACCGGACTACCCTTGTAAAATTCTTTAAAAAAATATTTGCAGCCTAACACATGTAAGGAAATGTAACAGCAAAGTTCTATAGATTTTTGGGAGGTCTTATTTGTATCGCACAGTTTTCCACATGTGAAAAATACGCCTACAATGGGGTTTTCCATAATGCCCTCAAAATGTTTACTCACGGATGTGACGTCAGGCCAATATCAGAGTCGATCTTTCTCTTCTGGCTTTCTATTGGCTAGTTTTATTTAGCCAGCCGTTACTAGGCTACCTTTGACCATTTAATGTCATCAGCTCATTGATTTGTTTAAAACTTTTTTACTTTTAGTAAAATTAGAAGTCAAAATGCGCAGGTATTTTTCATAATTATTGTTTACAAAATGACATCCAGCAATTACATGTGAATCAGAAATATACCGCATGCATCCTGATCCATATGGTCTTGCCAAGTTAATAATGGAGACATTTAGTGCAGCAGATAACTGAATATTTCAGGGAAATCTTTCAAATGTGGATACAAGTACCAAAATCGGCACAAATGGTCCTTAGGGAAAACTGTTTTGATAAAGTCCGTTAGCCACTCGAAAAATTAAGATGGCGGCCATATTCAAGATGGCCGCCAGTTCTTACAAGGAAATAACACTTTTTTGCAATAAAATCACCCAGGCTGGGCCTAAATGTATGATCTTGGTGTTGAATCATACATTTGTAGCCATGTAGAAGCTGAATTTAGAACTCTGGAATTACCCAGAAGCTTCCTTGTAACATAGCTAAGCCATGCAATAAAAAAATATGATAACAGAGCGCCGGGTAGGCTAATGTGTAAGTGGTAGAGGTATTCAAGCGGCGACACGTGAAAGTGGGTAAGTATTTGCTAGTCGAATCGGCCCTCACCTTGATGTGGGATTCTACTGTGCTCTACTTACCCGTAGATGTATTGTTACGTATGCAGAAAAGCCAACAAAATTAAACCCAATAAAGTAAATCGTACAGTAGGCCTATATGAATTGGCTCTTACCATAATGGGGTATGCCGTCACTGGTTGGTACTATGGGGCGCCAGCGGAGGAGGAACCTGGAAACCTGGATGAACGGCCGCAATTTTGGAGCGACAGTTCTTGACAGTGCAAACCTCTTAGACTCGGCTGGAAGAGGTGGACAAGAAAATCGCCAACTTCGGTTAGAGTTGTAGCGGAGGAATTTACTTCATACCGCTTGCACCATTTATAAAAATGCCGTAATCGGCTATCGTAAACAGTTCGGTTGACCGACGCCGACTACAGACCGCGATGGCGGCAGGCTCTTGAGAAAGTCCAGATCGGGGTGAAGAGGTTGACAAAGAATATCTGGCCACTAGAGGAGGAGCAGGGCATGGTAGAGAAGGCGGACAAGCCGTGGAAACCACGGTTGTCGTGGCCAAAATGGGGCAATCAGAAGGACCCTGCATGGGTCCCGCTCGATCTTCCTGATTACTTTGGGTAGTAGGGAGATTAGGGAAAAAAGCGTGGGCAAACAGATCAGTCCTCACAAATGACATGGTCTTGGTTCTGTGGGTTGAATCCAGCCCCTGAAGAGAGAAACAGCTGTGGTGTTGTCCGTGCCCGCTACATGGACCGCTCTGTAGGCCGTTGAGATGGGATCGGCTTTGATTTAGACTCATTGATGAGGAAACCCTGGCATTCGGCAAGGAAACGGACTGCGTGAGCAGCTGATGCCCGCGATTTGCCGATGATGAGCCAGTCGTCGAGGCACATAAACACATGTAGACCTTGCCGATGGAGGGCACTGTCCACTGCTTCACAATTCTGGTGAAGACCCGACAGGTCATGGACAAGCCAAAGGAAGGGCTTGAAACTCATATGTTGTGCCTTCGTAGGAAAACCGAAGAAACACGGTGTGGTGTGGAGATGAGACCTTTTTTACTCACTAGTGACCCCTTATCCCTCCCCAGTGGTTCCCTTCGATCGGGTTTGTTCTAAGCAGATCCAGTCGCTGTTCGACCAACCGAAACTGCATCGCCCTCCTCGACGCTCGAGTTTGTACTCAGCAGATGAGACAGCCCAGTAACTTACCACGCCTACCGTTGCTGACGACGTGCATGATAACATTGTCGCCGACTCTGGTCATCGGACCTTGGCTACATCCCTGTTTCCGGATGCTAACCGTTACATCAACGAACGACACCTCAACACTTTGACAGCGTCGCTTGTTTGCGGGTATAACCCTCACAACATTTTCGCTCCTATTGTCCGAATACTTATTTCAGGGTTGTCAAACCATTCCAGCCGACAGGCCGGGCCTTGACATTGATGATGATTGTGCCACACGCCAGCTCCTCTTCTTGTATCTCTAGGATCTGCTTGAAGACCTTGATAAAGGAGTTTACTCTGCGGAGTAGCTTACCCATCGTCTGCTCATGGTCGTGGGAAGCAGCACGTTGGTAAAGCGGATGGTCCGCTCCAGAGCCGAATCCAACACATACAGCTCGGTATAGCGAGGTGTACGTTCTCCCAGGATCTGCCTGACGGAGCCAGAAGCACTGGGTGACCGTCCCGTTGAAGGTGACCGAGGGGTTCCATCCAGGGAGGCGGTGTCTCTGATCTCCCTTGTAGGTGATGCGAAAAAAGTAGACCGCATTATTGACAGGCCGAATGTGATTGCTGAACAGTATAGCCTCTGGGCTGTTACTGAATCATAGATAGTTTATCTCTGGTGGCAGGGTGGGAGAAGTCTTGAGGTTGACCTTGCCGTCTCCACAGCAGATGCTGGGGGACTCATTTTTTAACAGCAAGGCATATTGTTGTGATGACATACCTTGTCCATTGGCTTCGATGGTGTCCGGCATGTCCTTGAGCTCGGGTATCTGACAGGTGCCAGCTAGAATTGCCCGATGCGAAGTGACATGGGTGTGTTGAGCAGCCCTTCTGTGTCTTTTGTTCATATTCTGCACTTCCCTAACCACAGAATGTTCCCTCCTGGCAGCTGTCCTGAGGCGGTCCTCCATCCTCTCCTCTTCCCTAACCTCAGAATCTTTCCGTCTGGCAGCCATTCACAGCTGGTTCTGAAGTAATTCCTGTTGTTTTTCTACTTTTGAGCCTTGCCCTTTGTAATTTCTTCCTTTCTGCAGCTGCTTCCTGAGGGTGGAGCTGGTCTAGAGCTGTCGGGGTTGGGAAGTTGTTTGGGTGACTGAAAGTTAGGAGGGGGACTGAGATGGGGTGCGGCTGCAGAAACAGCCTGTGGCACTGACAATTGGCTCCTCTTGGCAGTGGTCAGAGCTTTCTTCCATTGAGGGGGAGTGGGTTCATGTCTGGTGGGAGCAGGGATCAGAGCGACATAAACAGTTCTTTGTCTGTTGAAGACAAAGAGATAGTTGTTTGGCTGCATGCCCACTTCAATGGCACTCCGGGCAAGGGAGTCGTCGTCACTTTTTTGAGTAGGGCGTAATAGTGAGCGCCGTTTACCAAAGTCCAACTGTGGTTGATGATTGCTGTCAGCTCAAACTGTGCTCCTTGGGAATGAGAGCACGTCAGAAGTCTTCACGATGGTCTGGAGCTTCTGAAACTCGCCTTAATGCCTGAGCCCGAATCTCTTGAGCTGAATGAGGAGGCAGTCAGGGAGCCTGCTAATCTTCCTCTGAGCATCAAACGCACTGGGCTCGCACTGCCATCTCCCTAGCTGTCATGATTCACAATGCCCCCGTGGGTTGCAGCACAGAGTGCATCTCTTCCCCTGACCTCTGCTGCAATTATCCGGTGTTTTATGTATAAACATTCACATTCTTGTAAGAAATGGCACAAAGAAGCCGTGAAGAAGTTGCAGAGTTGTAACTTTGACTTCCCCATATTCAAAAACATACACTCTAAAAAATAGTTGCTCAATATTGGGTAAAATTACTACCTTTTCGAGAGTAAAAAGGGAACATGGTCGTCAACTTGTGTACTTTTTTTTACACAACAGCTAAAGTGCAGAAAAGTACCCATTTCAGTGTAACTTTTACCCATAATTGTGTTACGTGTTTGCACAACAAAGTTGGGTAAAAAAGTTTACCCATGTGACGACCATGTTCCCTTTTTACTCAATCATTGGGTAAACTTTACCCAACCCTCCTTTTACCCAAGTGTTGTGTCAGTTTCTTACCCAGATATTGGGTTCTAATTTTTACCCTGCACTATTGGGTTCTAAATTTACCCATCACTTGGGTTGTTTTTGAATTAGTTGTTGTGTACCTTTGTTATTGACCCTTGCGGTTTTATTCAACTTGTAACTCTGCAATGTGAATTGCATGCTAGAGACAGCAATCGCGAGGGATTTCAATAACTGAGTCCTGGGTTGGAAAGTCAGTAAACTGAATAAGATGATATTTCCCCAAATATGGTGCTGATGCATGAGGACTATTACAAGGAACGTGGGCTAAATGATGGGCAGGGGTGCTAGAATTTCCCTCAATCAACTCATTCAAAAACAATTCCCCAAATGTCGGTCAGTTTACTCCGTGTTTCTAGATCTGAGAACACTCACTATACGGTACATGAAACGCATGCATCATGTGCATGGAATCGTGGTTGGCAGAGCCGTGACGTCCAAGTTGCACATAAATGTCCAAAAAATAAGCATGTTACTTCTCTAATCTCCCCGATATTAATCCTCATACATCAGCATCCCATTTGGAGGAAACAACACTGAAATTCATTTCACTGACTTACCTGGAACAAAGAAATCACGTCATCAAAATCCCCAAATTGTTGAAGGTCTCACAAGCGGCGGCCATTTTGTACATGAGTGATGACGAGTGCACAATATTGGGTAAACGTTGTCACGTGCGTCAGTTTACCCCACACGGTGGTAACATTTTACTAATGTCGTGGTAAATTCTACTCTTCAACGTGTACAATGAAATAATTGTTACACAGCGGTGGGGTAATTCCAGTTTCTTTAACCCATCACTTGGGTAATAACACCATGATTTGAACTCTTTGCCTGTGCTGCAGGGACTTGTAGTCAATGTTGGGTACTATTTTACCCTTTTCATGTGTAGCACATTTGACACAAGTAGAAGGTACAAGCGAAATTTTCATTTTGCTCAATATTGGGCAGAAATGACGCAATTTTTTTACACAACAGTTTTACACAACATAAATTTACACTTCTTTTTTAGAGTGTAGGACTCAGTTGCAAAGTTATCAAAAGCGGTCAAGTGAGTTAAATGTTGTGTGGTAAAATAGGCGTTTATGCAGGAAATGGCGGCCATCTTTGAAAATGGCAGCCACTTTAAAAATTCAAGTTGCTAATAGGATTGTTCACATGAGTAGTCCCTAAGGAGTATTTGTGCCGATTTTGGTGCTTGTATCCACATTTGAAAGATGGTGACAGTTATCTGCTGCACTAATTACAATACATACGTTATTTGAAGGAAAATTTACGACCAAAAAGGACGAGTATTAAAAAAGTGCTGTTTGTAGTAACACTAAAAGGGCCGGGGACGGAATTTGCCCCCCTCACGATAGCATAAAAAAAACTGTTCGCGACCCAAACTGTTATGACTTTTTAGCCTCGAACCTTGCGCATCTTTTGAAACCAAAAAAATAAAAATTGGACCAGGGGAAGCGAAAACCTTTTCGGCGCTACGCGCCGTGGAAACTGAATTTTCCCATATACGTCGTTTACACAGAGCAGAATTACCATTCGTACATATGAATAATTAATTACCCATAATTCCTAAACCCTTTGACCTTTGGTCATGAAATTTCTTGGGTATGCTCATTATGAGATGCTCTATGCATGTATCGAGTTTCAAAATGTGTTGTCACTGATGTCCGAGATCTTAGTCCCCTCCCCCCGGCTAAGAGATGGTCACAATAACCCGGCGTGATTAGGGTTAAGCACACTTATAGAACTGTAACTATTTAGAAGGAAATACTATATAGACTTTAAGTTCTTATGTGTTGAATATAAGACCAATAAGCGGCCGTTGTAAATGAAATTTGCATCAAAGTATATTGATTCGTGTTTCAGCAAAGTATGAATATTAAACATACGTGTTTGATTCGTTTATCGCTGTGGCGGTCAAGCCTAAATGCCGCGTTTGTTGTGAAACACTCCAAAAGTATGCAAAAGTAAATGGGAGACTTGAACAAGTTCAAGAAAATTCCCCAAATTATCGGTAAGGAAAAAAATTGACGTTGATATAATTATTTTAAGCAGCAATAATCTGCTATTTTTCGCTATTTTTCCCCTTCTCTCTTCTTTTCAAAGAGTGAACATTCACTATATTCGGGTAAAGAATTGACTAACAACGATTAAAACTAGAGTGATCAGACGATTTAGAGTTCCATCGAATATAGATCGAGTTTTCACTCAATTGATTTTCCTCCACCTATTTCAATCTTAACATTAGAGTTTTTCCACACTACAGTAGAATGTTTGGAGCTCAAAGCAAACCAGTGTTTATCATTAACTCTCTGTACTCAGCCCTTGAACCGTGGTAGAACACCAAGACAAACGCCTACGCGCCCCGGGTGCCCACAAGAGGGCGCATGGTGTATGATAATAGTGCACATGGAGTGATGCGCCCACGCCGTTAGTATTTGTACACTTCTTTTTAAAATTGTATTGGATATACTCGATTACCCCTCCAAAAGGGCGTTATCAATATGAACCGCTATTACCCAAGTGAACCACAATCTGTCCACAGTGTCTTAGGCCTATATGAATCGTGTAAATTCTCCCCCTGAAATAAAAATAAGTGCGCATGCGCTACTTCTGCAGGCAAATACAGTCCATTTCGGGGTCTCTTGTTTTATATGGGACACACCAAAAAAAAAAAGGTTGACAGGAAAGGAACTTGTACACACGTTTGTTGCATCGTGTGTGCTTCTAGCTGATTTTCGAGAAAAAAGGTGTAGAATACACATTAAGAACATGTATGCAAAACAGATCCGCGCACATGATGACACGACCAGAATGGCCCGCTGTCTATTGTTTACACTGCCAACCTGCTATGCCTATAGCATGACGTCGGTGATGAAAACAACTTCTATGTCGAAACAATGGCTTGGGAGTCCCCGTAGGATCATGATATCAGCTCTATATATTTAGAAGCCGATAACGCCCATCCTGCCGCATTACAGATCTATAGGCAAGCTGACGGTGGAATTAGTACACGACTAGTTGAAGGGTGCAAGTGTATGAGTTTGGTTTTGAAAGTTGGCGAGGAGAGTACAAAGTAATTCGCATGTAAATTTCGTAAGTAAAAAATATCTAATTAGCTAGCCTCTTTAAGGGAACATTTAAATTGCGTATTTGAGTCATACACAGTTTGCGCAATTGTGGTCATTATACGCAGACATTACTCCTCGTGACTGTTACTGACTGACTACTGTCATTTGTGACTTGGCCTGATTGTTGGCTGGTGAAGAGATCCGTGCGAAGCTGTCGTGTATACCCTGCGTAGTGAGCTCCCGCTGCTCCATGGTGTGTACACAAGATGTATAAAAAGACTGTATCAATTCTGGAGGAATACAATAAAATGTACATGTAGTAAGCTATGGGATTAGCTTTACTTAGGCTTGCCTCGTTTTGGTTTCAGGTGAACCAGTCTTGCGCAAAATGGGGAATGCTCAAAGCCACACATCCGAACCCTTTACTGAGAACGGTGAAGAAAAGTATGCCAAATTTGATGATAACTGGTTTGGACAAGGTGTTTCCAGATATGCCTACCAAGGGAGAAAAAAGCCTGTCAATAGCTGGTGGTTCCAACGCGGTGAGCGATGCGCTGTGAAACTCTATAAAGAGGGCCACATTGCCAGAATGAGAGAAGACGCTTGGAAAGCGGACCATCGCGCCTCTTCGAAAGCACAAGAAATGGCTGTGGCGTTCAACTTCAAAAACGACCTTGTAGACATTGAAAGGATTGAGTTTCTCATTCCCATCATCTCCAAAGTCAAGACGTTTGCTTCCCACAAGCAGCGAGGAGGAGACCCTTTTCCTAAAACGATTCGCGGAGCCCATGATGGAGATGCAGCGAGAGCCGATGTGATGGTCCCAGAGGGTGCCACAGTAGCAATTGAGCGTTTCCTTCCGGGACGGTACGTCCACTTCTTAAGCAATTCTGCTTACGTCAACCCCGACGAGGATACCCTAGTTCCAGAAGCCTTCTCCCACTTCACGTACCATGAATCAAACGGCGAGATCCTTGTGACAGACTTACAAGGAGTTCAAAACCCGAAAAGCTACATGTTCACCGATCCAGCAGTCCACAGCATGGAGCAACATGGGAAAACACTCGGCTGGTACGGCCCAACCGATCTTGGGGTGTACGGCGTAATATTGTTTTTTCTATGTCACAAATGCAATCACTTGTGTAAAGATTTGAAAACACCGGACTTGTCCGGTATTCCAAGTGATGCGAGGGGGGATTTAACCAAAGTAATTGAAAGTATGAAAGTAAGACGTTCTACAACTTACACATTCGAGTTGGTGATGATGTCCGGCCTTACGGCCGAAGAATTACAAAAGCTGCACACCACCATTGCCGTAGTGCTTGTGCGGGGTGATTCTCCGATTCCACAAAGGGTAAGAGAGTTCATGAATGCGGATTGGGGAGCTGTAGGGCGCCGGTTCCTCCGCAGAATCTTACCCCAAGCTGCAAATTCGGAATAAATAACTATTGCATGCTTAATGGCATGCGCGCCGCGCGAACCGTACCAGTCCGTGCATGCGGTGTGTCCCACCTCCTATACTAGGGCTTTCGAAAGATGCCGCGTAGGCCTACATAAGTATGCACTGCAGTAAAAAAAACCCAATAAGTTGGTTTAAAATAATAACCGTATAGCGATACATTTTAATGTATGGCATGCTGCCAGTTTGTGGAAATCTTAATCCTTGTTAATTTATACATATCCCTTTATATATATATCGAGGTTTTTTACATATCAAAAACTAAAATCTCCAATATCAATTCAAGTTCCTGAAATAATATAAAATCTAAATAAAATGTACATTTTGAGAAATGAAATGTATGTTGATTTTGTACTGAAAAAAAAACGTTCCAAAAGGAATTTCGTACTAATCAGAGATCGAAAGAACAATCCGTATCCCACCATTTGGAACTGTATAAGTGTCTTGAATCTTTAAATGTTTGCCTCTCCTCGTAAATATGTAGATTTTGTGTATGTCTGTATGGCTGGAAAATGTTATCATAATATTCCAATTATCCAATAATCTTCAGTATCTCGGATGTTCCATACTTGTTGAAATATACTTTGTTATTATAGTGGTGCCCGAATAACTGTTAGTCTATGCTCTATAGTACGTTTACTGAAATGTACGTTTTACTGCTACTGTTGGAAGGATCAGATATTGGAATTTAAGCTGTACAATGGTTTATTGACTTGTTTTACCTGCGCTGACAATGTCTGTTCTGAGAAATGTAAAGGAACCTCCAACCCTTACTGCTGAAGGAGTCCTATAAGTCCGATTATAATTTTAACTTTAGCAAATTCTTGGTTATCACCTTTAAAAGTACTTTCGTGAAAATCAAATCTACCATGACATTGCCGTTTAAAGCAAGTTAAATCTATTGAAACGCATCAAAATCGATGTACAAAAGCGTATTCATTGTTTACATACAATGGAGTAAAATTTCTTGATTTTTCTTATCAAAACTGAAGTCTGTATTATCCGCCGATTCCGCCCTGTTTAGATAAATTCTCGCCTTGCATTGGTTGCTATATTTGGGTCCGTATCCAGGCACAGTTTCAACCAGTGAAGTTGAACTATCAGTGTAGACTATCAACCAATTTTATACGATACTTATTTTGTAATGACCCAAATTATTTACCTTCTGATATTTTTTTACGATAACGCTGACAACACGGTGCGGCGGCCCCTGGAATTGTAAGCAATCACTGTACACATCCAGCAATCGACAGAAGTGTCAGTTGTTATTTTAATACATGGTCTCATCTGATCCAAAAAATTGGAACCTGCGGAATTAAAACTGTGTCCTGGCAAAAGAATTTAAGGTTGTAAATAACAATTTGAAACTTCATGTATGCAAGCTTAGTTTATGCAATCTTGTATATTTAAAAGGAAAAAAGGAAATTGAATCAATCCCACAAAAAAAGCTAACCAGTTTGGATTTTTATTAACAGATCTGAAGAATGGTTCGTTTTCCATAATTTTGTAAGTGCTGGAATCTCTAAATGTTTGCCTCTTTTCGTAAATTGTAGAGTATTTGAAAATCCAAGTAAAATTTTAACAAAATAACAGTTGAACACTACTGCATAAATTATGTGCAGATTTATATCGACTGATGTTCATTTTTGCATGAAATTAATCTAATTTCTTTAGATTGATCTAATTATTTTAGATTAATCTAATTAATCTAACAAAAAAAACCAAAAGAGGGAAGCAGTTAATTTTACATTTCTTGTATGTCTGTCTGTGTCAAAAAAGTATCATAATATTGCAGTATTCTATACTACATGTATACAGTATCTTTCTCGTTTGGCTTTACTACTTAAAGTTGATATATATTGGATTGAAATCCCTAAGCGGTGACTTTACAATTTAGACAATTAAAAAAAAGGCAAAACATTATTTTATGCAAAGACGTATCTTGTCAATTAATTGTATACAGTTTCTGTTGATGGTCGTTTGCATAGATTTCTGATTTTGTTTTGTTTACTACCCTTGTAAATCCTTACGAATTCACTTGCGTCATAATACTAAAGTATAAGGTAATATAACAACAAAGCTAGACAAATACACTTACCTGGGGTTTTTCCATAATGCTCAAACTAGTGACCCGCGGATGTGACGTCAGGCAACTATCAGCGTTGACCTTTTTCTTCTGGCTTCCTATTGGCTAGTTTTTTTGGGTCTGCCGTTACTGGGCTACCTTTGACCCTTTAATGTCATCAGCTCTTTGATAGGTTACTTTGTGTAAGATTCGAAGTCAAAGTGCACAGGGATCCCCTACATATACACACGCATAGTCGTGTGTAAATGCCGGCAATCGTGGACGCCCCATTGTCCCTAATCCTCTTTACTTTGTTTGTACTCTAACTTTTTAGCGACAGCTCTTATTGGTTAAATTTGTACACGATTTGAGATCATGGACGTTCGGTCAATCGTGGACGTATTGTTTGCGCCCCAATTCTTTTGTCCTACGTCCACGATTGTCGGTGTTTACATACTCATACTCACGCTCACATAGGCATAGAAGTGGGGTACTTCCTTTGTTCTTGTGTACTAAAAGTTTGTAACGTCGCACACTTATGTCAAAATGCTCTTATTTTAACCATAGTTAATTTCCTGGGCTGAAATTCGGACTTAATATCCCTTTTCTAAAACTCTTCCATTTGCAACGGATCAACCCACCTTGGAAATTCCTAGTTTTTGAGTAAAATCCATAAATCTATTTCGTAAAAAACTTGTGGGGTACCAAAACGGTACCCCGCAAGTCGGTGGGCATTCCTTGTAAGGTACCTCCCATTGTTCTGGTGCCCCACAAGGCAGTGGTTGTACACGCACTTGAGCGCTCGAAAATGATTACATCTCGTGTAAATGAGTCAAATGCCATAGTTGGTCAGTAAACATTGTTTGGGGGTTTAATTATCCGTAAAGTAATCTTAAACATTTGAGGTGTCTGGAATGCTACCAATTTGTGGAAATCTTCAACGTTGTGAATATTAAAATCGTTTTCCTAAATTATTGACTAGCCAGGTTTTTGATATACAACAAATACATTGTTTATTTGGATGCACATATCAACACTATTTGTTTTACATGTGTTCGCGATGCGTGTTCTGAGAATGATGCAGAGACAATAACAGAAATCCTTACTTCTATAGCAGTAATTTTATTTCGATTGTGACCCGTTCCTTTAACTTTAGCGCCTTTTTGGTGCAAGTTCTGTAATGAAATAAATGAATGTGGTGTGTTTCATAAAATTAAATTTTATCCTAAATTGCTGCCATAACGAATTCTTTTGCAGATCTTTTGAAATGCATTACCAAACTGTACATAAAGATGTATTCAAAGTTTAAAATGGAGTGAATTTTGAGGGTTTTTTTTACATATCGAAACCTAAAATCTCCATTATCCATTCAACTTCTTTAAATAATAGAAAATTTAAATAAAATGGACATGTTGTGAAATGAAATGAATGTTAATGAATGAATATTCCAATCCTGTAATCTTCAGTATCTCGGATGTTCCATACTGGTTGATATATACTTTGTTATTGTATTAGTACGTACGATTGTTAGTCTACACTCTATAGTACGTTTAATTAAAACTAATTTGACTGAAATTCACTTTTTTTTGCTGCAACTGTTGGAAGGATCAGATAGTGGCATTAAAACTGTACAGTGGCGTATATCTGTGTCGGCGAGTGGGGGGATGTGGGATGACCAAAATGATGGAAATGACATCTAAACTATTCAACATTTGATGAGCACGGTCCTTGTGTAACATTTTTTTTAAATTAAAACTGTTAATTAAACATTTCAAAACGATGTTTGCATATATTATTTGCAGAGTTATACGCGCACGGAAAATGTCACCCCTGATGACTGCCCTAATGACTGTGGGACGTTTTTGCTGTCGTTGTCTTTCGTTCATACGTAATATGTACTCGTATACTTGTGCGCGTGTGTGCACCCCCAATTTTTTTAACCCCCCCCCCAACAAATTGTATTGTGCATCCGACCTTGGTAATAAAGCGCCATCTCTTGTACACACGCAGAGTCCAGGGCGCCATATTTTTGTCATGCAAAAAGTTAATGGATTAACACCATTCACGCACAAAAAAAATCGTACAAAGTTGATTTTTACTTGCTTTTTAGTGCGGCCAGTCTAGGGAAATTTAATTTTACAATCATGAAAATAAACTACCGTAACTAACTTACTAGATTGACCTGAAATTTACAAATCAGCAAGCTTATAGCTGGCCTGATGTTTCGGTCTTAACAAGACCTGCTTCAGAGTCAACGTACTAAATCGTTTACCAAAGTCACGGACCTACCATTTTTTGCGACCAATTACATGTGTTCCATTTATATTGTTTATTTGAACCTACATATGTTCAAATATGCAACTTGTTTTACATGCGTTGACGATGTCAGTTCTGAGAAATGTAAAGGAACCGGCAACCTTAACTGCTGAAGGGGTCATTTTAGTCCGATTATAATTGGAACTTCAGCGACATCTTAGTTATCACTTTCGAGTAGGACGAACCCATGACCTCCTGCTTTCTAGTGCAGATGTCTTACCACTCGACCACCGAGCTAACGGGATCGGTTGGCTGGTTCGAATCTGATGTCCATAGCAGCGGGTACCACATACACTATTCGTACGATGGAATTTTTGCGTAGGGTTGATGTAAATCGAATTATGTTGTTTCCTTTACCATACCGACGTATCAACACTGTATACTCAGTGTGTTACCTCGCAGGCGCCATGCGTAAGACTTATTACGCAACCAATATGTTGCGCACCTGCACAACAAACTTACGATCGATTTAACGAACTTTGGCGTAGCTGCGCAACGTTTTAAATAATCTTAACATATTGGACTAGGATAATAACAGCATTAACGACGGCTGTTTGAAATGAATTTGTATTTCACCTCAGTTCGACATTTTGAAAATGATTTTGTTCGATTTTTTCGGAATCATGCGGCAGCTTTTACAATTCTGTCACTAGTAAATTATGCATTCATTTGCTGGTATTATGTCGGTTTGTTGGTATTATGTCATTTTCAGTCGCTACGTCACAACTTACGCCGCCAGCGGCGGGGAGGGGGGATGGCATCACCAAAAAAGGGCACTTGCTTCATTCGTGCTGAAATGTCGACATTTTTTTAACCTGACATTTGACCTTCGTAAAATCAAATAGTGGGCGGGGGGTTGGGGGGTTGGAGGGGGCTCGTACCATCTTTGAAATAGGAGGCGCTCTTCAAAACCGTCCATTTTCAGGGCGCACTGTAAGGGTTTGGGGCTTTGTTTTCATATTCCTCTTTCGTTTCAGAACTCTCTACACTTTTTTGGGAAATGATAACTGAAAACAAATCAGGGCCAGTTTTGTGCTGTTTCATGGACATTTATGCTCGAGGGGGCACATGTCAACAAGAGGGGCACTTGGGTAAATCTGGGGGTGGGGGTCGAGTACCCCTTATTTGGCCTGATTCACTATGATTTTAAGTTAAGGATAGTACACGAGGAGCGCGCCGTTCGTGGGTGAGAGTGTATTAACCTACTTAACACCCTCCAACAGTGGCGTAGATCAATGATAATTTTTTTAGAAACTCAAAATCTCAGTGGGGGGGGGGGGGGGGGGGGGGGGGGGGGACTGGGGGGGGCGACAAGGTTTCATGTGGGGGGGGGGCTGTTGCCCCCCCCCCTACGCCCCCCCCCGTGGCTACGCAACTGCCCTCCAAGAATTTCTCATTATTGCTTAAACAAAGGCATTTGTACATCTTCATTTTTGAGTATGTTGAGTCATTTCGTGTAAATACTTCATATTAGTGTCCACGCTAAAAAAAAAAATCATTTTTTTTCTATAGTTTGTGCAATGAAAGGACTTGTGGAGCAAGTACCCAATATATATATTTTTTTAACTTTAATTTTGCCCGTTTCCATGCATATACGGGCCAGTATGTGTTTTGCCCATTTTTGGGCAATTTCGGGCTGCAAATATTCATTTTTTGCGTTAGTTTTAAAAGTCATCCAGCAAAACTGCGAAGTAATGTCACAAAATCAACTATAACACAGCAAAGTATCATCCTTACCCTTACAAGAAAAAATAGAAACACTTCTGAAAAGTTACCTTTATATTATTTTTTAGGCTCTACAATACAGCATGTTTTTACAACTAGCAAAACTGCATTTTTTACCCAATTTTTAAACCTCCAAAATGGCACTTGCCAGGGCACTCAGAATAACTCCCCTTCGGCTGTGGTTAGTTCAGACATTGGTCTTTTCATATCTGGTGAGAAAATCTTGGGTTATTGTATATCCTACGTGCAGTAGTGCTCCAAAAATGGTAATTTTCACCAAACCCTTAAAATTCAGTGTATTTTCAGTTTTTGTTTTGTTTTGGGTAATAACTTGTATAATCGGTATTGTTCATGATCTTAGATATTTTCACAAAAAGAATCAGACTGTGTATCATTTTTAGACCAGTGGATGAATAGTAGGTCGTGTAGTCCCCCCACACACTTGGCTTTGCCCCGCCCACTCCCCATTTACCACCGAATTTAGACATCGTATAGTTGCATAACGAAACAAATGTAAATAAATAATTTGAAAGTGAACACTTTAGAAATTACAAAGACTTCCTTTTCACAGCCTCCCCTTCCCCCACCCCTAGGGCATTGCTTGGGATTGAGGGTGGGGTGTGACCACCCACCAATAAGTTGGCTTTATCGGTAAAATTATTGTCACATGGGCAAAACTCATGTGTTTGCAAGTCGCAATGAACACTAATGGCGATATCCATTGTCCTCTGATTGAAGTGCATTCATTATTCAAATGATGGCCAGTTCTCCCCACCCAGCTAGGCCCCGCCTCTTCCCTTGCCACTTAATTCAGATTTTGATTTCCACATGTATTTGCCTAAATTAAATTGTAAATACTAAAATAGCACTTTTACAATCTACACCAACAGCCGTCTCTCAGCTAGCCCCTTCCCCTGCTACCCCCACCCCCAATGCTCATAAGAGAACCCTGCCCTCTCCCCCAACAAGTCAACAAGTACAATTTTGTTCAGATTACATACATGCATATGGCCTTGGAGAAAGTCCTAATTATGTAAGGTGGCTTATTTACAACACGGGGTAGCTTGGAAATATTCTAAAAGCGAGGAGGAGAAGGGGTATGTATGTAGCGGGGTGGTTGGGGGGGGGGGGGGGGGTCGGGAAGGGTGATCTGGACGCACGCATGTACACTGTACATATTTTTTTTCATATTACAAGTTACTTTTGGAATAACAGTAAAGATGTGGTGAACAAAATGACGTTTTTAAATTATTTTCAAAACGGAAAAGATCTCAAAATATAGAGAGCAACTAACTCTTATTTGGTTATATTGAAATTCATGTACTTTAAAACAAGGATCACTCCAGTGAAAACTCCGAGAGAAAACAGCATCAATTTGATTGAATGAATTTCACCATGACTTGACTTGGCTGTATACATGTAGTCAGGGTCCTATGCAGTGGCGTAGCCAGGAAGTTTTCAGTAGGGGGCGCGGGGGTGGGGTGGGGGCTGGAACATTTCAGGGGGGTGGGGGGGGGGGCGTCACGCAGGGGTGTCAATCGCTTCTCAAAAGTGGGGGGGGGGACATACCTTGATCATAACTGATGCAGGGTTCGGGGAAAAAATTGGATTCTAGATTTTCTGTGGTGTGATTTGAAGCAATTTCTTACGACTTTCCTCCATGCTTTAACTAATATTTTCTTGGCAAAAGATAATTATTTGAACATCGTTTTCGAGGTTGGAGACATTGAATCAGCTATCGGTATATTGGCGTGGGGAATAAGATCAGTAAGTTTGTAGTCCCTATAGCAGTGACAATGGATGCATACAATTACCTGACTGGGATGAATATGTAGACCAATGATGTTTGTTCTAAATATAGAACCATATAAAACACATAAAATACAGAAATTATGCCCAAAATGTTATCTAGACAAGAGTTTGGAAAATATAAAGACAAAACACTGGTAGCAGCAATATAACCGAGCATGTCATATTATAGAGTAGTGTTCAACCAATATTTTCCTGCCAAATGAATTGTAGGAAAATCGGTCAAAGCATATGCAAATCAACATGGGGATCACAATCTGCTGTACCCCTCCCTTTCTGAAAAAAAAACCCGCCAGAAAGGGTTAAAAGGTGGGTAAGTTGATATTTTTTTCATTAACACATTAACAAAACATCTTCGTTTGTATATCACAAAACCTGTTATTTATAAGCACCAATACATTTAAAATTGCTTGCCATGCAACAATGGATGCACCAACGAAGTGTCCCCATAATGACTACTGATGCAATTACGATCTGGGCGGGCATAGCAGCACCCACAACGGTGCTATATTACTTTACATGTACTCGATCTGACTATAACTACACAAAGGGCCTAGACAATTCAATCAATCAAAATAGAAGCCTGATAGTTGTTTTAAAGTACATGTATTTTACTGTAAAAAAATATGAGTTATTTGCTCTCTAAATTGCCATATCACTTCTCTGTTTTGAAAATAATAAAATAAATGTAATTTTGTTTATAAAAAATAGCCACACCTACATAGTGCATATAAATATGTGGACTTTCCACAATATGTAACCTTAACAATACTACATGTTGATTTTCTTTGGAGGGGGAGGGGTCGTTACTCATAATGAGCACTGGAGTAGGAAGAGGGGTGGCAGGGGGGTGGGCTGTGAGGCGGGTACGGCTGTTGGTATAATTATGAAAGAGCACTTGCAAAATGATATCTATTTACAATTTTAAAGGCAAATACAAGTAGCAATCAAAATCTGAATTTGGTGGCAGGGGAAGGGGCTGGGCCTAGCTGGGCGGGAAGCTAGGCATCATTATTTTAACTAATGAATGCACTTCAATCAGAGGACAGTGGATATGGCCATTATTGTTCATTGCGGCTTGCAAACACATGATTTTTGCGAATGTTGCAATGATTTTACAGACAGAGCCAAGTTATTGGTGGGTGGTCACACCCCACCCTCAACCCCAAGCAATGTCCCAGGGTTGGGGCGGGGGGAGGGCAAGGGGAGGCTGTGAAAAGAAAGTCTTCACTTGCATATTATTTATTTTCATTTGGTTCGTTATGCAACATACAAGTTTCTAAATTTGGTGGCAAAGAGAGAGTGGGCGGGGCCTAGCTAGGTTGGGGGGGGGGACTTCACGACCAACTATTCATCCACTTGTCTATAAATGATACAGAGTCTGATTCTGTTTGTGAAAATGTGCTAGATTCAGGAACAATACCAATTATACAAGTTATTACTCAAAACAAAGGAAAAAACTGAACCCATTTTTCGAGCGCTTCTGCTCAAAGGATATACAATAAACCAAAATGTTCTCACCAGATGTTTGGACTAACTGTAGCCGAAGAGAAGTTTTTTTCAGAGTGCCCTGGCAAGTGCCATTATGGAGGGTTAAAATGGGGTAAAAATGCATTTTGCTAGTTGTAAAAACATGCTGTATTGTAGGGCCTAAAAATAATCTACAAGTGATTTTTCAAAAGTGTTTCAATTTTTTTCTTGTAAGGGTAAGGATGATTCTTTGTCGTGTTATAGTTACTTTTGTGACATTACTTCGCAGTTTGGCTTGACGACCTTTACAAATAACGCAAAAAAATGAATATTTGCAGCCTCAAAATTGCCCAAAATTGGGCAAAACACATAATGGAACGTAGGCATGGAAACGGGCAAAATAAAAGTTAAAAAAAATCTATTTTGTTACTTGCTCCCCACGTCCTTTCATTGCACAAAGTATAGAACAAAAAAAACGAGACAATTTTTTGAGCGTGGACACTAGTAGTTTAAGTAGTTTGTCTGGTATGCTTTGACCTTTGGCATAGAAATGTGTAAAGGTCACATAAATATGTAAATATGGAAATATGTAGATATAAATATGAATTAATGGGGTTATGAAATTCTGGCACAGTTTGACCTAATGAATGGATGGGATGAACAGGGAATAGATGTGGGTAAGGAACCGGGTACAGTTTGACCTATTCTATGGGAAAGATTGCATAAGGTACATCATTAATACATCATTAATATTATTTGTTGAATATGTTACATTTAGAGTTTTTAAAAAGAACGGCAGTCGTCCAGCTACCACAGTAGCCTAATGATTAACAAGATGAGCTATGGATTGAGAGGTCCCTTGTTCGAATCCTGCTATGTCCATTTTTCTAGCGACCATTTTTTGATTGAAGCGATAAAAGAGAACGAAAACACAAGTGTCTTGATGCAATTCTGTGAAATTACTGAATTATACATAAGTGGCTTCACCTACCTACGCCATTTGTCAGATGCTGAATGGCTCGCCGTGCTCTATTCGTGCAAAATAATGGCGAAGAATAAACAAAAGTGCGACGCCACAGAAGAGTGTTAACAAATCAATAATGGAAAAACTATGACATGCGTTTTTCGAGGACAACTTATGACATGTTTTAGCATTAAAACGAGCTATTAGTATTAACCACACTTACCTGCAGCAAATAGTAATGAAATACTAGACTTTAAGTTCATATGTGTTTAATAGAAAATCCTTTCGCGACCAGTGTGTATCATATTAGCACCAAAGTTACGGTATATTAAATCAGATTCTAGCGACGTATGGATATTTAAATTACCCGTTTAAATTGTGACGGCCATGCGCCAAGCGATGCAGCGTTTCAAGTGATGTGAAACACTTTGTCATGTTTGAATATACCATTTTTCCAAATAAACCTTGAAGGTCCACGATTAAACATCCTGCAAATCGTATAAAGTGCCGTCATGACACGTGTATACACGTAGGCCTAACCATGTGCCTATGCGATAGATGAAATTGCCAACCTAAATCGAGTGATCACGTTGCCCAGTTGGCACATCACGTACGTAAAGTACGTGCACCGAGCAAATCTGCCTTTTATCTACCCAACGCTAGTGGCGCCCTTCCCATGAGCAATTTCTTCATGTTTCACTTTTTCAGAGGATTGTCCGATCTTTCCTTTTTATAACGATCTTTGTTATACATGTAAACCACGTATTAGCTTCGATAGCAAATGTTTAAAATCCAGGAAATGCAACTTTAGTTACATTTAGTGGTTTAGGCCAAAGGGGGCCATGGCCCCCCAAAAAACGAAACCAATTATTTTTTTATGTGACATCGCAATAAAGGCAGGCAATGAGTACACCACCATCTTTTCCTCAAAAATACATTAGTTAAAGTAGTCAGAAATTGCCTCAGATCGCACCACAGAGCATCTAGAATCCAATTTTTTCGGGGCCCTTAAGCGGGCCCCGATCCCCACGCCGTAATTTGTTTGACCCACATTTTGGGGGACCAAATTTTTTTCGGCCCCTCCCCCAAAAATTGTGTTCTGGATCCGCCCTTGGTTCAAGCGAATTTGCAATGCAGAAATGTTTCTTCGTCCTTTCTTATTTCCAAGACTGATCTTGTTCAAAACTCTCTTGAAATTATACTGAAACTATAAGGACAAGACGTTTAAGAGTGAAATTCGTTATTTCCAATAGATGGATTTTTCACTTGAGTTTGCAACGAATCGATTTTTTTTTCCATAGAGTTTTTCTGACCAAAATGTGAGTTATTTTTCATACTAATCGTCTGTTTGGAAATTAAAGGTTGAGGCACAAAACGAACCGCTACAGCCACATGCACCAATACCAAACAACAATAAATTAGACATCTTGTCATGTCTTCCCTTTGAAATGAAGGAAAACTAGTGCTCTAGTTTTGCAGTCAAATACGGTCACTGTGAACATTCGAGGCTTGGAAATCCCCGTGGGATCATGATGTCATATCTATTTTTTAGAAGCCTATATAAACACCCGGCCTGCCGTACCAAAGATCCACAGGTAAGCTGACTGTGGAGTAGTAGACGGCTAGCGCAGGGCGCAAGTGTCTGACTTTGGATTTGAAAGGTGCCGCGGATCCGGAGAGATCTTTGCAGGTAATAAAGAATTATCTTAGCTAGGATTCCTTACGGAGAAACACTTTAACTGCGTATTGAGCAACTGAGTAACAGGCATATAAAGATTGGCAAAGCTTGGGCCAGTCACTGTTTGCAGCACTAACTCTTCTTGGCTGACTGTACTGGCACTTGTTACTTGACCTATTTGTTGGCTAATAACAGCAATCCGCTGAGACTATTGCACTGGAGTACATCCTGCGTAATGAGCTTACAACTCTTCATGGTGTACCAGATGCTTGAAAAGAGTGTTTCAAATATGAATGGTTTCAATGTAATTCATTAGCTCCGGCTTGTCTTTTCTTGTTTTCAGGTGAACGAGTATAGCGCAAAATGAGGAATTCTCAAAGCCACACCTCTAAGCATTTTACCGAGAACGCTGAAAAAAAGTATGTGATATTTGATGAAAACCCGTTTGCAGAAGGTGCTTCCAGATACGCCTACCGAGGAAAAATAAAGCACGTCAATAGCTGGTGGTTCCAAGGCAGTGAGCGATGCGTTGTGAAACTCTATAAAGAGGATTACTGTGCCAGATTGAAAGAAGACGCTTGGAAAGGGGACGTTCGCGCCTCCTTGAAAGCACAAGAAATGGCTGTGGCGTTCAACGTCAATTGCAGCGGTAAAGACTTTGACAGGATTGATTTTTTTACTCCCATCATCTCCAAAGTCAAGACGGTTGCTACCTACAAGCAGCGAGGAGAAGACCCTGTTCCCAAACCGATTCGCGGAGCCCATGATGGAGATGCAGCGAGAGCCGATGTGATGGTCCTAGAGGGTGCCACAGTAGCAATTGAGCGTTTCCTTCAGGGACGGTACGTCCACTTCTTAAGCAATTCTGCTTACGTAAACCCCAACGAGGATACCCTTGTTCCAGAAGCCTTCTCCCATTTCACGTACCATGAATCAGAGGGCGAGACTCTTGTGACAGACTTACAAGGAGTTTGCAGCGGGAAAAGCTACATCTTCACCAATCCAGCCATCCACAACATGGAGAAACATGGGAAGATGTTTGGCTACTACGGCCTTACCGATCTAGGGTTGTACGGCGTGATGAGGTTCTTCCAAGAACACAAATGCAATCGCTTGTGTGAAGGGTTACTAAAACCGAATACGCTGGACATTCCAAGTGATTTGAGCGGGGATTTAGACAAGGCCATTGAGGCTATCAAAGTAAGCAGTCGTACAGCTTTCAAATACGAGTTTGTGGAGACGTCCGGCCTTACGGCCGACGAATTGGAAAAGCTGCACACCGACATTGCCCAAGTGCTCACGCGGACTCGTTCTACGATTCCGCAAACGGAAGATAGTTCACAACTTGAACTTGCCAGCTACAGGGAGCCGGTCAGTAAATTCGTACACGTATAGAAGCATATTAATTTCAATAAATACGATTTGCATGCACTGTGAAAAATGTGTCCTTTTGTACTTTAAATTCACCCTCGTCGTATCAAGCGGGACGGGGAGCAGAGGATGCAGATTGGGCTATTTGAACGACTAATATGGAAAATCAAGGCCCCAAAGAACCCATTACACTACGTCTTTTGATTTTGTCCCCCCCCCCCCCCCCCATTCTGACATTTAAGTTACCGAATGCTGAAAAAGCCGGTGACGGTTTTACCCGCCCCCACACGACATTAAAAGCTCGATACGCCGCTGAGATTCATTGTGAAACGGGTTGCTAACAAAAAACCCATAACATTACGCTAAGTTACGTGTATCTTAAAATCACAGGGACCGTTATTTTAACATGGATTGCCCGTAAATCCAACAGTTTCGTGATGTTAAGCCCAATTCATAATCTTTTTTTTTATATGATTTGTTTTCGTTTTGCTAAAAGAACACTGAACTTTTTGTGATCCGTGGACCGAATCTTAAAACGATGGTTGCGTTTAAAACTCCGTAACTGAAAAAAAGTACATGCGTGATTTGAATGATTCTTGTTCTAAAAGAAAGCTTATGAATTGGGCTTTCATATCCTAGATTTGCAAGTGCTACATGCCAAACTTCACTGAAACAATGGTCCCGACATCTTGGGTTCCGTTTTTTTTTGTTTTACTCACCCTGTAGTTTCATATCAGTTTGTGTGAGATTATCTACAAGATGAAATATAACTTGTATCTAAGTTGTTATGCCATTTTTGTTTACAACTTTTTACTGGAGCCCAAATATAAGGGGTCGACCTATTGTTGATTAGCACGGCATGGATAGCTAAAAATGTTATCAAAACTAAGGAAATGATAATTGACTTCCGTAGAAATAAGGGTCAAATTGAACCAATTGTCATTAACGGAAGAAATGTGGAAATTGTAAATTTCTCGGTACATTGATATAATGAATGGTCAAATCAAATATGGTCAGATCAAGTATCTGGAAATTAGAAAAAGAAGAACGTTTGTATTTTGGCCCTTTGGTGTGAGCAGACATATTTTGATTATCTTTTTTAATAGATTTGTAATTGAATCTTGCCTGACCAGCTTTGTTATTGTCTGGTTCAGTGTCGCCCCAAGTGTGAGATGTATTTGCTGATGTTGTCTTTTCGCTCATGCGAGGACGTTGCCGATTTGTGCAGATGCAGGAAAACAATCTTATACGTATATAACTGTATGCCAGTGCGAGTTTGCTTCTGCATTCAGTAGGCGACGTTGGACAGAAGAGGACAATAGGGTCCCCAATTCCCGAAGGTCCCCGATTTGGCGATTTGAGCAAACCATATGGGAGGTCTTCCTAAAAAGTACAAACTAAAGAGGGACTATAGGGGGTCCCAGATTGCAGGCAAAAACACACTTGTGTGCGGTTTTGTACAGCCCTCCCATGCACTGGGGCTCTGGCAATGGTAACAAAGCGCAATCGCAAAGTCAATGGTGCCATATTATATTTTGTCCTGTATTAACATGTAGTGCATTTATACAATTCACCATAAGAAAACTTTAGGGAAATTCGACTATTCAGGTATGTTTCCAGTATAGGAAACATTGTTTAATATTATACTCATGAAAATGAACTTCTGTAAATAGTGTACTGACTGGATTAACCTAGAATTCATATCAACAAAATTAGCAGGCCTGATGTTTTGGTCCTAATAAGACTTGCTTTCGAGGCAGTAGGCAGAATATCAAATAGTATAACAAAGTCACCGACCTGCCATAGTTGGGGACTAATTGCATGTATTCCGTTTATATTTTGTATTTGAACACACACATGTTAAACTATGCGACTTGTTTTACATGTGTTGACAATGTCTGTTCTGAGAAATGCGAAGGAACCGGCAAACCTAACTGCTGTGAAGGAGTCACTTTTGTCCGACAATAATAACTTTAGCGACTTCTTGGTTAGCACCTTTAAATTAACTTTCATAAAAATTAAAAATGCCATTAATTTGCCATTTAAAGCAAGTTTAAATCTATTGTAACGCACCAAAACCTATGTACAAAGGCGTATTCATTATTTACATAAAATGGAGTAAAATTTCTTGATTTTTCTTATCACAAGTAAAGTTTTTTATCCGCAGATCTCGTGTTTAACGTTTCTATTATTCGCAGATCCATGTTTACTGTGGCAGAGTCCGTGTTGAGATAAATTCTCGTCTTGCATTGGTTGCTATATTTGGGTCCGTATCCGGGCACAGTGTGAATCACTGAAATTTAATTATCAGTGTGGACTATCAACCAATTTTCTACGAGAATTATTTCGTAATGACCACGATTATTTACCAACTGATATTTCTTTGACGATAACGCTGACAACAAAGTGCGGCAGCCCCTGGAATTGTTAGCAACCATTGTACATGCCAACAATCCGGAAGTGTCATTGTCATTTCTTTAATACATTGTTTTATCCGATCAAAAACGTTTGAACTTGCAGATTGAAACTTTGTCCTGGTCAAGAAAAATGTAAGGTTGTAATTAACAGTTTTAAGCTTCATGTATGTAATCTTAGTTTATGCACCTCATGAAACATGGGCGTCGCCAGGATTTTTTTCTAGAGGGGGTAACAATTTTTTTGCCAAAAAATGTTTGTATTTCTCAACACATTCTCGATTTATCAGTTTTAGAGGGGGACAGGGACATTTTGCCACCCCAACTCATTAAATTTACACCACTTTGTCTTCGCGCCTCTTTTTTTTTTTTTTTCCTTCCTTTTTTTGGGTTGCTTTTCCAGGGGGGGGGGGGAGTCCCCCCCCCCCCCCCCCCCCCCCCCCTCGCGACGCCCATGGCATGAAATCAACCTCATAAAAACAGCTGACCAGTTTGGATTCTTTAACAGATCGGGAGAATGGTTGGCAGCCCATAATTCTGTAAGTGCTTGGATCCGTGTGTCTTTTCGTACATTGTAGAGTATTTGTAAATTCATGTAAAAAAATCAACAAAAGAACAGTTGAAATCAGTACTCAAAACACTACTGCATGCATTATATGCAGATTTAAATCGACTGATAAAAGATGACTGAGCTGTTTTATTTAAAAACCCAACATACCAACAATTTCATCCCGAATTATAGCAAAATAATGTACATGTTTGTATTAAATTCATCTTATAATGCTTACAAAGAGGCAAATAGTGAAAGTTAAATTTCTTGTGTGTCTGACCGTGTCTAAAAAAGTGTCATAATATTACAAAATTCTATATACTATGCAGTATCTTCCTCGTTGGTGTTACTACTTAAAAGTTATCTATACTGGACTGAAAATGCCTAATCGGTGACTTTACATTTTAGGCAATGAAAGAAAAGTACACAACATTTGTGTAAAGGTGTGTCTCGTCAATGTGTCTCGTCAATTTTAACAACAGAGTATAGCAACAGAGCTGACTTTTTCTAGGAGGTCTTGTAATATAGCAAATTTGTATAGCACAGTTGTCCACATGTGGGAAATATACCTGGGTTTTTTCATAATGCTCGATATAGTGACCCGCGGATGTGACGTCAGGCAACTATCAGCGTTAACCTTTATTTCTTCTGGCTTCCTATTGGCTAGTTTTTTTGGGTCTGCCGTTACTGGGCTACCTTTGACCCTTTAATGTCATCAGCTCTTTGATAAGTTATTTTTTTGTAAGATTTGAAGTCAAAGTGCACAGGGACCCCCACCCCACGCGCTCGAAGGCAATTTTAAGCCTACATCTTGTGTAAATGTCAATGGTGCCATATTTTGGGCCAGTAAATGTTGTTGTTGGGGGGGGGGGGGTAATTAACCGTAAGAGTAACTTTAAAATTTGAGACGCCTGGCATGCTACCAACTTGTGGCAATCTTCAACGTTGTAGATATCAAAATCGTTTTTCCGAAATATTGACTAGCCATGCTTTTGTTATACAACCAATTGCTTTTTATTGTTTATTTGAATTCACATATCAACACAATTTGTTTTACATGTGTTGGCGATGTCTGTTCTGAGAATGATGCACAGATAATACCGAAAATCCTAGGTTTAATAGCAGTTATTTTATTTCTATTGTGACCTGTAACTTTATCTTCAACGACTTTTTGGTGCAAGTTCTGTAATGAAATATAGGAATGTGGTGTGTTTTATAAAATTATATTTTATCCTAAATTGCTGCTATAACGAATTTGCAGATCTTTTGAAATGCATTGCAAAACTGTACAGAAAGATGTATTCAAAGTTTAAAATGGAGTGAATTTTGAGGTTTTTTACACATCAAAAATGAAAATCTCCAATATCAATTCAACTTCTTCCGATAATATGAAATATGAATACAATGTACATTTTGTGAAATGAAATGAATGTTAATTTTATGCTTACGAAAGAGGCGTTCAAAAAAAACCCCGGAATTTTGTTTGAAAAAGAGATCGGAAGATCAATCCATAGCCACTATTTGGAACTCTGTGAGTGCGTGCATCCGTAAATGTTTGTCTCTCCTCGTAAATATGTACATTTTGTGTATGTCTGCATGGCTGCTAAATGCCATCATAATATTCCAATCCTCTGTAATCTTCAGTGTCGCGGATTTTCCATACTGGTTTACATATACTTTGTTATTGTAGTAGTAAGTAAGTTCGTTAGTCTTTACTCTAAAGTGCGTTTAATTAAAACTAATTTTTTGAAATTCACTTTTTTTTTACTGCAACTGTTGGAAGGATAGTGCAATTAAATCTGTACAGTGGCGTAAATCTATCTCGGCGAGTGTGGGGGGGGGGGGAGGGGATGTGGGATGACCAAAATGAAAAAAAAGAAACTGCCACTGTTGGGGACCATTGCATGTATTCCCTGTATTTTTTTTTGGTATTTGAACACACACATGTCAAACTATGCAATTTGCTTTACATGCGTTGACAATGTCTGTTCAGAGAAATGTAAAGGAACCGGCAAACCTAACTGCTGAAGGAGTCACTTTAGTTTGGTAATATATTTAACTTTAGCGACATTTTGGTAATCATCTTTAATTAGCATTCGTAAATATCAAATCTGCCAATATATATTGCCGTTAACAGCAAGTTTAAATCTATTGAAACGCATTAAAATCTACGTACAAATACATATTCATTGTAAAATGGAGTACAATTTCCTGATTTTCTTTTTAAAACTAGCGCCTCTATTATCCGCTGATCCGTGTTTAGTGTCTCAGAGTCCCTTATTAGATAAGTTCTGGTCTTGCATTTATTGCTATATTTGGGTCCATTTATCCAGTGAAGTTTAACCATCAGTGAGGACTATTAACCAATGTCTACAACAATATTTTGTAAGATTCGCAATTATTCACCAATTTAAATTATTTTTTGATGCTGTGGAGGACTCTGGAATTGTTGGCAATCATTTGCATACACGGTTTTATCTGAAATTTTGTCGCATAGTCTATATGTAAAGATGTACTAACAATTTTAAACTGCATATATGTAATCGTAGTTTACGCAATCCAGTGTATTTTGTAAACATTTAAAATGAAAATTGAATCTTACAAAAAAAATCAACCAGTTTGCATTTTTAACAGATCGGAAGATGTTGCTTTTTCGTAAATACGAGATTCGTAAGTTATTTGTAATATCATGTAAAATAATCATCAAGAAAAGTTGAAATAAGTATTCAAAACATAACTTCAGAAATTATATGCTGATTTACTGATAAAGATGACTGAGTTGATTTTATGAAAAAAATATCAACAAGTTTAACACGAACTATGCTAAAATAATGTACATTTTGTATATTGAATTAATATTATGATGCTTACAATAGAGGCAAGCAGTTAATATTAAATTGCGTGTATCGCACTGTAATCCACATGTGACAAATTTCCATAATGCCCTCAAAATGTTTACTCACGGATGTGACGTCAGGCCAATATAAGAGTTCACCTTTCTCTTCTGGCTTACTATTGGCTAGTTGTATTTAGCCAGCCAATTTTTTTTAACCGTATTTAGCCAACTCAAAATGCGCAGGTATTTTCCATAATTATTGTTAACAAAATGGCATCCAGCAATTACATGTGAAACAAAAATATACCGTATGTATTCTGATCCACTATGGTCGCGCTCAGTTAATAACAAAGACATTACAATACATACGTTATTTGGAGGGAAGTTTACGACTATAAAGGATGAGTATCAAAAAGGTTTTCTGTATTAAGCAAACTTATAACTGTAAAAAAAATGTAATGAAATACTATAGACTTTAAGTTCTTATGTGTTGAATATGAAACCCATTAAGCGGCCGGTGTAAATGAAATTTGCATCAAAGTATAATAATTCGGGTTTCAGCAAAGAATGAATATTCAAATAAATTACGAGTTTGATTCGTTTATCGCTGTGGCGGCCAAGCCTGGATGCCGCGTTCGTTGAAAACGATTCAATATATACAAAATCATGGCGGCCTAGGTCACGTGGCAATGTGCTGCTCGACTAGGACCCAATTTCACGGCGCTATTTCCCGCAAAATACCCCGCTTACTGTCATCATTCTGTGCTGACAGCGTCAGTAAAAGTGTTTCCGGAGGTAAGCATGCGCATTCACAACATTCTTCTCCATCCCGTGAAATCTGCTTACCATGAACAAAAATATAGAGATTATTCTTTGTATGGCCAAAACCGTTTCTCTACGATAAAAAAAGAGCCCGACCTCATTCATTGCAGGGAAAAAAGGCCAAAGTTGGGTTAACAGTGGACAAACTTTACGACCGATTGTTTTCCGCTCAGTTTATTTTGGTATTTACGATGGAAAGTTCATTCCGCACCTCATGTGAGCTCATGTAAGCCACAAACTATTCCCTAATGGACTAATAAACAAACAAGGTTGTTTTTACGTACACCTTATTTTATAACCCAAAAAAAACTGTATTTCCCCTACAACCTATTTTTAGTTTAAGAAAGGCCTAATTAAACTCTCAATATTTGCTGTCCACAATTATGTACACAAGTTTTTTAGGCATCTGTAAGTAATAGTGAACTTTGGCATGATAAGCAACGTACCCAAAATCGTTTCAATTACATACAGCTTATCGAATAACCGCAAACTGTGTTTTACCTTTAACAAAAACTAATCAAGTTTTTTCACCTTTCAAACTCTGACGTCCGATATACATGTGGTGGTTTTATCAACCAGTAATGTTGCAGTCACCTGATGTTTTGTTTACGGACACAAGTTTACATTTGTATTAAATTTTGTCGCGTGACAAGGAAAAAGAAGTTAGCAGGCCAGGCACGCAAAAAGCAATTTTGGAGATAATCGAATTCAATGTTTTGTGCTGCCATTTCTTGATTAAATATCACATAAGGTTGAAATTTTGACTGGTGACATTCCCTAATAGGTAAAATAATATTGTTCAGTTTATGTCAAAATATTACTTAATTGTGCAGTTATTTCAATTGTTATACTAACGAACTTTTACCGGAAACTTCCCAAGCCTTAACCCTAAAGGGGCCGGGTTATTTTGACCATCTCTCAGCCGGGGGGGGGGGGGGGCGGATTCCGCCCCCCCCCCCAAGATTTCGGCCATCGAGTGACGAAAAATGTTGAAACTCATCACATGCATAGAGCAACTCTTCTTAAACATACCCAAGAAATTTCATGACTATAGGTCAAAGGGTTTTGGAATTATGGCTAATTAATTATTCATATTTACGAATGGCAATTCTGCTCTGTGTACACAAGTATATGCGAAAATTCATTTTTCACGGCGCGTAGCGGCGGAAAAATTTTCGCTACGCGGCAACCCGTGGTCCGATTTTTATGTTTTTGGTATAAGTTTGCGCAAAGCTCGAGACTAAAAAGTCATAACAGCTCGGGTCGCGAAAAACATTTTTTAGAGGCTATCACGGAAAATGTTGAGGGGGGGGGGGGGGGCGGATTCCGTCCCCCGGCCCCTTTAGGGTTAAACGTACACTTAAGTGGCTTGATAAATCCTTACGTCCTTTTGCCGGGAACAAAATTGGCTTTGCGTACCCACTTGAGTGGGACGTTAGCGCTTTGAACATTTTTTGTTACATTAGTATTACACGTTGAAGTCCTTTTGCGGGGGACTAATAATGAAAATCCTCCTTCCGTCTTTTGTTTACTATTAATTACGACAGAATGACGTAGCCCCTCGAGACAATATGTATATCAAATGAAAGATATTTCCAAGCTCTATCGATTATCCGAAAAATCTGAATTCTATCTTTTGACCCATTTTTCACCCTTACGCCAGGCAGCCGACGATTTGTAACTTTGGAAAGAGAAAGATAAAAACACCCAACACAAACATTTGATCGTTGCCAGAGAAATATGAGTTCATGCGATTTCGTCAATGCTTTTCAAACCTGTTGTTATTTAAAAGTATTGCATTAGAAAAAATTGTTACTATTGTAACCTAACCCACAACATGCTACAATGAATGCCTGCACTTTAAGTGCACGTGTTGAATTAAAAATCCCTAAACGATCCGTGTAAATTAAAGTTACATTAAAGTTACGGCATATTTAGGAGCCAACAAAGATAATTGTGTTTCCGGAGCTCAGCGTGCACATAATGCAAAACGCGTCGCCATTCCGTGAAATCTGCTAACACTATAAACACCAACAGTAACAGTAACAGTGAGTAAGTGGAGATTTTGCGATGACGGCAGGGCACAGAATCAAGAAACTAGGTCCTGGCTAAGTTAACACGACTGAAACTGATCGCGGTAGGTGTCTGAAGATGACCAGCCCGAAAGACTTCACTCAGATCTTCAGACACCTACCGCCGTCTTCCCCGCAACCCCATCCCAGCCTTGGAGGAGAAGATCATCAACAAACTTCTAGCCCTTGAACGAAGCCACACTATCTTCACATCACTGTATAGAAAACTCCGACCATCCAGCTCATTCTGCCCTCGTTTCTTCGGCTAAACCAAGGTCCACAAGCCCGACATTCCGCTCTGCCCAATCGTTGCATCCCGGGGTTCCCCCACCTACAACACAGCCAAACATCTCACCGAGATTCTGCACCCCCTAGTCGGCCACACAAGACGCCACATCACCAACTCCAACCAGTTCGTTGAAACTATCAATTCCATCAAACGCAAGCCAACGGACATCCTTGTCAGCTTCGATTACGTCTCCTTGTTCACCAACGTCCCCACCGACGAAGCCTAGAAACAGGACGGGACCTCAAGCCCAGAATCAAGGAACATCAAACACACGGCAGGAAAGAAGAAATCGACAAGTCAGCTATCATCAGACACTCACACGAGCACGATCATCGCATCCACTGGGACCAAGCCCAAGTCATCCCCCCGGCTGAGAGATGGTCAAAATAACCCGGCCCCTTTAGGGTTAAGCAGCAATAATCTTTTATTTTTCATAATGAAACAACTTTTTTCCCTTCTCTTTCTTTTTTTTCTCCAAAAGTGAACATTCACTATATTCGGGTAATGATTGACTTACAACGACTGGAACTAGTGACCAGATGATTTAGAGTTCCATCGAATATAGATTGAGTTTCCACTCAATTGATTTTCCTCCATGAATTTCAATCTAAACATTAGAGTTCCCACACTACATAAGACCGTTTGAGCCCCAAAGCAAACCAGTGTTAATAATCAACGCTCTGTACTCAGCCCTTGAACCGTGGTAGAACACCAAGACAAACGCATTTGCGCCCAGTGCCAACAAGAGGGCGCATGGTGCATGATATAGTGCACATGGATTGATGAGCGAACACCGTTGGTATTGGGCTTTGTACACTTGTTTTTGATTATATAGGTAATTATATATTAATCATACACTGGATAGCTGATTACACAAAAACTATTCGCCAAGTGAACCACAATCTTACCACAATAATGTCTTAGGCCTACATGTATATGAATCTTGTAAATTCTCCCCATGCATGAAAAACAAAATAAGTGCGCAAAATGCGCCACTTCTTCAGGCAAATTCGGTCCATTTTGGGGTCTCTAGGTTCATATAGGACACACAAAAAAGCAGACAGGAAGTTTGAAACACGTTTGTTGCATCGTGTGTGCTTCTAGCTGAAATTCGGATTTTTTTCCGGGAAAAAAGGTGTAGAATGCGCACTGAGTACATGTGTGCACAACAGATCCGCGCACTTGACACTACCACGACAAGATCCCCGGAATGGCCCGCTCTCTATTGTTTACACTGTCAACCTGCTATGCCTATAGCATGACGTAGGTGATAAAACAACCTCTATGTCGGGACACTGGCTTGGGAATCCCCGTAGGATCATGATGTCGGCTCTATATTTTTAGAAGCCTATAACGCCCGCCTGCCGCATTACAGATCCACAGGCAAGCTGACGGTGGAATAGTACACGACTAGTTGCAGGGTGCAAGTGTCTGAGTTTGGTTTGGAAAGTTGGCGCGGAGAGATCTTAGGAGGTACAAAGTAATACGCATGTACGTTTCGTAAGTAAAAATTATCTTATTAGCAAGGCCTCTTCTAAGGGGAACTATTTAATTGCGTATTTGAGTCATACACAGTTTGCACAATTTTGGTCATTAGGCCTATATGCAGACATGGTTACTGATAACTGTTACTGACTGACTACTGTCATTTGTGAATTGGCCTGATTGTTGGCTGGTGAAGAGATCCGCGCGAAGCTGTTGTGCATACCCTGCGCAGTGATCATGAGCTCCCGCTGCTCCATGGTGTATACACAGGATGTATAAAAAGACTGTATCAATTTTGAATGAACACAATAAAATTGATGGGATTAGCTTCACTTAGGCTTGCCTGTTTTGGTTTCAGGTGAGTGAGTCTTTTGCAAAATGGGGAATTCTCAAAGCCACACATCTGAGCACTTTACCGTGAACGGTGTAGAAAAGTATGCAACATTTGAAGACGACTGGTTTGCCAAAGGTGCTTCCAGATACGCCTTCCAAGGAAGAATAAAGCACGCCAATAGCCGGTGGGGCGAACGCGGTGAGCGATGCATTGTGAAACTCTATAAAGAGGAGTACTGTGCCAGATTGAAAGAAGACGCTTGGAAAGCAGACAATCGCGCCTCCTTGAAAGCACAAGAAATGGCTGAGCTGTTCAACTTCCACTTCAACGGTAAAGGATTTGAAAGGATTGAGTTTCTTGTTCCCATCATCTCCAAAGTCAAGACGTTTGTCGATGTGATGGTCCCAAAGAGATCGTCAGTAGCAATTGAGCGTTTCCTTCAGGGACGGTACGTCCACTTCTTAAGCAATTCTTCTTTTGTGAACCCCTACGAGGATACCCTTGTTCCAGAAGCCTTCTCCCACTTCACGTACCATGAATCACAGGGCGAGATTCTTGTGACCGACTTACAAGGAGTTCGCACACAGCAAAGCTACACCTTCACCAATCCAACAGTGCACAGCACGGAGAAACATGGGAAGAAGTGCGGCTACTACGGCCCAACCGATCTTGGGATGAGCGGCGTGATGAGGTTTTTCCTAGATCACAAATGTAATCGCTTGTGTGAAGGGTTAATAAAACTCGACACATCAAGCATTCCAATTGATATGAGGGGGGATTTAATCAAGGTCGGTGAAGCTCTCAAACCATTTCGTACAAATTCATCTGACACATGCCTGGACGAGTTTGTTGTTCGGCCCGGCCTCACGGCCGGTGAACTAGAAGAGCTGCACACCAACATTGCCGTAAATCTTGCGCGGAGTGGTTCTCTGATTCCGCAAAGAGAGTTCATGAATGCGGACTGGCGAGCTATAGTGAACCGGTTACAGAATTCTGTGCTACGCGGTTCGCACCGTCCTGTTGAATCATATTCTTTTCAATAAACACGATTTGCATGCACTGATGAAAAAATTAAGTGCCCGTACTTTTTCTTTAAAAATAAAATCACCAGTAGCGTATCCAGCGGGAGGAGGGAGAGGGGGCAGAGGGGGCAAATGGGATATTGGATATTGGGATAATGGAATATTCAACACGGATTTTCCGTAATTTCAACGGTATTTTGCTGTAAAGTAAGAAATACAAAACGAAATGGAATGGCGTCAGGGCTGGTTGTAGGGTGATAGGGTGTGGAGGGGATAAGTTCCAGTTACGGCAGCTGGGAATGGGGCATGCAGACATTTTGCAGCTTGTGTTTTATATATTAGTTTTTATATCATTTTG
Source organism: Patiria miniata (assembly GCF_015706575.1). Classification (NCBI taxonomy): domain Eukaryota; kingdom Metazoa; phylum Echinodermata; class Asteroidea; order Valvatida; family Asterinidae; genus Patiria; species Patiria miniata. The sequence goes on along the minus strand of NW_024037064.1, from coordinate 11,728,234 downwards.
TGTGAAATTCTTTACAAGTTGTAGTATAACTTACATCTGTAGGTTGTTATGTAATTTTTGTTTATAACGTTTTACTGGAGCCCACATGCAGGGGTTGGCCTATGGCTGATCAACAATGCATGAATAGTTGAACAATTAGAGGGAAATTAGAAAAAAAGGCTCAAGAACGTTTGTATTTTGGTCCTTTGGTGTGAGCAGACATATTATACAAATATAACATGGTTTGAGGGTGGACAGTCGATATTCGCTCCCCGAGGTATTGGAAGTTGACAAACTAGGCCGAGGGAACTAGTTTGTCAACTTCCGAGTGGAGCTAGTAATACCGAGTGGAGCTAATATCGGCTGTCCACCCGAAATAAACCATTTTATATTTGTTTTACTATACCTCATACATATTCAACGCCGATTTGTTCTTTTTTCCATGCAGTATGCACCTCGAACATTAAAAAAAAAAAAGTTGTCCAGTTCACCAAAAGTATCGTATTGCTCAAATTCACTAGTTCTGTTCGTTTACAATACAGTGCAGCTGTAAATACAGTAGTTTGTGTACAACATTCTTTTGTACAGGATGCATCTCCTTTGTCCATAAATATTCTCTAGTTCGTCATCATTGTTCTCGGGAAAATAACGCGCCGTGCAACCATCTCTTCGTTCGTGTGTAGCCATTGATCTCCATATACATGTGTATATGGAGATCAATGTGTGTAGCTTGTTTGGGTGATGTTCGCGCGTGCGTACTTCACCCGTGCGACAGTTCCACGATTGCTTTGTAAATCGCACGCGTAGTAGACTGTCGCACGGTGTCACGGTCTCACTTCTCCGGCGTGCTAGCTTCTCCGGGTGGATTTGGCGGGTAATTGAGCACGTCACAGTGCACGTTACATGAGCTCATGTGTCCGCTGTGCTAACTTTTCCTCGGGCTGTGAGGGACACCCGAGAATGCGTTATGTAACACTTCCTGTGGGTCAAGTCATATTGCCAGCATTCTGAAGTTGTGTTCCCATCATCATGTTCCCATCGTTGAGGAATAATTAAGAACCGTGTTTGTGTTCCTTGCTCGGTCGTGGTCCATCACATGCATGTCCAATTTGCAACCACGTTCAACCACGGTTTAAAATAAATGTGCATCCTTCAAGTCTTTTTGGTTATTATTAGGATGTTGGTTAGTAGTTAATTGCGCGCTAGGTCTGGATTCGATGGTACACTGTGACGTATACAATAGTGCACCAGTACAACCCCAAAGAACTCAGCACACAAATACAGTTGGCGAAAGTGAGCACTTTACTGCGCAATTTTGTGCATGCGTGTTGAAGCGAAATGTCCAACTTGGAGAAGCTAGCACGCCGGAGAGGTGAGACCGTGACACCGGGTAACCCGTGCGACAGTCTACTACGCATGCGTATTTACCCTGTGCGTGAATCCTCGCGCGCGCTTGGTAAACAGCCAAAATAACGGCTCTCGATCATGAATATGTATGAGGTATAGTAATAGAGGACAATAGGGTCCCCAATTCCCGAAGGTCCCCGATTTGGCAATTTGAACAAATGGGAGGTTTTCCTTAAAAGTACAAACTAAAGAGGGACAATAGGGGGTCCCAAATTGCAGGAAAAAAACACACTTTCGTGCGGGTATGTAAATCCCTCCCATGCACTGGGGCTCTGGAAATGGTAACAAAGCGCCATCTCTTATACGTACACAGAGTCAATGGTGCCATATTATATATATTTTGTCCTGTATTAACATGAAGTGGATTTATACAGTTCACTATAAGAAGATATCATGGAATTTCAACTATTCTGGCATGCTTCCAGTGTAGGGAAACATTGTTTAATATTATACTCATGAAAATGAACTTTTGTAAATAGCTTACTGACTGGATTGACCTGAAATATACAAAGAAATAAAATTAGCATGCCTGATGTTTCAGTCCTAACAAGACTTGCTTTAGAGGCAGTAGGCAGAATATCAAATCGTTTATCAAAGTCACAGACCTGCCATGTTCGGGGACTAATTGCATGTATTCCGTTTATATTTTGTATTTGAACACACACATGCTAAACTATGCGACTTGTTTTACATGTGTTGACTATGTCTGTTCTGAGAAATGCGAAGGAACCGGCAAACCTAACTGCTGTGAAGAAGTCACTTTAGTCCGATTATAATAACTTAAGCGACTTCTTGGTTAGCACCTTTAAATTAACTTTCATAAAAATAAAAAATGCCATTAATTTGCCATTTAAAGCACGTTTAAATCTATTGTAAACAAAAAAACCTATGTACAAAGGGGTATTCATTATTTACATAAAATGGAGTAAAATTTCTTGATTTTTCTTATCACAAGTAAAGTTTTTTTTATCCGCAGATCTCGTGTTTAACGTTTCTATTATTCGCAGATCCATGTTTCCGTGTTGAAATAAATTCTCGTCTTGCATTGGTTGCTATATTTGGGTCCGTATCCGGGCACAGTGTGAATCACTGAAGTTTAATTATCAGTGTGGACTATCAACCAATTTTCTACGAGAATTATTTCGTAATGACCACGATTATTTACCAACTGATATTTTTTTGACGATAACGCTGACAACAAAGTGTGGCAGCCCCTGGAATTGTTAGCAACCATTGTACATGCCAACAATCCGGAAATGTCATTGTCATTTCTTTAATACATTGTTTTATCCCATCAAAAACGTTTGAACTTGCAGATTGAAACTTTGTCCTGGTCAAGAAAAATGTAGGGTTGTAATTAACAGTTTTAAACTTCATGTATGTAATCTTAGTTTATGCACCGCATGAAATCAACCTCATAAAACAGCTGACCAGTTTGGATTCTTTAACAGATCGGGAGAATGGTTGGCAGCCCATAATTCTGTAAGTGCTTGGATCCGTGTATCTTTTCGTAAATTGTAGAGTATTTGTAAATTCATGCAAAAAAATCAACAAAAGAACAGTTGAAATCAGTATTCAAAACACTACTGCATGCATTATATGCAGATTTAAATCGACTGATAAAAGATGACTGAGCTGATTTTATAAAAAAAAAAACCCAACATACCAACAATTTCATCCCGAATTATAGCAAAATAATGTACATTTTTGTATTAAATTCATCTTATAATGCTTATAAAGAGGCAAGCAGTGAAAGTTAAATTTCTTGTGTGTCTGTCCGTGTCTAAAAAGTATCATAATATTGCAAAATTCTATATACTATGCAGTCTTTTTCTCCTTGGTGTTACTAATTAAAGTTTATCTACACTGGACTGAAAATCCCTAATCGGTGACATTTTAGGCAATGAAAGAAAAGAACACAACATTTGTGTAAAGGTGTGTCTCGTCAATGAAATGCATACAGTTCATGGTCGTTTGCCATAGATTATTGTATTTTTTTACTACTACTCCTGTTAAATCCTTACGAATTCGCTGGCGTCATAACACTTAAGTTTAGGGTAAAACAAAAGAGCTATACTTTGTCTAGGATGTCTTGTAATATAGCAAATCTGTATAGCACAGTTGTCCACATGTGAGAAATACGCCTAGCTGGGTTTTTCCATAATGCACAAAATAGTGACCTACGGATGTGTTGTAAGGTCAATATCAACGTTGACCTTTATTTTTTTTTCTGGCTTCCTATTGGCTTGGTATTTTGGTCTGCCGTTATTGGGTTACCTCTGACCCTTTAATGTCATCAACTCTTTGATAAGTTATTGATAAGTTAATTTTTTTGTAAGATTCGAAGTCAAAGTGCACAGGGATCCCCCACCCACCGCGCTCGAAAGCGATTTTAGGCCTACATCTTGTGTGAATGTCAATTGTGCCATATGTCGGGCCAGTAAACGTTATTTGGGGGTTTAATTAACCGTTAAAGTATCTTTAAAATTTGAGACGCTTGGCATGCTACCAATGTGTGGCAATCTTCAACGTTGTAGATATCAAAATCGGTTTTCCGAAATGACTAACCATGTTTTTGTTATACAACCAATTGCTTTTATTAATTCACATATCAACACAATTTGTTTTACATGTGTTGGCGATGTCTGTTCTGAGAATGATGCACAGATAATACCGAAAATCCTAACTTTGATAGCAGTTATTTTATTTCTATTGTGACCCGTAACTTTATCTTCAATGACTTTTTGGTGCAAGCTCGGAAATGAAATAAATGAATGTGGTGTGTTTCATAAAATTAAATTTTATCCTGTATTGCTGCTATAACGAATTTGCAGATCTTTTGAAATGCATTTAAAAACTGTACATAAAGATGTATTCAAAGTTTAAAATGGAGTGAATTTTGTGTGTTTTTTTACAAATCAAACACTAAATTCTCCAATATCAATTCAACTTCTTTCGATAATATAAAATATAAATAAAATGTACATTTTGTGAAATGAAATGAATGTTAATTTTATGCTTACAAAAGAGGCTTTCAAAAAGGAATTTCGTTTGAAAAAGAGATCGGAAGAACGATCCGTAGCCCACTATTTGGAAACTGTGAGTGTCGTGAATCTGTTAATGTTTGTCTCTCTTCGTAAATATGTAGAATTTATTCCATATACGTAAGATTTTTTTCCTGCATCTGCACAAATCGGCAACGTCCTCGCATGAGCGAAAAGACAACATCAGTAATTTTAAAGTGCATTTAAGTTATCTTAGTTTTCGCAATCTAGTGTATTTTGTTAACATTTAAAATGAAAATTGAATAAAAAAAAACAGTTTGGAATTTTAACCGTTGGAAGATTTGTTCGTAGCACTTTATTCATAGATTTCTGACTGCTGGAATCTGTAAATATGTGTTGCTTTTCGTAAATTATTTGTAATTTCATGTAGTATATCATCAAGAACAGGTGAAATAAGTATTCGAAACAAAACCTCAAATTATATGTTGATCTATTTATAAAGATGACTGAGTTGATTTTATGAAAAAGATATCAACAAGTTTAACCCGAACTATACTAAAATAATGTACATTTTGTATATTGAATTAATCTTATGATGCTTACAATAGAGGCAAGCAGTTAATTTTGAATTTCGTGTATCGCACAGTAATCCACATATCACAAATACGCCTACTTGGGGTTTTCCATAATGCCCTCAAAATGTTTACTCGCGGATGTGACGTCAGAGGCTTTCAAAAAGGAATTTTGTTTGAAAAAGAGATCGGAAGAACGATCCGTAGCCCACTATTTGGAAATCTGTGAGTGTCGTGAATCTGTTAATGTTTGTCTCTCTTCGTAAATATGTAGAATTTGCGTATGTCTGCATGGCTGCTAAATGCCATCATAATATTCCAATCCTGTAATCTTCAGTATCTCGGATGTTCCATACTGGTTTACATATACTTTGTTATTGTAGTAGTAAGTAAGTTCGTTAGTCTTTACTCTAAAGTACGTTTAATTAAAACTAATTTTACTGAAATTCACTTTTTTTTACTGCAACTGTTGGAAGGATCAGATAGTGCAATTAAATATGTACAGTGGCGTAAATCTATCTCGGCAAGTGTGGGGGGGGGGGAGGGGATGTGGGATGACCAAAATGAAAAAAAAAACTGCCACTGTTGGGGACCATTGCATGTATTCTCTTTAATTTTTTTTGTGTTTGAACACACACATGTAAACTATGCAACTTGCTTTACATGCGTTGACAATGTCTGTTCAGAGAAATGTAAAGGAACCGGCAACCTTAACTGCCGAAGGAGTCACTTTAGTTTGGTAATATGTTTAACTTTAGCGACTATTGGGCTATCAACTTTAATTAGCTTTCGCAAAAATCAAATCTGCCAAAATATTGCCATTAACAGGAAGTTTAAATCTATTGAAGCGCATTAAAATCTACGTACAAATGCATATTCATTGTTTAATTAAAATGGAGTACAATTTCCTGATTTTCTTTTCAAAAGTAGCTCCTCTATTATCCGCAGATCCGTGTTTAGTGTCTCAGAGTCCCTGATTAGATAAGTTCTTGTCTTGCATTGGTTGCTATATTCGGGTCCATTGATCCAGTGAAGTTTAACCATCAGTGAGGACTATTAACCAATGTCTACAACAATATTTTGCAATTTACCAATTTATATTATTTCGATGGTGTGGAGGACTCTGGAATTGTTGGCAATCATTTGCACACACGCTTAGCGATGGACAGAACTGTCAAATTTCATTTCTTTAATACACGGTTTTATCTGATCCAAAAAAGTTTGAACTCACGGATTAAAACTTTGTCGCTTAGTCTATATGTAACGATGTAATTACAATTTTAAACTGCATTTAAGTAATCTTAGTTTACGCAATTCAGTGTATTTTGTAAACATTTAAAATGAAAATTGAATCTTTCAACAACAAAAACAGTTTGGATTTTTAACACTTAATTCATAGATATCTGAGTGCTTGAATTTGTAAATATTTGTTGCTTTTCGTAAATTATTTGTAATTTCATGTAAGGGGCCATTCAGAATTTTCATTGTTTTAAAATTTTGACTTTTTTCCAAATTATTTTGACCCACCCACCCACCCCTAATTTCGATTAATAAAAAAACTGAACATGTACATGTACACGCACTTGCATGTACATGTACTTGAACACCATGTACATGTGTGTCTAGTTCAGTGACGGCGTGAAGTTGTCGGTCTTTCTCTTTTGCACTGGTGACCTTCAGTTTTCTTGTGTTTTGCTAGCTGATATGCTGTTGGGAATGACAGGTTGCAGTTTTGGAAGCCACAAAGATGACCGTGGTTTTGTCGTTTTCTGGATGAGGTGGATGACATGTGACTTACGAGGTTGTGCCTGTCACGTGAGGTAGCTGAGAAACAAAAACTGTTTGCAGGGCGGGGGGTACGAGCGAAAGGAAACATCAGGTTTGGGCAGACATCACATCACAGGCTGCGTTCCTCCTAGTCTTGCAGTCAAGTGGTTGAATAGTCCAGTTTTTATAGCGATTGGATACACGTAGACCTACATGACGTATATGTTTCATTTCTCGTCTGAAAATGAAAATTGTCGGTTTGTGTATTATGAATATGCATGGGCGTCGCCAGGATTTTTTTAAAGGGGGGGGCAACATTTTTTTTGCCAAAAAATGCTTTCTCAAATGTATTTCTCAACACATTCTCGATTTATCAGTTTTAGAGGGGGTAGGGACATTTTGCCGCCCCCCCCCCCCAACTCAATAAATTTACACCTCTTTGTCTTCGCGCCTCTTTTTTTTGGTGGCTTTTCCAGGTGCCCCCCTTGCCCCCCCCCCCTCGCGACGCCCATGTGAATATGATCAAGTGAAATTATTTATACAGTATTTTGCCCATTTCCCTCAAAATTGCATATTGTAATATTGTACATTTTTATCAATTTGCTAGAATGTGTGATACCTCACCAACAAGTATCTTTTAACGAAATTCAATCAGAATATTTATCAATTTTTTAAAAATATTTTAGTTGTTGTGCTACTTGTTGGTGTCCCTGCCACTTTGTACGATGGTGTAGCCGTGCGTTATGCACGTGGATTGTTTACTTTCGTTTTGACGGGGGCTTTACTGAATAGAGTCTGGTGACTGTACATAGAAATTTCTTTGAATAAAAGTCGAATCGTTCACTCATGTGCACTCACTCAGTGTTATGCAAAGCAGGGGCAGTGGTTCAAGGATATCTATGACGACTTGCAGAAAGTGTGCAAGAACGCGACTTGAATGCTTTTATGTGTTCACAATACAACGACGCTGTTTAGCACTTTTCTCCACTACAGCCTGTGCCAAGAATTGTCGCATTTCATACGCCTCCCATTTATTTATCTGTCATCTGAAATCAACGCAAATTTTTCCCTACAAGCACAGAGAAGTATTGTTTCAGTGAAAACTTTTTTAAACGGGTTTTTTTTTAAGTCGAAAGAAGTCCGTGATGCTTATCTTTCTAACTAGACTGGGGTTTAGATCTTTACTAAAGACTGAAGAATTTCATGTATATTTTTTCAGTGTATGTCAACCTAAGACTGCTTATGGTTTGTCGCAAATAATTATAAACGTTTAAAAGGAATTCCTAAAACTGCGTTTTATTACTTGTCTTTACTTCCATTTTGCTCCTTGAACCATGTGTACATTATTATGCAGTCACTGTGTTTACTAATGATGATACAAATGTAGAAACATATACTGACAGATAGGTCGAGCCTCTAAAAAGAAACCGATCTGACACTGTCATAACTTTGTCTATTGTAGATGTATGAAACGTATCTGAGATGATTCGTTTAGGTTCTTCCTTCGATCTTGAAACACAAAACAAATTTATATTAATTTCTTCCTTTCAATGAAAAACCACAACCGAGCTATGGTAAGTTGAACAACTTTTCCAGTTCATATAGTTTGTGCTGAACGTTTTGTTTGAACACTTGGTAATATCTCTCTACTTGGGTTTTCTAGACGGTATTTTTGTCTTGTATACAGAATGGTGCCTCCCGGTTGAATTCACACACACACCTGACCTTTTCTGGTGCACTCGCCGAAAAAAGACGCGTTGTTTCGGCACTCGCGATTTTCACGCAAAACGCCGTGATTGCGCACAATCTCTGAAGGACGTTACGTCACAGACATGGGTCGTAGGTCTCTCTGTCTTCGCCAGCAGATTCTTTGCCAATATCTACGATCTGCCCCCGTCTGTAAGAATTGAAGGACGTACAATACACCAGTTTTGTGTAGACGAGTTCATAACGAAATGTTCGGCATTTCATAATTTGGACCAAATAAATTATTGAACGTGTACATGCTAACACGTTGAATTCTAAAACCCATTACCCATAAACTTAAAGTAAAATATTTTATAAGACTTCAAATAATTTGAAATAACTTAAGAATAATTGGAGATGTTTAAACCATTTGAAATAGTCACTGAATCCGAATTAAATTACAACACAAAATATATGATATAACAAAATATTATCAAGAAATTTCGATATTCGTTCGTTTATACATTAACCTGAACATTAATTATTTCAACCATAAGAAATACATTTCAACATTCACGATTCGAAGCCCTTATCTTTAAAACAAAATACATAAATATCATATTTGTTTTACCATTAGTATGGCTCCTTTGCATGGATTGCACTTCCTCCAACGGAGGAACGTCGGGGTGCTTTGTGACTGCATTTTCCAACCTCATACAAAAGCTGCTGCTCTATTTCGGATAATTCTAAGTACATTTTTCCATCTTTACGGTTTTACTGAATCAACTTTTTTTTATAAGATGGAATTTTTTAATATAGATCATTGGTTATTAATATACAAACGTTTTAAATGTATCTTTTCTTTATTTATTTTGTCTATTTTATGCGGAAATAATTAGCAATCCAGCAAACAAATTGCAATATTAAGACTCCAAAATATAACATTCGTTCAAGGAAGGAAATACTGAAGTAGTATACGGACATAACTTTTCATGTGACTTTTTTATCCCTTTCCAGTCAGTAATTATCCGCGTTATTTCGTAATTTGCAAAATAGCCCCAAATTTGTGGCATTTTCACCATGATCCACCGTATAGGAAGTGTTTGTTCTGAAGTTAGTTGCATTAAAAGATCTGTCATATTTATCAGTCTTGTACCATTGGCTTTCATCTTAATAGAAATACCATTTTAATTTCGAGGCCATAATAGTAAATGTTTACCAAAAACAAAAACACAAAAATGGTAAAAACGTGACTTTTTTATAAATTTCTTTAAAAAAATATTCGTCATTTTGTATCCCCTATAACACTGCATGAATCTGGATAGAGGTATCTCTTTTTTTCAGTCTAATGCTCTTTAAAACAAAAATGGTTCAGATGTATAGTTTAGTATCCATATGGAAGGTTATTATTTCGTTGACGATATATTGATTTTGGCTACAATGACTCAGCCTTCGGTTCAGTTTTACTGGCAGCAAAAAAATATCCAATATCTGTCCACTTCAACCTGTTGCGAAAGCTTAAAAAATGCCGGTTTTCCCCGGATGTGTTCCGCAATCCATATCTTTCTAGAATTTTCTCAGCCTCGGAATTTTCTCACATCTGGACATTCCCAGGCAGTTAGCATTCCAACAAAACAAAGGTCCTTTTTGTGCCATCGTTGCGCAAACATGTTTTCCCCAGTTTATAATGGCGTGGTTTTTGTCTACTATTGCTTGTATCACGTTGGTATCACGCGCTGAGCTCATGCCTTTCGTCCAATCAGCGAACGCCAAGTATATGGCGCCACTGCGCACTTGAACTCCGGAGTAATAAATCATGCATTTGGCGCGAAACAAAATAATGGTTCTCGCAACCACATATCAAAAAAATTATCGTCTTTATTCCAAAAAAGAGCAAAAAAATTACTTAGATACCTAGAATTTGGGGTATAATAAAATATCTATGCTAACTCACTTTGCCTTTGAAGAAATGAATAATCTGAATCCGACATTGATACAGCATTAAAGACACAGATTTGTCTCATGCAAAAACGGAAACAATTTCAATTTCTTAAAAACACTTTTTACGTAAACTCACAATACCTGACTGCATTGAAGTTGCTGTTTTCGACATTTACTGTTTAAATGTCAAAACTGACGCAAATTTAAAAAAAAAAATTAAATTAGATTGAACGCGCCGAATTGCGCAAAACGTAGTCTGGTTCCCCGACCTGACAATTTTCCCCGACGTCTACACGTCTAAATTGTAGGTCAGGCAGCCTCCGTGGCTAAAAATGAACATGACGACATTGACGGCCCTTTTTCAAAGCTCGACTTCGTTTCCGAATTCGCTTTATCACATAAAGCTTGTAATGTTCCGATAATTTTTTTAAAAATAAATCACTTGCTTCATATATCATACAGTTTAATACTTCTGTAAAAAAACATTGACTAATTTTAACATGAAATCTTCAAAGTTGGACACCCAAACAGCACTGTTAACAGGGGGGGGGGGGGGGGGGGGGGGGGGGGACGAATTGAGACCACGCCGCGTTTTGGAAAATGCCGGTAACGGTCGTCAAATTCAAACTAGTGCATGACGCAGCAAAAAGTTCGCCCCTCTTATACGATCCCAGTGCAAAATCGTCGTTGAATTTCAAGTTTTCTAAATAAAAGCAATGGATATTAATTATCAACTAGTTTTTTTTTTAAAGTTTTTAATAAGCAATTAGCAGTTAATAAAACATATATTATACTCGGAAATACTCTGACACTATCCGATTGTCGACGAAATGAATTCGGCAAACTTCGGACAGTTTCGGAAAAAGGAGGAATTCCTCCCGTTTTAGTCACGTGATGTAAATTGTAATACATTGTATTACCGGAGGCTACCTGACCTAAGATTCATCAGGAATAGTCGGAATCTTTTGGTCTGGGAACCAGACTACGCAAAACGATGATCAACAAAATGTAGTGGAACAAAACGGAGCATTTAATATCGCTTTTTAGGCCCTACTTGATCGTGGACTAATGCTGGCTCTGAAAAGCCGACCACACATTTGATTGAGGAAATAAAATAATTGGAAATCACAAGTTCATGGGGAATATTTCGTTTCCTTTACAGTGTTCCATTTCCGTGTATGTTCAGCCATGATAGCCTGGCCATAGAGAGGTCTGTTTACTCATGGGCTGGCGTGATGTGGTTCAAAATAGCAGCCAAAAAAGTAAGGGAAACTACCCTCGATGAGCAATAGGCATACAAGTTGGCAATATTTATGACGAACAAGTTGGCAATATTTATGACGAACAAAGTTCACGTAATCATAAAGTGGGTTCATCCCCATGGCAACGGCATTGATATTATAATTAAAGGTTGAACCCGGCAGACCCAGACGGCACAAACACCTGATTTATTCCGAACCATCTCTCGTGCTTCCTCCCGCCAGATCGCGTCAACATGCCATAAACATCAGCGGGAGGGTGCATAATGAGAACAACCAAACATTCGACACCTTTGGAGCTGTGTGACACAGTGAGAATACTTGCTGGGGAGCTCTTGCGTACGACTTTCTGTACTTTGGTACTGTTGTTTCCAGGACAATTGTGTGTACGTTAACCCGACGTACCCAGATTTTTTAAAGAGGAAATTGCCGACCTCAAACTTGTTAGTGCCATATTTGGCAACTATATGTGCGTTATTAGTTTAATTACACAAATGAACAGGTTAATAAAACATAGCACCATTGAAGGTACCTAAAAGTAAACATAACAGCATAGAAGACCGACAGACGAACAGAAAATGTTACAAAATAAACATATTTGTCTGGATAATTTTTGTGGGCGTTTCCGGCAAGTTAACACAAACTTGGTGTCAAATAAATCATGGGAGTTACTTTTCTTTGACTTTTCATACAAGTTAACATAAACTTTAACTGTATGACCTGCAGTGGCGTAGCCACGGGGGGGGGGGGGGGGGGGGGGGGGGGGGCGACAGTCCCCCCCCCCCAGTCGCCACCCCAACTGAGATTTTGAGTTTCTGAAAAAATTATCATTGATCTACATGACGCCCCCATGAAATGTTCCAGCCCCCCCCCCCCCCCACTGAAAAATTCCTGGCTACGCCACTGACAGTACATACAGGGGACGAAGTTGGAAAAGAAACACGCATCGCGATATCGGAACGCTTGCGCGTAGTTCAGACAAGTAAAAAGATCTACCTTTTCTTTTTTCCATGGAAGTGAATTTCGATTTTCAATTATTTAGCTTGACCCACCCACCCACAATTTGGAAAAAAGATCGAAATTTTAAAACATTGAAAATTCTGAATGGCCCCTAATATAACATCAAGAACAGTTGGAATAAGTATTTGAAACAAAACTTCAGAAATTATATGTTGATCTATTGATAAAGATGACTGAGTTGATTTTATGAAAAAAAATATCAACAAGTTTAACCCGTACTATACAAAAATGATGTACATTTTGTATATTGAATTAATCTTATGATGCTTACAATAGAGGCAAACATTTAATTTTAAATTTTGTGTATCGAACAGTAATCCACATATCACAAATACGCCTACTATGGGGTTTTCCATAATGCCCTCAATATGTTTACCCACGGACGTGACGTCAGGCCACTATCAGAGTTGACGTTTCTCTTCTGGCTTCTTATTGGCTAGTTTTATTTAGCCAGCCGTTACTATGCTACCTTTGACCATTTATTGTCATCAGCTCTTTGATTTGTTTAATACCTCTTTTCTTTTGTTATGTCATTTTTGTTTACAACTTTTTTACTGGAGCCCACATACAGGGGTCGACCCTTATTGCTATTCAACACTGCATAAATAGCTGAAGTTGTTGTTAAAACTAAGGAAATGATAATGTACTTCCATAGAAATAAGAGTCAAATTGAACCAATTTTCATTAACGGAAAAAATGTGGAAATTGTAAATTTCTCAGTACATTCAAAGTGAATGGTCAAATCAAGTATGGTCAAATCAAGTATCTGGAAATTAGAAAAAAAAGGCCCAAGAACGTTTGTATTTGGTCCTTTGGTGTGAGCAGACATATTCGGATTATTTTGTTTGTATCTGTAATTGAATCTTGCCTGACCAGCTCTGTTATTGTCTGGTTCAATGAGACGTATTTGCTTACGTTGTCTTTCGCTCATGCGAGGACGTTGCCGATTAGTGCAGCAGGAAAACATCTTACGTATATATATGTACGTTGGACGTTGGACAATAGAGGACAATAGGGTCCCCAAGGTCCCCAATTTGGCGATGTGAACAAAACAATTGGGAGGTCTTCCTAAAAAGTACAAACAAAAGAGGGATTTTAGGGGGTCCCAGATTGCAGACAAAAACACACTTGTGTGCGGGTATGTGCATCCCTCCCATGCACTGGGGCTATGGAAATGGTAACAAAGCGCCATCTCTTATGCGTTCACGGAGTCCATGGTGCCATATTATATTTTGTCCTGTATTAACATGTAGTGCATTTATATAATTCACCATAAGAAAACTTAAGGGAAATTCGACTATTTTGTCATGCTTCTAGTGTAGGGAAACATTGTTTAATATTATACTCAGTAGGCAGAATATTAAATCGTTTACCATAAATTGCATTTATTCCGTTTATTTTTTTTGTATTTGAACACGCACATGTTAAACTATACGACTTGATTTACATGCGTTGACAATGTCTGTTCTGGAAAATGTGAAGGAACCGGCAACCCTAACTGCTGTAAACGTGGATTCACTTTGGTCCGATTATGATTCTACCTTTAGCGACTTCTTGGTTATCATATCACCTTTAAAATAACTTTCATAAAAATCAGATCTGCCATTATATTGACGCTTAAAGTAACTTGAATTCTATTGAAACGTACCAAAATCTATGTACAAAGGTGTATTCATTGTAATTAAATGGGGTAAATTTTCTTGATTTTTCTTGATAAATTCTCGTATTGCATTGGTTGCTATATTTGGGTCCGTATCCAGACTAAGTTTGAACCAGTGAAGTTTAACTATCAGTGTTAACTATTAACCAGTTTTCTTCGTGAACTATTTTGTAATGACCACAATTATTTACCAACTGATATTTTGTTGACGATAACGCTGACAATAAGGTGCGGCGGCCCCTGGAACTGTTAGCAATTATTGTACACACCCAGCAATCGACAGAAGTGTCAATTTTCCTTTCTTAATACATGGTTTTATTTGTTTGAACTTGCAGATTGAAACCATGGCCTGGCAAAAAAAATAAGGTTGTAAATAACAATTTGAAACTTCATGTATTTATAGCTTAGTTTATGCGATACCGTATATTTAAGGGGTAAAAACGGAAATTGAATCAATCTTACAAAAAAGCAGACCAGTTTGGACTTGTTTTAAGATCTGAAGAATGATTCGTTGGCCATTATTTTGTAAGTGCCCGACCTGTCGTCAATTGTAATTGTAAATTCATTTAAAATATCAACAAACAAACAGTTGAAATCAGTTTTCAAAACACTACTGCATGAATTACATGCAGATTTATATTGACTGATAAAAGATGACTGAGTTGATTTTATGGAACAATTATACCAACAAAAAGCAAAATAATATTCACTTTTTGTACTGAATTCATCTTATAATAAAAAATGTGTCCAAAAAAGTATCATAATATTGCAGTATTCTTTACTTCATGTATATCTTCCTCGTTTGGCGTTACTACTTAAAGTTGATCTATATTTGGATTGAAATCCATAAGCGGTGACTTTACATTTTAGGTAATTAAAGAAAATGACAAAATATTTTTTCTTAAGGCGTGTTATGTCAATTAATCGTATAAAGTTGATGGTCATTAGCATAGATTATTGATTTTTGTTTTATTTACTACCCTTGTTAAATCATTACGAATTCACTTTCATCATAACACTAAACTATAAGGTAATATAACAATTAACAACAGAGCTTGGCAGGTTTATTTGAGGTCTTGTAATATAGGTTATCTGTATCGCACAGTTGTCCACATGTGGGAAAAAAAACTTACCTGGGGTTTTCCATAATGCTCAAAATAGGGACCCGCGGATGTGACGTCAGGACACCATCAGCGTTGACCTTTTTCTGCTGGCTTCCTATTGGCTACTTTTTTGGTCTGCCGTTACTAGGCTACCTTTAACCCTTTAATGTCACCAGCTCTTTGATAGTTTTTTTTTATAAGATTCGAAGTCAAAGTAAACAGAGATTTCCCCATATTCTTTACCAAATGGCATAATAACTAACAGACTGATGCACAAAGTCCAATTACCGAACTTTATAGATACTCCGTATGTAACTTATCTATACCAATATTTGCAATCACTGTATTTTATGTACTCAAGTCTTCGAGCGCACCTTCAGTTAATTGGCATCTCTGGTATGATTAAAAACAAACTACTCAAAATGTCTTTCACCTTTAACAAAAACTAATTAAGTTTTATCACCTTTTAAACTCGGCCGTCCGATATAATGGTTTCATCAACCAGTAATTGCAATCATCTGATTTTCTTTTATGTATACAAGTTTATAGTTGAAGTAAATTTGTAACTTTGGAAAGGTAAAAACAACCTACACAAAAATGTGATCGTTGCCAGAGAAATTTAAGTTCACAGCGAGCACATTTCTTTCATGCTTTTCAAACCTGTTAGTATTTAAAAGTTCACAGCGAGCACATTTCTTTCATGCTTTTCAAACCTGTTAGTATTTAAAAGTATTGTATTAGAAATAATTGTTATATTGTAACCTAACCTTCAACTTGCTATAATGAATGAACATGTTTAATTAACCCTAAACGATCAGTGTAAATTAATATTACATTAAAGTAGTGGCATATTTAGGAGCAAAACAAAGGTATGAACATTAAAAATATGTTGAATTCGTTTGTTGTTTATTTAAAAAATATTCAAAAGTGACATTACGCGCCGTGGAAAACAATATAGGCCTATATGTAATAGCATGGTGGCTGTAGGGAAAAAATGTTGCAACCTGACGTCACTTTTTTCTTCATATATCATTTCAGTGAAGGTCAGTCATTGCAAACATGATGATAAGACATGGGACTGAGAAACATTTCCAATTTTGTTAGGAAATAATTCTTCTTGACTTTTGTAGACTTTGTACACAACCGCTAAAGTGGCGTCAGGTTGCAACATTTTTTTCCGCTGTAGGTCACGTAGCAATGTGTAGCTCGATCAGGACCCAATTTTTCGGCTGTGTTTCCACTACATTTCCCGCTTACGGTAATCATTCTGTGCTTACAGCGTTAAACATGTGTCACTGATGGGACTCTGATAAGCATAGGAATAGAGAAAACTTCCTCACCATTTCGTAAAATCTGTTAACTGTAAGCACTGTATTTTATTCTTTGTATGGCTAAAACCCATTCTTTACATATATAAAAAGCAGTTTGTCTGCAGGGTGTTCATGATTGGAGGGAAAAGCCTTGAGTTTACATTGGACAAACTTGACAACCCATTGTTTCCCCGCTTGTTTTATTCTGGGTATTTACGCTGCATCTCTTATCAGCCCGTTTTAAGCCAGAATTAGTTTTTCACTATGGTGGACCAACAAAGTCCAATCACTGAACTTTTGACATGAAACTTATTTCATAACCAAAAAACCCCCCTGTATTTCCCCATCAAGCTATTTTTACCTTTAAAAAAGTTCGTCCAATTACATGTGAACGCGCATCACCAGTAACTGTTGTGTGTGGCGCCCTCTGGGCGGCTAAAAGCCAATTTAATGATGACGCGTTCGTCATTATTATAAAGCATAAAGCTCGTTCGCTCTCTTAATTAAGTCAGAGAATGTGACATCATTCAAACCAAAGTGTCATTTTCCACCGATGCAACATTCAGTCGGAAACCTTACCATGAGACTTGCGAGCGCTATAGCAACTGAAGGTGTTAAGAGCAAAATTACTGTCGATAAGCTTGATAAAATAATGTATAGCATTTCCAACTGAACAAATGTCTCTTAACAATGAGAATGTGGATAATGGCTGCCTTGATCCGTCGAAAACTTGCCAATCCCTCGTATATAATCATCTTGGATAAATATGAAAGGTAAACATAAATGAGGAGCAATGGGATTGTACAGGGTTAAAATGAAATGTGTATACCCATTTTTAAAGAAAAATCACTCCTGCCATCTCGATCCCTGTCTGTAACAAAAGTGAAGATTCAGCCTAAAATCAGGCTAACGTTTCACCGAGCAAAATGAGCCAATAAGAACTTTTCATATTGGCTAACACTTCTTATTTGAATTGCATATGAAAGTCCCTCTCTGGTATACTTGAAGAGGATTATGGAGTTCAGAAGTGCAATGTTGGGAAACTGAGTGGGGCGATCCAGTTGATTAAGCCAGAGAACATTGCATGTGAAACTTGAGCTAAGTGTGAAATGAATACATTTAGTTGCTGAGCAAAAGGCATTCTATCATGGTACTGATGATTACATGAATTAAAGGTAGAGTCCATCATTTGTAATTTGTGCATTTTGTTCGTTTGAAGCAACAAAAGAGTTCAAAATCTAATGAAGGATACTGAGCAACTAACCTGATGAAGTTTCAGCTAAGCTTCAGCTGTACATTCTGAGAAAAACAGCATTCTAAGATCTCAATTTCAAATCAAAAGTTACTGAATCATGTTTTGAATTGCAACTATACGCGACGTCGCGCACTGATCCGACGAATTATAACAACCGCGCGCGCGTGTGCGTCGTTCGAATACTTGTGCGTGCTGCGCTGAATAACAAAACGAACTACTAATTTAAATTTTCCTACGGTGCTTCTTAAGAATCACCGTTGGAAATGCCTTCTTTCGTTGATTACTTCAAAATGACAGCTTCCCAGAAAGAATAATTTCACAGGGAGTTTAGTCTCCTTACTATCTTTCAACCAAGTTAGTTTTTCAACAATAATTACGCCAGTTACTTTTCGGATGGCTGCAAATGATGGACTCTACCTTTAATTTAAAAATGATTTTGATTCGTTTTGCTCGGCGGTACGCAAAACATTTTTATTATCAACTGGAAACGCGTGGGCCGACTTACTACATCTATCTCCGAAATCTTGGTAAAGGCAAAATCACTCACGCGCACATAATTATTATTATTATTGGATCATCCTGCCAATTGAGGGCGCCATTTACGTCTTTGTAAAATGGCGCCCCGCGAAAGCATTGCGCGGTGTCGACTCATCGGAACACATGGGAATTTATACCGAAAAGTACGCTGTTTGCGACTCACTTTGGGACTACGGTTAAATTCTAGGACATCGCATCAAGACTGGTGAGTACAAAGTTCAATTTCATAATAGTTGCAGGAACATGGGGACTTTGGACGTGAACAAAATTGACAGCATATAGCGGCTACAGGTAGACAACTTACGTGTACGTGTAGTAGGTTTAAAGTTTGTGTTGCCTGCAGCGTTGCCAGACCTCTTTCTTGACAAGCTTCAATTTCTTCATTCACACACTGGCACTGTTACCTTAATAATGCTTGCTGTTGGTCCTTGTGAGCAATGGCGTTGTTATAAAACGATAAATTTGGGCACAAAATCAGCTGAGGTACCTCAGCTGATTTTGTGCCCAATTTCCGGACGGTCGATGTAGCACACGTGTTCCAAGGTGATGCAGTAGAGCAAAACAAACACGTCCGATGTGAACAATTAAGAATTTCTTGGAATTCACTCAACAAAATGATAATAAGGCACTATTAACTCCCTCATCCAACTTCATGAATGTCATAATTTATTTTTAGAATTATTTTGGGCACATTTTAAAATGATTTACTGTGCTTTTATAAAATCGAAAATTGCCCCAAACCGACGTAATAGTTCTCTGACCTTGTAAGAGGTGAATAAACTCAGGTATATTATTGAAAATATTTCGAGCTTCATGGAATTTCATTTCATTTGCTGTGAACTTTTTTTGTAAAAGTTTTGCTCTAGCAAGGTACTGGACGAAAAAATCAAAGTGCGCCACGTTAGGGGCCGCGCATGGTTAGGGGATGTAAACAATACTAGTACAATAGTGTAGTGCTATCATTATCAGTCTTGTTTGATCACTTAGTCCGATAAAATAGGCGGTATAAAGTCTGCAGTGGTGGCGGAACAGCTCTGGAATGTGGGGGAGACCCTGCGGCCGCCCTTTGGAAATTGAAAATGCGCGGGGTGGGGTGTGTGGGGTGGGGGAGGGAGGGGCTGATACAAGGGCGGATCCAGAACACATTTTCTTGGGGGAGGGGGCAATACAAATAACATTGCCCAAAGTGGGTCAAAAATACGGCGAGGGGTTCTGGGCCAGCTTATGGGCCCCGTAAAAATATTGGATTGAAGATGCTTTATGGTGCGATCTTAGGCAATTTCTGACCACTTTAATCATTGTTTTTAAGGAAAGATGTGCACAGTGCCTGCCTATATTGCGACGTCACTTAAAAAAAAGGTTCTTTTTTTTGGGAGGGGGGATGGCCCCGTTGCCCCGTTAACTCCCTGTACTCAGCCTTTGAACCATGGCCGAACAATCGTGCATGATGTACTGCACATGCATTGATGCGCGCATGCCGTTAGTATTGAGCTTTGTACACTTGTTTTTAAAATTTTATATTGGATACTCGATTAGCCACACCAAGAGGGCATTATCAAAACGAACCACTATCAGCGAAGTGAACTACAATCTGACCACAATATTTTAGGCCTATCAGAATCTTGTAAATTCTCCCCCGAAAACTGAAATAAGTGCGCATGCACTACTTCTGCAGGCAAACACGGTCCATTTTGGGGTCCCTTGTTTTATATGGGACATACACAAAAAGCTGACAGGAAGTTGAACACGCGTTTGTTGCATCGTGTGTACTTCCTGCTGAAATCCGGATTTTTTTTCACAAAAACGGTGTAGAATGCGCACTGAGTGCATCTATGCAAATCAGGTCCGCGCACATGATGACACGACCACGTCCCCCATGGCCCTCTGTCTAAAAACTGTATTGTTTACACAGTCAGCTATGCCTATAGCGTGACGTCGGTGATAAAACAACCTCTATGTCAGAACACTGGCTTGGGAATCCCCGTAGGATCATGATATCAGCTCTATATATTTAGAAGCCTATAACGCCCACCTGCCGCATTACAGATCCACAGGCAAGCTGACGGTGGAATAGTACACGACTAGTTGCAGGGTGCAAGTGTCTGAGTTTGGTTTTAAAAGTTGGCGTAGAGAGATCTTCGGAGGTACAAAGTAATTCGCATGTAGATTTCGTAAGTAAAAATTTTCTTATTAGCTAGGCCTCTTCTAAGGGGAACTATTTAATTGCGTATTTGAGTCATACACAGTTTCCACAGTTTTGGTCATTAGGCCTATATGCAGACATGGTTCCTGATAACTGTTACTGACTGACTATACTGTCATTTGTGACTTGGCCTGATTGCTGGCTGGTGAAGAGATCCGCGCGAGGCTGTGGTGTATACCCTGCGTACGAGTCCCCGCTGCTCCATATTGTGTAAACAAGATGTTTAAAAAGATGTATAAAAAAGACTATCGATTCTGAATGAACACAGTGAAATGTAGTTGGCTATGGGATAAGCTTTACTAAGGCTTGCCTCGCTTTGGTTTCAGGTGAGTGAGTCTTGTGCAAAATGGGGAATTCTCAAAGCCACACATCTGAGCCCTTTCTTATGAACGGTGTAGAAGAGTATGCAACATTTGAAGACGACTGGTTTGCCGAAGGAGAGTCCAGATGCGCCTACCGAGGAAGAATAAAGCACGTCAATAGCCGGTGGGTCGAACGTGGTGAGCGATGCATTGTGAAACTCTATAAAGAGGAACACTGTGCCGGATTGATAGAAGACGCTTGGAAAGCGGACCATCGCGCCTCCTTGAAAGCACAAGAAATGGCTCATCTGTTCAACCTCCACTACAACGGTGAAGGATTTGAAAGGATTGAGTTTCTCATTCCCATCATCTCCAGAGTCAAGACGTTTGCTACCTACAAGCAGCTAGGAGGAGACCCTGTTCCTAAAACGATTCGCGGATCCTACGTTGGAGATACAGAGACAGCCGATGTGATGGTCCCGGTGGGTGCGTGGGTAGCAATTGAGCGTTTCCTTCAGGGACGGTACGTCCACTTCTTAAGCAATTCTTCTTTTGTGAACCCCTACGAGGATACCCTTGTTCCAGAAGCCTTCTCCCACTTCACGTACCATGAATCACAGGGCGAGATTCTTGTGACCGACTTACAAGGAGTTCGCACACAGCAAAGCTACACCTTCACCGATCCAACAGTGCACAGCACGGAGAAACATGGGAAGAAGTGCGGCTACTACGGCCCAACCGATCTTGGGATGAGCGGCGTGATGAGGTTTTTCCTAGATCACAAATGTAATCGCTTGTGTGAAGGGTTAATAAAACTCGACACATCAAGCATTCCAATTGATATGAGGGGGGATTTAAATAAGGTCGGTGAAGCTCTCAAACCGTTTCGTATAAGTTCAACTTACACATGCCTGGACGAGTTTGTTTTTCGGCCTCAGTCCGTCCTCACGGCCGGCGAAGTACAAGAGCTGTACACCGTAGCGCTTGCGCGGAGTCGTTCTCCGATTCCGCAAACGGTAAGAGAGTTCATGAATGAGGACAGTCGAGCTGTATTGAACCGGATACGGAATTCTGTGCTACACGGTTCGTACCGTCCTGTTGAATCATATTCTTTTCAATAAACACGATTCGCATGCACTGATGAAAAAATTTAAGTGCCCGTACTTTTTCTTTAAAAATAAAATCACCAGTAGCGTATCCAGCGGGAGGAGGGAGAGGGGGCAGAGGGGGCAAATGGGATATTTGCCCCCGCCTCCCCGGAGGATTGTTTATTTTTTATGTTTTAATTACTGTTTCTATAATTGGTACAGAGAAGTCTGACATGAACGACAAGAAAACCATGGGCCCCCTGAAAATACACTATATTTAAGGCTTTTGATTTTGCCCCCCCCCCACCCCGGGCCCGTTCTGACATCAAAATGCTGAAAAAGCCGGCGACTAAGTCTTGACTTTCACCCCACGACATTAAAAGCTCGATACGCCACTTGAATTCGTAATATTGTGAAACAGGTTGCCAACCAAAAAAACCCAATCAAATTACAGTCAGTTACGTGTTTCCTAAAATCACGGTGACCGTAATTTCAACACGGATTTCCCGTAATTTCAACGGTATTTTGCTGTAAAGTAATGAAATACAAAATGGGATGGCGTCAGGGCTAGTTGTAGGGTGATAGGGTGTGGAGGGGATAAGTTCAAGTTACGGCAGTTGGAAATGGGGCATGCAGACATTTCGCAGCTTGTGTTTTATATATTAGTTTTTATATCATTTTGTGTGAAATTCTCAACAAGTTGTAGTATAACTTACATCTGTAGGTTGTTATGTAATTTTTGTTTATAACGTTTTACTGGAGCCCACATACAGGGGTTGGCCTATGGCTGATCAACAATGCATGAATAGTTGAAACATTTGCTGGAAATTAGAAAAAGAACGCAAAAAGGTGCTACATAATGGGTCTCATAATGTTCATATACTTCATTTACCTGGCTTTGGTTGCATTTTGCCCCAGCGCTTTGTATCCTCTGGCAAAAAGCGCTATATAAATACAGTTATTATCATTATTATTATATTTTGGTCCTTTGGTATGAGCAGACATATTATACAAATATAACATGGTTTGAGGGTGGACAGTCGATATTCGCTCCCCGAGGTATTGGAAGTTGACAAACTAGTTCCCGAGGCGAAGCCGAGGGAACTAGTTTGTCAACTTCCAATACCGAGTGGAGCTAATATCGGCTGTCCACCCGAAATAAACCATTTTATATTTGTTTTACTATACCTCATACATATTCAGCGCCGATTTTTTTTTTCGTTGCAGTATGCACCTTGAACATTTAAAAAAACAAAAACTTGTCGAGTTCACCGAAAGTATCGTCTTGCTCAAGTTCACTAGTTCTGTTCGTTTACAATACAGTGCAGCTGTAAATACAGTAGTTTATGTACAACATTCTTTTGTACAGGATGCATCTCTTTTGTCCATAAATATTCCCTAGTTCGTCATCATTGTTCTCGGGAAAATAACGCGCGTGCAACCATCTCTTCGTACGTGTGTAGCTCGTTTGGGCGATGTTCGCGCGTGCGTACTTCACCCATGCGACAGTTCCACAATTGCTTTTTAAAGTGCATGCGTAGTAGACTGTCGGGTAGTAGACGGGTAACCCGTGCGACATTCTAATACGCATGCGTATTTACCCTGTGCGTGAATCCTCGCGCGCGCTTGGTAAACAGCCAAAATAGCGGCTCTCGATCATGAATATTTATGAGGTAAAGTAATAGAGGACAATAGGGTCCCCAATTTCCGAAGGTCCCCTATTTGGCAATTTGAGCAAACCATATGGGAGGTCTTCCTTAAAAGTACAAACTAAAGAGGGACAATAGTGGGTCCCAAATTGCAGGGAAAAAACACACTTTCGTGCGGGTATGTAAATCCCTCCCATGCACTGGGGCTATGGAAATGGTAACAAAGCGCCATCTCTTATACGTACACAGAGTCAATGGTGCCATATTCTATATATTTTGTCCTGTATTAACATGTAGTGGATTTATACAGTTCACCATAAGAAGATATCATGGAATTTCAACTATTCTGGCATGCTTCCAGTGTAGGGAAACATTGTTTAATATTATACTCATGAAAATGAACTTTTTAAAATAACTTACTGACTGGATTGACCTGAAATATACAAAGAAAAAAATTAGCGGGCCTGATGTTTCGGTCCTAATAAGACTGTAGAGGCAGTAGGCAGAATATCAAATAGTATAACAAAGTCACAGACCTGCCATGTTCGGGGATCAATTGCATGTATTCCGTTTATATTTTGTATTTGAACACACACATGTTAAACTATGCGACTTGTTTGACATGTGTTGACTATGTCTGTTCTGAGAAATGTGAAGGAACCGGCAAACCTAACTGCTGTGAAGGAGTCACTTTAGTCTGATTGCAATAACTTTAGCGACTTCTTGGTAAGCACCTTTAAATTAACTTTCATAAAAATTAAAAATGCCATTAATTTGCCATTTAAAGCAAGTTTAAATCTATTGAAACGCACCAAAACCTATGTACAAAGGCGTATTCATTATTTACATAAAATGGAGTAAAATTTCTTAATTTTTCTTGTCACAAGTAAAGTCTATATTATCCGTTTAACGTTTCTATTATTCGCAGATCCATGTTTACTGTGGCAGAGTCCGTGTTGAGATAAATTCTCGTCTTGCATTGGTTGCTATATTTGGGTCCGTATCCGGGCACAGTGTAAATCACTGAAGTTTAATTATCAGTGTGGACTATCAACCAATTTTCTGCGAGAATTATTTCGTAATGACACGATTATTTACCAACTGATATTTTTTGACGATAACGCAGACAACAATGTGCGGCAGCCCCTGGAATTGTTAGCAACCATTGTACATGCCAACAATCCAGAAGTGTCATTGTCATTTCTTTAATACATTGTTTTATCCGATCAAATACGTTTGAACTTGCAGATTGAAACTTTTTCCTGGTCAAGAAAAATGTAAGGTTGTAATTAACAGTTTTAAACTTCATGTATGTAATCTTAGTTTATGCACCTCATGAAACATGGGCGTCGCCAGGATTTTTTCTAGAGGGGGGCAAAAAAAAATTTTGCCAAAAAATGTTTGTATTTCTCAACACATTCTCGATTTATCAGTTTTAGAGGGGGGCAGGGACATTTTGCCCCCCCAACTCATTAAATTTACACCACTTTGTCTTCGCGCCTCTTTTTTTTTTTCCCTTCCTTTTTTATTTTTTTTGCTTTTCCAGGGGGGGGGGGAAGTGCCCCCTCCCCCCCCCCTCGCGACGCCCATGGCATGAAATCAACCTCATAAAAACAGCTAACCAGTTTGGATTCTTTAACAGATCGGGAGAATGGTTGGCAGCCCATAATTCTGTAAGTGCTTGGATCCGTGTGTCTTTTCGTAAATTGTAGAGTATTTGTAAATTCATGTAAAAAAATCAACAAAAGAACAGTTGAAATCAGTACTCAAAACACTACTGCATGGATTATATGCAGATTTAAATCGACTGATAAAAGATGACTGAGCTGTTTTATTAAAAAAAAAAACATAACAACAATTTCATCCCGAATTATAGCAAAATAATGTACATGTTTGTATTAAATTCATCTTTAAATGCTTACCAAAGAGGCAAACAGTGAAAGTTAAATTTCTTGTGTATCTGACCGTGTCTAAAAAAGTGTCATAATATTGCAAAATTCTATATACTATGCAGTATCTTCCTCGTTGGTGTTACTACTTAAAAGTTATCTATACTGGACTGAAAATGCCTAATCGGTGACTTTACATTTTAGGCAATGAAAGAAAAGTACACAAGATTTGTGTAAAGGTGTGTCTCGTCGATGTGTCTCGTCAATTTTAACAACAGAGTATAACAACAGAGCTGACTTTTTCTAGGAGGTCTTGTAATATAGCAAATTTGTATAGCACAGTTGACCACATGTGGGAAATATACCTGTTTTTTTTTCATAATGCTCGATATAGTGACCCGCGGATGTGACGTCAGGCCACTATCAGCGTTGACCTTTTTTTTCTTCTGGCTTCCTATTGGCTTGGTATTTTGGTCTGCCGTTACTAGGCTACCTCTGACCCTTTAATGTCATGAGCTCTTTGATAAGTTATTTTTTTGTAAGATTTGAAGTCAAAGTGCACAGGGACCCCCACCCCACGCGCTCGAAGGCAATTTTAAGCCTACATCTTGTGTAAATGTCAATGGTGCCATATTTTGGGCCAGTAAATGTTGTTGTTGGGGGGGGGGGGTAATTAACCGTAAGAGTAACTTTAAAATTTGAGACGCCTGGCATGCTACCAACTTGTGGCAATCTTCAACGTTGTAGATATCAAAATCGTTTTTCCGAAATATTGACTAGCCATGTTTTTGTTATACAACCAATTGCTTTTTATTGTTTATTTGAATTCACATATCAACACAATTTGTTTTACATGTGTTGGCGATGTCTGTTCTGAGAATGATGCACAGATAATACCGAAAATCCTAGGTTTAATAGCAGTTATTTTATTTCTATTGTGACCTGTAACTTTATCTTCAACGACTTTTTGGTGCAAGTTCTGTAATGAAATATAGGAATGTGGTGTGTTTTATAAAATTATATTTTATCCTAAATTGCTGCTATAACGAATTTGCAGATCTTTTGAAATGCATTGCAAAACTGTACAGAAAGATGTATTCAAAGTTTAAAATGGAGTGAATGTTGAGGTTTTTTACACATCAAAAATGAAAATCTCCAATATCAATTCAACTTCTTCCGATAATATGAAATATAAATACAATGTACATTTTGTGAAATGAAATGAATGTTAATTTTATGCTTACGAAAGAGGCGTTCAAAAAAACCCCGGAATTTTGTTTGAAAAAGAGATCGGAAGATCAATCCATAGCCACTATTTGGAACTCTGTGAGTGCGTGCATCCGTAAATGTTTGTCTCTCCTCGTAAATATGTACATTTTGTGTATGTCTGCATGGCTGCTAAATGCCATCATAATATTCCAATCCTCTGTAATCTTCAGTGTCGCGGATTTTCCATACTGGTTTACACATACTTTGTTATTGTAGTAGTAAGTAAGTTCGTTAGTCTTTACTCTAAAGTGCGTTTAATTAAAACTAATTTTTTGAAATTCACTCTTTTTTACTGCAACTGTTGGAAGGATCAGATAGTGCAATTAAATCTGTACAGTGGCGTACATCTATCTCGGCGAGAGTGTGGGGGGGGGGATGTGGGATGACCAAAATGAAAAAAAAAAAAAACTGCCACTGTTGGGGACCATTGCATGTATTCCCTGTATTTTTTTTTTATTTGAACACACACATGTGAACTATGCAACTTGCTTTACATGCGTTGACAATGTCTGTTCAGAGAAATGTAAAGGAACCGGCAAACATAACTGCTGAAGGAGTCACTTTAGTTTGGTAATATATTTAACTTTAGCGACTTTTTGGTAATCAACTTTAATTAGCATTCGTAAAAATCAAATCTGCCAATATATTGCCGTTAACAGCAAGTTTAAATCTATTGAAGCGCATTAAAATCTACATACAAATGCATATTCATTGTAAAATGGAGTACAATTTCCTGATTTTCTTTTTAAAACTAGCGCCTCTATTATCCGCAGATCCGTGTTTAGTGTCTCAGAGTCCCTGATTAGATAAGTTCTTGTCTTGCATTGGTTGCTATATTTGGGTCCATTTATCCAGTGAAGTTTAACCATCAGTGAGTACTGTTAACCAATGTCTACAACAATATTTTGCAAGATTCGCAATTATTCACCAATTTAAATTATTTTTTGATGCTGTGGAGGACTCTGGAATTGTTGGCAATCATTTGCATACACGGTTTTATCTGAAATTTTGTCGCTTAGTCTATATGTAAAGATGTACTAACAATTTTAAACTGCATATATGTAATCGTAGTTTACACAATCCAGTGTATTTTGTAAACATTTAAAATGAAAATTTAATCTTACAAAAAAATCAACCAGTTTGCATTTTTAAAGATCGGAAGATGTTGCTTTTTCGTAAATACGAGATTCGTAAGTTATTTGTAATTTCATGTAAAATAATCATCAAGAAAAGTTGAAATAAGTATTCAAAACAAAACTTCAGAAATTATATGCTGATTTACTGATAAAGATGACTGAGTTGATTTTATGAAAA
The DNA here is from genome assembly GCF_015706575.1 of Patiria miniata. Classification (NCBI taxonomy): domain Eukaryota; kingdom Metazoa; phylum Echinodermata; class Asteroidea; order Valvatida; family Asterinidae; genus Patiria; species Patiria miniata. The sequence goes on along the minus strand of NW_024037064.1, from coordinate 11,700,019 downwards.
AAATATCAACAAGTTTAACCCGAACTATGCTAAAATAATGTACATTTTGTATATTGAATTAATATTATGATGCTTACAATAGAGGCAAGCAGTTAATATTAAATTTCGTGTATCGCACAGTAATCCACATATCACAAATACGCCTACTTGGGGTTTTCCATAATGCCCTCAAAATGTTTACTCACGGATGTGACGTCAGGCCAATATAAGAGTTCACCTTTCTCTTCTGGCTTACTATTGGCTAGTTGTATTTAGCCAGCCAATTTTTTTTTAGCCGTATTTAGCCAACTCAAAATGCGCAGGTATTTTCCAAAATTATTGTTAACAAAATGGCATCCAGCAATTACATGTGAAACAAAAATATACCGTATGTATTCTGATCCACTATGGTCGCGTTCAGTTAATAACAAAGACATTACAATACATACGTTATTTGGAGGGAAATTTACGACTATAAAGGATTAGTATCAAAAAGGTTATCTGTATTAAGCAAACTTATAACTGTAAAAAAATGTAATGAAATACTATAGACTTTAAGTTCTTATGTGTTGAATATAAAACCCATAAGCGGCCGGTGTAAATGAAATTTGCATCAAAGTATAATAATTCGGGTTTCAGCAAAGAATGAATATTCAAATAAATTACGAGTTTGATTCGTTTATCGCTGTGGCGGCCAAGCCTGGATGCCGCGTTCGTTGAAAACGATTCAATATATACAACATCATGGCGGCCCTAGGTCACGTGGCAATGTGCTGCTCGTCCAGGACCCAATTTCATGGCGCTATTTCCTGCAAAATACCCCGCTTACTGTAATCATTCTGTGCTGACAGCGTTAGTAAAAGTGTTTCCGGAGGTAAGCATGCGCATTCACAACATTCTTCTCCATCCCGTGAAATCTGCTTACCATGAACAAAAATATAGAGATTATTCTTTGTATGGCTAAAACTGTTTCTCTACGATAAAAAAAGAGCCCGACCTCATTCATTGGAGAGCAAAAAGGCCAATGTTGGGTTAACAGTGGACAAACTTTACGACCGATTGTTTTCCGCTCAGTTATTTTGGTATTTACGATGGAAAGTTCATTCCGCACCTCATGTGAGCTCATGTAAGCCACAAACTATTCCCTAATGGACTAATAAACAAACAAGGTTGTTTTTACGTACACCTTATTTTATAACCAAAAAAACTGTATTTCCCCTACAACCTATTTTTAGTTTAAGAAAGGCCTAATTAACCTCTCAATATTTGCTGTCCACAATTATGTACACAAGTATTTTTAGGCATCTGTAAGTAATAGTGAACTTTGGCATGATAAGCAACGTACCCAAAATCGTTTCAATTACATACAGCTTATCGAATAACCGCAAACTGTGTTTTACCTTTAACAAAAACTAATCCAGTTTTTTCACCTTTCAAACTCTGACGTCCGATATACATGTGGTGGTTTTATCAACCAGTAATGTTGCAGTCACCTGATGTTTTGTTTACGGACACAAGTTTACATTTGTATTAAATTTTGTGGCGTTACAAGGAAAAAGAAGTTAGCAGGCAGGCACGCAAAAAGCAATTTTGAAGATAATCGAGTTCAATGTTTTGTGCTGCCATTTCTTGATTAAATATCACATAAGGTTGAAATTTTGACTGGTGACATTCCCTAATAGGTAAAATAATATTGTGCAGTTTATGTCAAAATATTACTTAATTGTGCAGTTATTTCAATTGTTATGCTAACGAACTTTTACCGGAAACTTCCCAAGCCTTAACCCTAAAGGGGCCGGGTTACTTTGACCATCTCTCAGCCGGGGGGGGGGGATTCCGCCCCCCCCCCAAGATTTCGGCCATCGAGTGACGAAAAATGTTGAAACTCGGCACATGCATAGAGCAACTCTTCCTAAACATACCCAAAAATGTCATGACTATAGGTCAAAGGGTTTTGGAATTATTGCTAATTAATTATTCATATTTACGAATGGCAATTCTGCTCTGTGTACACAAGTATATGCGAAAAATTCATTTTTTTCACGGCGCCTAGCGGCGGAAAATTTTTCGCTACGCGGCAACCCGTGGTCCGATTTTTAAGTTTTTGGTATCAAAAGATGCGCAAAGCTCGAGGCTAAAAAGTTATAACAGCTCGGATCGCGAAAAAAAAATTTTCAGAGGCTATCACGGAAAATGTTGAGGGGGGGGGGGCGGATTCCGCCCCGGCCCCTTTAGGGTTAAACGTACACTTAAGTGGCATGATAAATCCTTACGTCCTTTTGCCGGGGACAACATTGGCTTTGCGTACCCACTTGAGTGGGACGTTAGCGCTTTGAACATTTTTTGTTACATTAGTATTACACGTTGAAGTCCTTTTGCGGGGGACAAATAATGAAAATCTTCCTTCCCGTCTTTTGTTTACTATTAATTACGACAGAATGACGTAGCCCCTCGAGACAATATGTATATCAAATGAAAGATATTTCCAAGCTCTATCGATTATCCGAAAAATCTGAATTCTATCTTTTGACCCATTTTTCACCCTTACGCCAGGCAGCCGACGATTTGTAACTTTGGAAAGAGAAAGATAAAAACACCCAACACAAACATTTTATCGTTGCCAGAGAAATATGAGTTCACGCGATTTCGTCAATGCTTTTCAAACCTGTTGTTATTTAAAAGTATTGCATTAGAAAAAATTGTTACTATTGTAACCTAACCCTCAACATGCTACAATGAATGTCTGCACTTTAAGTGCACGTGTTGAATTAAAAATCCCTAAACGATCCGTGTAAATTAAAGTTACATTAAAGTTACGGCATATTTAGGAGCCAACAAAGATAATTGTGTTTCCGGAGCTCAGCGTGCACATAATGCAAAACGCGTCGCCATTCCGTGAAATCTGCTAACCCTATAAACACCAACATTAACAGTAACAGTAAGTAAGTGGAGATTTTGCGATGACGGCAGGGCACAAAATCAAGAAACTGTGCCCTGGTTAAGTTAACACGACTGAAACTGATCGCGGTAGGTGTCTCAAGATGACCAGCCCGAAAGACATCACCAAGATCTTCAGACACCTACCGTCGTCTTCCCCGCAACCCCATCCCAGCCTTGGAGGAGAAGATCATCAACAAACTTCTAGCCCTCGAACGAAGCCACACTATCTTCACATCACTGTATAGAAAACTCCGACCATCCAGCTAATTCTGCCCTCGTTTCTTCAGCTAAACCAAGATCCACAAGCCCGACATTCCGCTCTGCCCAATCGTCGCATCCCGGGGTTCTCCCACCTACAACACAGCCAAACATCTCACCGAGATCCTGCACCCCCTAGTCGGCCACACAAGACGCCACATCACCAACTCCAACCAGTTCGTTGAAACTATCAAGTCCATCAAACGCAAGCCAACGGACATCCTTGTCAGCTTCGATTACGTCTCCTTATTCACCAACGTCCCCACCGACGAAGCCCAGAAACAGGACGGGACCTCGAGCCCAGAATCAAGGAACATCAAACACACGGCAGGAAGGAAGAAATCGACAAGTCAGCCATCATCAGACACTCACACGAGCATCACATCCACTGGGACCAAGCCCGAGTCATCCCCCCCCCCCCGGCTGAGAGATGGTCAAAATAACCCGGCCCCTTTAGGTTCAGCAGCAATAATCTTTTAATTTTAGTAATGAAACAAACTTTTTCCCCTTCTCTCTCTTTTTTTTTCTTCAAAAGTGAACATTCACTATATTCGGGTAATGGTTGACTTACAACGGGAACTAGTGACCAGATGATTTAGAGTTCCATCGACTATAGATCGAGTTTCCACTCAATTGATTTTCCTCTATGTATTTCAGTCTAAACAGTAGAGTTTCCACACTAAATAAGAACGTTTGAGCCCCAAAGCAAACCAGTGTTTATCATCAACGCTCAGTACTCAGCCCTTGAACCGTGGTAGAACACCAAGACAAACGCGTTTGCACCCAGTGCCCACAAGAGGGCGCATGGTGCATGATATAGTGCACATGGATTGATGAGCCAACACGTTGGTATTGGGCTTTGTACATTTGTTTTTAATTAAATAGGTAATTATATATTAATCATACACTGGATAGTTGATTACACAAAAACTATTAGCCAAGTGAACCACAATCTTACCACAATAATGTCTTAGGCCTACATGTATATGAATCTTGTAAGTTCTCCCCATGCATGAAAAAAAAGTGCGCAAAATACGCCACTTCTTCAGGCAAATACGGTCCATTTGGGGGTCTCTAGGTTCATATGGGACACACAAAAAAAGCTGACAGGAAGTTTGAAACACGTTTGTTGCATTGTGTGTAATTCTAGCTGAAATTTGGATTTTTTTCGGGGAAAAAAGGTGTAGAATGCGCACTGAGTACATGTGTGCACAACAGATCCGCGCACATGACACTACCACGACAAGATCCCCGGAATGGCCCGCTCTCTATTGTTTACACTGTCAACCTGCTATGCCTATAGCATGACGTCGGTGTTAAAACAACCTCTATGTCGGAACACTGGCTTGGGAATCCCCGTAGGATCATGATGTCAGCTCTATATTTTTAGAAGCCTATAACGCCCACCTACCGCATTACAGATCCACAGGCAAGCTGACGGTGGAATAGTACACGACTTGTTGAACGGTGCAAGTGTCTGAGTTTGGTTTTGAAAGTTGGCGCGGAGAGATCTTTGGAGGTACATGTACAAAGTAATTCGCATGTGCATTTCGTAGGTAAAGATTCTCTTATTAGCTGGGCCTCTTTAAGGGGAACTTTTTAATTGCGTATTTGAGTCATACACAGTTTGCGCAATTGTGGTCATTATACGCAGACATGACTTCTCGTGACTGTTACTGTCTGACTACTGTCATTTGTGACTTGGCCTGATTGTTTGCTGGTAAAGAGATCCGCGCGAAGCTGTTGTATATACCCCGCGCAATGAGCTCCCGCTGCTCTATGGTGCATACACAAGATTTATAAAAAGACTGTATCAATTCTGAATGGAAACAATAGAATGTACATGTAGTAAGCTATGGGATAAGCTTTACTTAGGCTTGCCTCGTTTTGGTTTCAGGTGAGTGAGTCTTGCGCAAAATGGGGAATGCTCAAAGCCACACATCTGAGCACTTTACCGAGAACGGCGTAGAAAAGTATGCGACATTTGAAGACGACTGGTTTGCCAAAGGAGCTTCCACATACGCCTATCGAGGTAGAATAAACCCCGTCAGTATAGGATGGTTCGAACGCGGTGAGCGATGCGTCGTAAAACTGTATAAAGAGGAGTACTCTGCCAGATTGAAAGAAGTTGCTTGGAAAGCAGACATTCGCGCCTCCTTGAAAGCACAAGAAATGGCTGCGGCGTTTAACGTCCACTACAGCGGTGAAAGCTCTGCAAGGGTAGAGGTTCTCATTCCCATTATCTCCAATGTTAAGACGTTTGCTGCTCACAAGCAGCTAGTAGGAGACCCTGTTCCTAAAACCATTCGCGGAACCCATACTGGACGTACAGCGAAAGCCGATGTGATGGTCCCTGAGGGTGCCTCAGTAGCAATTGAGCGTTTCCTTCCGGGACGGTACGCCCACTTCTTAAGCAATTCTTCTTACGTCAACCCCGACAAGGATACCCTTGTTCCAGAAGCCTACTCCCACTCCACGTACCATGAATCAGGAGGCGAGATTCTTGTGACCGACTTACAAGGAGTTTACAACGAGAAAAGCTACGTCTTCACCGATCCATCAGTCCATAGCACGGAGAAACATGGGAAGAAGTTCGGCTACTACGGCCCTGCTGATCTCGGGGTGTATGGCGTGATGAAGTTCTTCCAAGATCACAAATGCAATCACATGTGTAAAGGGTTACTAACACCGGACACGTCAGGTATTCGAAGTGATGCGAGGGGCGATTCAATCAAGGCCATTAAAGCTAACTCCGGCCTAACGGCCGAACAATTGCAAATTCTGCACACCGAAATTACCCAAGCGCTTACTAAGAGTGGTTCTACGATTCCGGAAACGGTAAGAGAGTACATGTCTCCGGATTGGTCGGGTATAAAGAGCCGGATATTTAATAAAGTGGTTAGCAAAATTCCACAAAATGAAACGGAACAATATTATCTGCATGCAGTGTGAAAATCTTGCCCGTAAGTTTACTTTAAATTCACCAGTTGCGTATTCAGCGTGGGGGCTCCTTTCAACCCCTCCATGGCATATTTTTTTAAAATTTAATAATTGTTCCATATTTGGTATAGAAGAGTCCGACATGAACGACAAAAAAGAAATCCAAGCCCCCCCCCCCAATTTTTTTTAATGGGGAGGGAGGTGGATAGGTTCCAGTTACGGCAGCTGGGAGTGGGGCATGCAGACATTTTGCAGTTGGTCTTTTATACGCAGAAGTGGTTTTCATATGACCAGCAATATAGCTTGCATCTGTACGTTGTTATGTAATTTTGTTTAAATTTTGTTTTACTGAGCCCACAGAAAGGGGTTGACCTTTTGCAGGTCAACACCGCATGATTAGCTTTAATTGTAAAATTTGCTGATGATAGCATTCTTATTCTTAGTGCTTTAATTTGTAATGACGAAGAATCTAATTATCGATGTCAAGTATATTCTCTTGTAAGTTGGTGTGAATTGAACAATGTTGTCTTGAATGTTGACAAAACTAAGGAAATGATAATTGAGTTTCTTAGAAATGAGGGTCAAATTGAACCAATTGTCATTAATGGAAGAAATGTGGAAATTGTTTTTAATGTCTGTCATGGTCAACTCAAGAATCTAACAAATTTGTAAAAATGCCCAATGGCGGTTTTTTTGTACATAGACATGTTGATTGTTTTCTTCTTATATGTGTAATTGAATTTGTCTGGCCAGTTCTCTGTTCAGTGTCACTCCCAAGTGCAAATTTTACAAACGCGTCGCACATAATTTGTATAAGTTGGATGACATGAAGATAATTTAAGGAAAGAGAATAAGGAAACGTGTCCAAAATATTGTTAAAGACATTATCACCCAGCAAAAGAAATCTTCCACGTCTTCATAAATACTTCTCGTTCTCACTGATGCCGTGACCGGTATAACCGGAAAGGTAAATGGCAGGCTTTACTGAATCTTTTCTTATTTCTTTTGACGATAACAGATGCAATTCACTTATGTTTGTACATTCTAAAATACCGAAAATCCCAACCAAAGCTGTTATGCAAAATAATACATTTTAATGGTTAAACTTGCTATAGATTTATTCAAGAGACGTCTACGAAACATCAGAGATATTGTAGAATAGGGGATTGGAATGATTATTATGAAAACATTTTACAACCGGACAAACTTACAAAGAATCTACAATTGAGGAGGAGAGACAAACATTTACGGATCTAAATCATAAAAGTCGGATACGGATCGTTCTTCCCATCTCTTTAACCCTAAAAGGGCCGGGTTATTTTGACCATCTCTCAGCCGGGGGGGGGGGGGGGCGGACGGATACCCCCTAAACTCTCGGCCATCGAGTGACGACAAATTTTGAAACTCGGTACATACATAGAGCAACTCATCATAAACATACCGAAGAAATTTCATGACTATAGGTCAAAGGGTTTTGGAATTATGGCTAATAAATTATTCATATGTACGAATGGTAATTCTGCTCTGTGTACACCATATGGGAAAATTCAGTTTGCACGGCGCGTATCGCCGGAAAATCGTGGTCCGATTTTTATGTTTTTGGTATCAAATGATGCGCAAGGCTTGAGGCTCAAAAGTCATTACAGCTCGGGTCGCGAAATTTTTTTTAAAGGCTATCGCGGAAAAAAGTCGAGGGAGGGGGCGGATTCCGCCCCGGCCCTTTTAGGATTCAGAAATCATTTTTTTTTTAATCGCCACTTCAGTTACACAAAGCGTATATTTTACTGAAATGTATTTTTTTTACTGGAACTGTTCGAAGGATGAGGTAAAGCCTAGTGGAATTAAAACTCTACAGTGGCTTATATCGATGTAGGCGAGTGGGGGATGGCTTGTGACCAAAAATTAAAAAAAAATGGCTAACCGTGAAAATGACTTCCAAACTGTTACACAGTTGATAAATATGAATCCTTTGTATTCACATATAATTGAATCCATTCAGTTCAACATTTCACGTGTGACGTATTTGCTGACGTCGTCTCTCGCTCATGCGAAGACGTTGCCGCATGCCGATTTGTGGAGATGCAGAAAAAAAAAACATCTGTTGTACATGTACAGAGTCCATGGTGCCACATTTTATATTTTGTCTTAACATGTAGTGGATTAACACGTAGTGGATTTAAACAGTTCACCATACTAAAATATCATGGAAATTCAACTATTCTGGCATGCTGCGAGTTTATAGTTTAATGTTTTACTAATTAAAATAAACTTTTACACATAGCTTTCTGACTAGATTGACCTGAAAGTCAAGTCAACAAAATAAGCAGACCTGATGTTTCGGTCCTGACAAGACTTGCTTTAGAGACAAAAGGCAGAATATTGTTCACCAAAGTCACCGAACTGCCATGGTTGGGGACCAATAAGCCATTTGCGAGTAACCTATACCCTTTGGGATTTACATTTGAAAAACGTCTGGTACACTGACTTGCTCAGAATGCTTTGCACATTTTAACTTTGAATTCTCCAGACCAAAGACACTGTTGCGAATCACATGATTCGGGGCATAGTTACGTATATAAGAGACGCTCAACACCAATACATTGTTCACAATGGGTGACAATGGCACAAAGACAACAGACCATGCCGGAGCTGGGCGTTGCTATTATAAGGCTTGCCCCGAATCACGTGATATAGTAATTGTTTCTTTGGTCGGGAGAGTTCAAAGTTAAACCGTGCAAAGCTCTGTATTTAGCCAGCGTTCCAGATTTTATTCAAATTTAACTCGTAAATTGCTTGTTGCATGTATTAACTGTGCAACTTGTTTTAAATTGGTTGAAAGTGCCTCTTATGAGATAATGTAAAGGACCCGGCAACCCTAACTGCTGAAGGTCACTTTAGTCCGATTGCAATTTTAACTTAAGCGACTTCTTGTTTATCACCTTTAAATGAACCTTCTTTGAAGAAAAAGTTGTAATTTATATTTTGCCTTTTAAAGCAGGTTTAAATCTGTTGAAACGCATCAAAATGTACAAAGGCGTATTCATTGTTTACATAAAATGGAGTAAAATTTCTTGATTTTTCTTATCACAAGTGAAGTCTCTATTATCTGCAGATCTCGTGTTTACTGTCCCAGAGTCCATGTTGAGATAAATTCTCGTCATGCATTGGTTGCTATATTTGGGTCCGTATCCGGACACGGTGTGAACCAGTGAAGTTTAACTATCAGTGTGAACTTTTAACCAATTTCGTACGAGAATTATTTTGTAATGACCACAGTTATATACCACAGTTTTTTACGATATCGCAGGCAACAATTGTTATTTCTGGAATGCATGTTTTTTTAAATGATCCACAAAGTTTGAACTTGCAGATTGAAACTGCGTCCTAGGAAAACAAAAACAAATGTAAGGTTGTAAATAACTATTTGAAACCTCATATATGCAATCTTAGCTAATGCAATCCAGTATATCTTGCAAAAGAAATAAATGAAAATTGAATAAAACAAAAAAGAACAAAAACAAAAAAGCCAACCAATTTTGCATTTTTTAACAGATGTAAAAACTGGCTTTTAGCAAATAATTTTGTAAGTGCTGGAATCTGTAAATGTTTGTCTATTTTCGTAAACTGTAGAGTATAAATTTATGTAAAATATCAATAAAATAATAGTTGAAATCAGTATTCAAAACGCTACTGCATGAATTATATGCAGATTTATATCGACTAATAAAAGATGACTAAGTTGATTTTATAAAAAAAAAAAATTCAACTCAAATAGTAGCAAAATAATGTACATTTTGTGTATTGATTTAAAGTTATAATGCTTACAACACGGCTTGCGCTCTCATCGAGCGCAGGCCCCTTTGTGAAAGGTCACACCGCGGTCACACATTGAGTGTCGAGATGGGCGAAGTAACTTGAGTGCGCGCTGGGAGTCAGCTAGTGGATGTCTGGTCTGCATCGGTTGTCAGGCGGTCATGAGGAGTTCATTGCTCAAGTTGCCAGAGCGCGCGCAATGCCAGAGCACTGGCACAAAGACCGCTCAGTTTCGGTTTGGTTTTCGCTTGATACAGTCAATGATTGTCGGGGCTCTCGTTCACGCTATGTGTTTCAGGATTTTAGTGTTCAGAAAATCGACTTATTTAATTGCTACTCTTTAACTGTAATCGGAATGACAACAGCAATAACATGGAACGAGAATTTGCCCGACTTGAGGTAGTTCGATAAAAACGCAGATCGCCCCGTTTAATCGCTTAGGCGACCGCCCAACTGGGAGGTGGTGGAGTCCCAGACGTATCGAAACGTTTTGGCCGAGGCGACGATTCCGAAAGCTTGACATGATGATGATCTGGTGTGGAACGATATTGCGTAGGGGCTAGACGAGCGAGCATGGGCTAGCAACGCCGACAGAGAGTTGTTGGCCGGACGGACCGGCCAAACTCCGGAGTGGGTCAAGGTACTGGACTCGGACATCACGACATCGAGTCTGCCTTTAGCAGTGCAGTGTGCTTTCCCCTCCCCGGCCGAGCACGGGAACCCGAGACAAACGGGTTGCTCACCGTTCCACCGGAATCGGGCGTGACCGGACCACGGCGTTACTTTGACAACCGGCGGCGGGCCACATGTCCTGAAGTCCGTGGAGTGTCTTCTCATGCCGGGTGAGCAGATTCCTTTACCACTGTGTAATACCTGAAGCTCAGATAACAATGGGAGTTGGGCCGAGTTGACTGGGCATGTTCGTGAGTTTCCGAGTGTCCTAGAATTAGCGCACACTCCAATTAATAAGCAACAGGTTCAGACCTACCCTCCTTTTAGTGGAGCTAGGGAGCGTTTTGCATGCAGCTTTGCTTAGTACTTGCTGGTTCCCCCGTTAGTGTCTTGTCGAAATTCCAGGTAGAATCAAGGATTGCAAATCTTACCACAATCAGAATAACGTAGAGCAGACGTTAAGATGAAGGGGATTGTGGGGATTTTATTAGGCCATGTGAGCGCTCGTAGTCGTAGTTGTAAGTGTAGGCATGGAGGAAGGAATCCTTCCTCCATGGTGTAGGGCAGACTAACTACGGGTAATCCCTATAGAGAAAGGCGTAGGTTTCAACACAACGTGAATGCCGCATACCAATGTATGAGACATACATGACATAACGTCACCAAAAGTTGCACTTTATCAACGACGATGAGAAGTGAAAAATTGTAGAGCATGGCAAGTTTGAGAATGAGAGGGAGTTAGATGGACACAACTAAATGCCAGGTTCCATAACATTAACACTTTACTAAGATAGTAACTAAGCAAAAACTGCCAGCAACAAATTGGTTTTGGTTGTCGGATAGTTGCTGCAGGCAGGCTTGGGTGTTGTAGCTTAGGGCTGCAAGCCACAGAGAGCAACCGTTTCTCACTAGGTACCATTGAGCAAACGGTTGGGAGCATAGTCTGATAGGGATGTATGCAGAAATAAAACGCGTAAATAGCACAATGTCTGCCCATTGATGCCGCCTCAACACCATCAACATGGTTTTGTCAGGGAAAGCAGGACATTATGTGTGTGGGGAGAGAGCTCAAGAGGGGCACATTTAAAAAGAAATAAATTAATTAATTAGTAAATAAAAGAAAGGAAAAAAAAAATGTCCCCAACAGGGATGCCGAAAGCTTTCGCGTGCAGTTCTTTGAGGACTGCCTCAAAAGGTAGCAGAAGAATTATTTGATAAAACTATTGTTGCCAATTTTATTGCTATACGTGTCACTTTGCCCAGTCCCTGGCTAGTAGTTTCAGATGGAAACAGGCACGTGGGAGCCCCCGGCCCCTTCCCTTTGGTGGGTGAAATCCACGGTCGCGGAAGATTAACTACATAAGTACTTAAATAGATAAATAAATAAATGAATCAATACATAGGCCCTACATACGAGCAATTGTCATTAGCGTGTGCACATTTTGGCGCCACTCACGTGTCAGTCAAGGTGCTGCCTAAGCGATTAATGGAACAGAGTATTAAAGTGAGTAGGGCACTGCAACCGGCCATATTATTGTGGGTCATAGTCAACGATGGGTTATTAAGTGTTAATCTGTGACAAGATGTGAATTGCCGTAATGGTTACTAGGTCCCTCACAAAAGCTCTGTTTTTGATCCATATACAGAGTGCACCCCGAGGATATGGCAAGCGCCTGGCAGCCTCATCCCGATGAGTTAAGGTCGGCGGGGGCGGCCACAGGATCGGTGACCTGGGAACCACTAGTGCAGTCTGCAGATTCCTTGCTTTGGAAGGAGTGGTGGGCGTGTCACCAGCACTTTACACAGAACTTGCAGACCAGGCTGTGGGGAGTCGAGGCAAAGCGTTGCCGTCAGATTGTCGGACATATTTTGTGCAGACAGTATTGTGTCGTTGCCCAATCGCCACATACACGGTGGTTTGCGAATGTCGCGGGCGATTGACGGACAGCCCCTGCCAAAAAGCCCCGGGGCTTAACCGGACATGTCTACGGAGGAGTCGGACATTTTTCATCACGGTTTGATTGGTTGCACGCCGCGCAACAAACCCTCCTCAAGTCGAACTCTTAAAGGGGCTTACGGACTTGTGCAGCCCATGCAACAGACTATTACATAAACTGTTTTAGCCCAAACACGTCCGGTACCCTTCAGCACCGGCAAATTTGGGGCACAGTGAAGGGGACATTGAACAAACCAAAACAGGCAATTGCCTTACGATTATTGTAAATGCAGGAATGGTGTTCGCATCCAATAGTGTATGAAGCCCAAGCATGGCGGTGAGCCGCCCGGTCGAAGTTCGTTGACTGAGATACATGTAGTAGCTTAAGAGGTATATAGGGGCGATGTGGAACTAAATACTTAAGACTATTACCGCACACGTGCATTAAGGGCATACAGTCACAGATATTCACCAGATTGTCAATGCATATAGTAGCGGCATCATACGAGTATATGCCACATGTTATTAACAGTATTGTGGGTTGCTCCCGAAACACGTAACCGATCATGACTTAGGGGTTAGGGGTTGTCCCCAGTTGAAGTAAAATTGCAGTTAACGTCAACGCATGAGTTATCATATGAACCATACTTGTGAATGGGTGCCTGCAGTACAGGGAATGTACATCATTGGCTTTTGCTGTAATTTTCAGAAATGAACTATTTGAGGGGTTAGTATAATAGATCATTTATTGTTACACTGATATGTTTGAAATTTTGTGTTCGAAAATGCTGGAAAAACCAAGACAAACAAAAATGTTCAAGTAGTCTGGTTCCCTGACTCCACTAAAGATAAAATGGATCAATTTATAGATGCCAGAAAATTGTAAGGTAAGGGAACCAGTCTAGCTGCTCTGCACCCGTTAATGAACATGTAACAAATAGCAAACACAATTTAGACTGGAAAAAAAAAAGGTAAATTTGGAGCAGTAGTTGAAAAATAGTTAGGTTTTTCCAACGGTGGTCGGCCGACCACCGTTGGAAATGTATACAAAAATACAATTTTCTTGAAAATGATTTCACACCTGGTGCCATAATTTAACAGGAGGCTTTAGACTGTCATTTACCAACATCCTAGTAAGGTATTTTGTAAAAACTTGGTAGCTTTATTTTTCGATGTTTGCAAATGTTGTATATTCCCTTTAAGGGGAGTACAAGTCATATGTGCGGGTTAATTAAGTGTTGTCTTCAATGGAGTCACATACTCACGTTGTAAACGCACACCAGGTTGATTGCATTACTGCAAGTTGTAGTCGATCATTTATGGATACCAGGTTGGTTAGAGACAATTCGTAGTGTAGTAGGGCATATGACTATTGAAGGGATTATACTTATTTTGCTACTGAATTGTGATTAATTGGCAAACCAGCCGATTGGCGACAAAACATGGTAGTTGATCATGCGGACGTGGTATTACTAACAAGAGGTGTAACACATAATTGCATTTGCAGTCGATCGTGACTTAGTGGTAAACCAGGTTCAAGTTGTAGTCAATCCCGACTTATTGGGTAAACCCAGACTTGTTACGCCATCAATCGAGCAGGTATTACGGATACACTTGCTGTCGATCATTTGACTGATTAATGAATTATTCGGAACAGTCGTTCAGGATTTGATGGCAAACCAAATTATAACAAAATTGTATTCGAAGTCAATCAGGAGGCATTGCTGAACCAGGTTGGATAAAAACAAGTGGTACGTTGCCGTTCAGGCCTTAGGGGTATTGGTTGTTATACAATATTCGATATCCGCTCATGTAGTAATGGTGAAGTGGACAAGGAATTTCATAAAACACAACCCGATCAACTCCTGGCTATAATTACATATCATGCGGTTGAGCGCCTTCGATGACTTGTCCGTATAGTTTACCGGATTTACGATTGTATAGGCGTTCTGGTTCTGGCGTGAACTGCACTTCACGTTGGCTTGCGCCACTGAGTGGACACCCATTTAAATTAGACATAAAAAGGGTCATAGGAAAAGTAACCTCGTAATGCAGTCGGTAAATGGGAATCCAATCTTCAGGTTGGCATGAGATAGCAAGCTTGGGGCCAAAAATAGGTTCTCATTTTTCTCAACGAGTTTTGAGTTTTCGTAGCCGGCGACAATATCTCGATTGGCTACCCGAGAGTTACGTGAGCGGGAAGAAAAAGGCTGGAAAACTGATGTGGATATTCAATGATGCGAAGGTTTAATTAATCCCAGACACGTGACATTGTCAAGTTGGCAAATTAGATAAAGCAAAGTTTGTGTTAATAATTATCCACAGTAGGCTGTAACATATAAGGACCCGTGGTGCGAAATCAGACACCAGCACGATCCAAATTATTGGGTAATGTGTATATTATTAATTTCCTAGATTTTGAGTTTATCCAAGGATTTAGTGGAGAACAGTATTTAGTTGATCACATGTCTTAAGGTTTTCGTATAGCCTCCAGTAAATTACCAGTCGGCCACAACGGGTTCACCAGGCCACAAAAAAAAAAAAAAAAAAAAAAATTATGGAGGTATGGGTGTGGATGGTTTGAGCCCAGGGAGAGAGAGGTGAGATGGTCCATTTGTCAAATTTTGAGTGGTAGGCCAAGGGTCAGCACAAACGGACGAGCCACTATCGCCGGGGGTGCTGGCTCACGTCCATTATCCTTGGAATGATGGATCTCAGCCAATCTCCCTCCATGGGCTCTTGTGCTGCGGATAAGTGATTTATCCGCAGCGTTTATCAGCTTGCGAAAAGCGATGGCGCTTCTAAGTGTGAGAAGCGATTGCGCTTATTTTTGCGACAAGCGACTGCGCTTCTAAATGTAGGGACATCTATAGTCCCCTGGGACTTGTGAGAAGCGATTGCGTTTCTAACTGCATGTACGGATATCCGTAGTCCATTGGGACTTTTGGAGAAGCGATTGCGCTTCTAACTGGACGGATATCCGTAGTCCATTGGGACTTGTGAGAAGTGATTGCGCTTCTAAATTAGTGTAGGGATAGCCGTATAGTCCCTTGGGACTTGGGTGAAGCAATTGCGCTTCTAGGTGTAGGGATAGCCGTAGTATTGGAATGTTATAACCGTTAGCATGTAAGTGGTAACTATGGGAATTTATTTAGCCATGCTGGTAGTTTCATGGACCTGTCATTTATTAGAACTGGTAGCAGGTAAATTGTACATGTGATTGTTAAACCATGCTTGTTGGACTGCTTCAAGCGAATAAATGATTGCCGAGTGACCACAGTGCTTTTCTCCGGTGTGATTCTCTTCACAACACGGCTTGCGCTCTCATCGAGCGCAGGCCCCTTTGTGAAAGGTCACACCGCGGTCACACATTGAGTGTCGAGATGGGCGAAGTAACTTGAGTGCGCGCTGGGAGTCAGCTAGTGGATGTCTGGTCTGCATCGGTTGTCAGGCGGTCATGAGGAGTTCATTGCTCAAGTTGCCAGAGCGCGCGCAATGCCAGAGCACTGGCACAAAGACCGCTCAGTTTCGGTTTGGTTTTCGCTTGATACAGTCAATGACCCTCCTCCCACCCCGATCTCCTAATGCAGGGTTGTTGCTTTGAAACAATGGACCCTCTATAATCTCAGATAGGTATTGAAAGGAAATTTTTACCGAGTTTAAATGATATTTTTGAATTCAATGGGAACGTGTACAGTAGGTTTTGGATGACGGGGAAAGGGTTCGGTTCGGTATGAGTAGCGGGCCGGATGGTTTGAGCCCAGGGAGAGAGAGGTGAGATGGTCCATTTGTCAAATTTTGAGTGGTAGGCCAAGGGTCAGCACAAACGGACGAGCCACTATCGCCGGGGGTGCTGGCTCACGTCCATTATCCTTGGAATGATGGATCTCAGCCAATCTCCCTCCATGGGCTCTTGTGCTGCGGATAAGTGATTTATCCGCAGCGTTTATCAGCTTGCGAAAAGCGATGGCGCTTCTAAGTGTGAGAAGCGATTGCGCTTATTTTTGCGACAAGCGACTGCGCTTCTAAATGTAGGGACATCTATAGTCCCCTGGGACTTGTGAGAAGCGATTGCGTTTCTAACTGCATGTACGGATATCCGTAGTCCATTGGGACTTTTGGAGAAGCGATTGCGCTTCTAACTGGACGGATATCCGTAGTCCATTGGGACTTGTGAGAAGTGATTGCGCTTCTAAATTAGTGTAGGGATAGCCGTATAGTCCCTTGGGACTTGGGTGAAGCAATTGCGCTTCTAGGTGTAGGGATAGCCGTAGTATTGGAATGTTATAACCGTTAGCATGTAAGTGGTAACTATGGGAATTTATTTAGCCATGCTGGTAGTTACATGGACCTGTCATTTATTAGAACTGGTAGCAGGTAAATTGTACATGTGATTGTTAAACCATGCTTGTTGGACTGTTTCAAGCGAATAAATGATTGCCGAGTGACCACAGTGCTTTTCTCCGGTGTGATTCTCTTCACAAAAGAAGCAAGCAGTAAATTGTAAATTAATTGTCTGTGTCTAAAAAAAGTATCATAATATTGCATTATTCTGTACTATACAGTATTCTCCTCGTTACTATACACTTTAAGTTAATTTAGAATGGATTGAATATCCTTAGATTTTAGGCAATTAAAGAAAAGGACAAATATTTGTGTAAAGGCGTGTCCAGTCAATTAATTTTATACAGTTTATGATCGTTTGTACAGATAATGGTTTTTTTCTTCTATGTTTTACTACCCATGTTAATTCTTTCGAATTAATTTGCGTCATAACACTATCATGTAAGGTTATGTAACTACAAGGCTCTACTTTCTGGAAGGCTTGTTATATATCTATGTCGCACAGTAATCCACATACGCTTAACAGGTGTTTTCCATAATGTTCCAAATGGTGACAGGCGGATGTGACCAAGGGCAAATCCAGGGGCCTAAGGGGCCCATGCCCCCCCCCCCCAAAAAAGTGACGTTTCAATTATGGCAGATAATGAATACACCACCCTCTTTTCCTAAAAAAAAAACCCACATTGGTAAAGTGGACAGACATTGCTTCAGATCGCACCACAGAGCATCTACAATCCCCCCCCCCCAAAAAAAAGGGTCCTGCGACGTCGTACTTTTTCTACCCACTTTTTTGGGGGCTGTATTTTTTCTGGCCCACCAAAAAATGTTTTCTGGATCCGCCCTTGGATGTTACGTCATACAACTATTAGTGTTGACTTTTTTCTTCTGGCTTCCGATTGGCTTTTTCGCATGTCGTTACTAGGCTACCTTTGACCCTTTAATTTCATCGGCTCTTTGATTAGTTGAGTACTTCTTTACTTTTCGTCAGTTTAAAAGTCAAAATGCACAGGTATTTTCCATAATTATTGTTTACTAAAATCCAGCAATTAGATGTGAATCAGAAATATACCGTATGTATTCTGATCCACAATGGTCGTGCCCATACATGCGTTATTTGAAGGGAATTGTTTGACCAAAAAAGATGAGTATCAAAAAGTGCTATTTGTATTAAGCACACTTATACCTGTGGTACCCCTTTTCAACTTTGACCTTATGCTAATGAGCGTGCTAGGTCAGCCATCTTTTGTTCTCGTGTCATCGCGTGGTGAAAGTCATTCACAGTTTTCGGAACTTTCTCCGTGATTCTATTCTAGCTCGGAACTTGCTGAAAGTATCAGCATTTGTACAGTTGTATCCAGTTTTTATTGTACTTTATTTTGGATCGTGCAGTTGACGATCTTTGAGCGAACTCACCTCGTTTGAGGGAGACTTTTTCTCGCGAAATTGAGAAGCACTTTCGCTGGCCAACTCGCCCCCACGGACTCCGCGTGTGCTCGCCCCCATTGGATTGCTATACACTCGCGTATTACCCGGAGTGTTTCGACTTCGTCGTCGGTGTCCATAAGACGAACTATAGGGTGAGTTATTGTGTTCTTATTTATGTAGCAAACCACTACATACCATACAACAAATTATAATGAAATACTATGGACTGTGTTGAATATAAAACCAATAAGTGGCCGGTGTAAATTAAATTTGCGTCAAAATATATTAATTCGGGTTTCAGCAAAGAAAGGATATTAACCCTAAAAAGGCCCCCCAAGATTTCGGGGTTTCATGATTTTCATGATTATAGGTCAAAAAGTTTTGGAATTATGGCTAATTAATCTCGGCTGAGTGGTAATTCTGCTCTTCGTACATACGTATATGGGGACATTCAGTTTTAACGGTGCTTAGCGCCGGAAAATTTTACGCTAGTCCGACTTTTATATCTTTGGTATCAAAAGATGCGCAAGACTCGAGGCTCAAAAGTCAGAACAGCTTGGGCAGTGAAAGAAAAATTCAAGGCTATCGCGGAAAAAGTTGAGGGGCGGATTCCGCCCCACAGCGGCAGCGGAACGGGTTTGAAACTGGGTTGGGGCAGGACCCAAAAGGGGCACTTGCAAACCCATGCTGAACTGTCGCCACTTTTTTTTACCGGACACTTGGCCTCCGTAAAATCAAATAGGGGGTGGGGGTGGGGGGGGGGGGGGGGGGGGGGGGGGGGGGGGGGGGGGGGGGGGGGCTGGTACCATCTTCCAACACAGGGGGCGCTCTTCAAAACCAATGATTATATGCTAAACATACATTATGTGCCCATTTTCAGGGCATCTTGTATAGGTTTTGGGACTTGGTTTTCATATTCATCGTTTATATCAACAATATCTCTACCATTATTGGGAATGGTTACTTCTAAGAAATAGTTAGATAATTCAAGGGCATTTTGGATTTATCTCGAGGGGACACTTTAATGCTCGAGGGGGCACATTTATGGCCGCAAAAGGGGCACTTGGGAAAATATGAAGGGGCAAACGCCCCCCCCCCCCCCAGCCCCCCGGTTCCGCCGCCCCTGCCGCCCCAGCTCTTTGAGGGTTGAAAAATAAAATACCAGTAATCCATAACATATACAAAAACATGGCGGCTGTAGATCACTTGGCAATGTGCTGCTCGACCAGGAACCAATTTCATGGCGCTGCTTCCTATGAATTTCCCCGCTTACTGTCATCATTCTGTGCTGACAGCGTTAGTAAAAGTGTTACCGGAGGTAAGCATGCGCATTCACAAAATTCTTCTCCATCCCATAAAATTTGCTAACCATAAACAAAAATATTAGAAAATGTACAGTAAGTAGAGAGTATTCTTTGTTTGGCTAAAACCGTTTCTTTACGATGACAAAATAAATAGCCCGACCTCATGTATTGGCGGGAAAAACCTAAGTTGGGTTTACAGTGGACAAACTTTACGACCGAATGATTTCCTCTCGGCTTATTTTGGTATTTACGATGGAAATTCCCTTCCCCACCTCATGTGAGCCCCTGTAAGCCACAAACCATTCCCTAATTGACTAAAAAACAAACTGCAATCACCTATTTTTTTCTTACATACACCTTATTTTATAACAAAAAACTGTATTTCCCCTTCAACCTATTTTTACTTTTAAAAAAGGCCCAATTAAACCCTCAATATTTGCAGTCACGTCTTTTTTTTTATGTACACAAGTATTTTTAGGCGCATCTGTAGTTTATGATGAACTTTGGTATGATAAGCAACGTACCCAAAATCGTTTCAATTACATACAGCTTATCGTATATCCGCAAACTGTATTTTACCTTTAACAAAAACTAATTAAGTTTTTTCACCTTTCAAAATCTGACCTCTGATATACATGTAGTGGTTTTATCAACCAGTGATATTGCAGTCACCTGATTTTTTTATACGTTCGCAAGTTTATATTTGTATTAAATTTCGTCGCGTGACAAGGAAAAAGAAGTTAGCAGGCCAGGCACGCAAAAAGCAATTTTGGAGATAATCGAGTTGAATGTTTTTGTGCTGCCATTTCTTGATCAAATATCACTAAAGTTAACATTTTGACTGATGACATTCGTATTCGTTAATAGGTAAAATAATATTGTGCATTTTTATGTCAAAATATTACTTAATTGTGCAGTTATTTCAAGTGTTTTGCTAACGACCTTTTACTGATCACAAACAAGCAAAACGAAAACAATTCACACGCATGTTTATGTGATTTGTTTTCGTTTTGCTGAAAGAACACTGAACTTCTTGTGGTCCGTGGACAGAACCTTAAAACGGCGGTTGTGTTTAAATCTCCGTAACTTAAAAAGTACATGAGTGATTTGAATGATTCTTGTACTAACAGAAAGCGTATGAATTGGGCTTTCATATTGTAGATTTTGAAAGTGCTACATGCCAAACTTCAGTAAAACAATGGCCCCGACATTTTAGGTTTCGGTTTTTTTACTCACCCTGTAGTTTTGATATCAGTTTTTGTGAAAATCTCTGCAAGATGTTGTTATATAACTTGTAATTGTAAGTTGTTATGCCATCTTTGTTTACTACTTATTACTGGAGCCCACATAAAGGGGTCGACCTATTGTTGATTAACATCGCATGGATAGCTCTCATATCTGTTTGTGTGAAATTCTCTACAAGATGTAATGATAATTGACCAGAAATAAGTGTAAAATTGAACCAATTGTCATTAACGGAAGAAATGTGGAAATTGTTATATTAGGCTACATCTTGTAGTAAGACAATTTCACACAAACTGATATGAAAACTATAGGGTGAGTAAACAAATTAAACCAAATGTCGAGACCATTGTTTTAGTGAAGTTCTGCATGTAGCACTTTCAAAATCTAGGATATGAAATGTTGTCAAAACTAAGGAAATGATAATTGACTAGATATAAGAGTCAAATTGAACCAATTGTCATTAACGGAAGAAATGTGGAAAATGTAAATTTCTCGGTGCATTCATAATGAATGGTCACATCAAGTATGGTCAAATCAAGTATCTGGAAATTTAAAAAAAAAAGGCTTAAGGACATTTGTATTTTGGTCCTTTAGTGTGAGGAGACAAATTTTTATTATCTTTTTTTTTTTATAAATGTGTAATTGAATCTTGCCTGACCAGCTCTGTTATTGTCTGGTTCATTGTCGCCCCCAAGAGTGAGACGTATTTGCTGTGAGACGTTTGTTATGTCATTTTTGTTCACAACTTTTTACTTGAGCCCACATACAGGGGTCGACCTATATTGCTGATCAACACTGCATGAATAGCTGAAGTTGTTGTCAAAACTAAGGAAATGATAATTTACTTTCATAGAAGTAAGAGTCAAATTGAACCAATTGTCATTAACGGACGAAATGTGGAAATTGTAAATTCCTCAGTACATTCATAGTGAATGGTAAAATCAAGTATGGTTAAATCAAGTATCTGGAAATTAGAAAAAAGGTCCAAGAACGTTTGTATTTGGTCCTTTGGTGTGAGCAGACATATTTGGATTATTTTGTATGTATCTGTAATTGAGTCTTGCCTGACCAGCTCTGTTATTGTCTGGTTCAGTGTCGCCCCCAAGTGTGAGACGTATTTGCTTACGTTGTCTTTCGCTCATGCGAGGACTTTGCCGATTTGTGCAGCAGGAAAAAATCTTACGTATATATATACGTACCTGTATGCCAGTGTGAGTTTGCTTCTGCATTCAATAGGGGACGTTGGACAATAGAGGACAATATGGTCCCCAAGGTTCCCTATTTGGCGATGTGAACAAAACATAAGAGGGACTATAGGGGGTCGCAGATTGCAGGAAAAACACACTTGTGTGCGGGTATGTACATCCCTCCCATGCACTGGGGCTCTGGAAATGGTAACAAAGCGCAATCTCTTATACGTACACAGAGTCAATGGTGCCATATTATATTTTGTCCTTTATTAACATGTAGTGCATTTATATAATTCATCATAAGAAAACTGTAGGGAAATTCGACTATTCTGGCAAGCTTCCATTATAGGTAAACATTGTTTGATATAATACTAATGAAAATGATCTTCTGTAAATAGCTTACTGACTTACTGACTGGCAACAACATTAGCAGGTCTGATGTTTCGGCCCTAATAAGACTTGCCTGAAAGGCAGTAGGCAGAATATCAAATCGTTTACCATAAATTGCATTTATTCCGTTATTTTTTTTGTATTTGAACACACACATGTTAAACTATAGGATATACTATTGATATTATTGATTTACATGCGTTACTACTTAAAGTTGATCTATATTTGGATTGAAATCCATAAGCGGTGACTTTACATTTTAGGTAATTAAAGAAAATGACAAAATATTTTTTCTAAAGGCGTGTCTTGTCAATGAATCGTATAAAGTTGATGGTCATTAGCATAGATTATTGATTTTTGTTTTATTTACTACCCTTGTTAAATCATTGCGAATTCACTTTCGTCATAACACTAAAATATAAGGTAATATAACAATTAACAACAGAGCTAGACAGGTTTTTTGAGGTCTTGTAATATAGGTTATCTATATCGCACAGCTGTCCACATGTGGGAAATACACTTACCTGGGGTTTTCCATAATGCTCAAAGTAGTGACCCGCGGATGTGACGTCAGGACACCATCAGCGTTGACCTTTTTCTTCTGGCTTCCTATTGGCTAGTTTTTTGGTCTGCCGTTACTGGGCTACCTTTAACCCTTTAATGTCATCAGCTCTTTGATAGGTTCTTTTTATAAGATTCGAAGTCAAAGTAAACAGAGATTTCCCCATATTCTTTACCAAATGGCATAATAACTAACAGACTGATGCACAAAGTACAATTACCGAACGTTATAGATACTCCATATGTAACTTATTTATACCAATATATGCAATCACTTTATTTTATGTACTCAAGTCTTCGAGCGCACCTATAGTTAATTGGCATCTCTGGTATAATAACCTTGCCCAGAGTGACCTGCTGCCCTTTGGGCACCGGGTAACCGATTTTTTTTGAAAAAAAAACATTGAGGGCGAATGACGGTCACCTTCCATCTAATCCTCATTCGACCCTTGCCAAATAAGCTAGTTCAATGAACATTGCATCCAGGGCTACACCCAGGCCGTGTCAAGAAACTTTCGACCAGGCCTCCTGCCAAGTCTCATTGAAACATCAACAAAGACCTGTAACTTGACACAGTCATCTCCCTTCATAACTGCATACCACAGCCGCCAGTCAATTATCTTTCCAGCGCACTGTCTGGCAACTGTCTGGACACTGTCTGGCACGTGGCTTTTTGTTGTATTGCTATGAATAGGGTCTCGCGTAGTGCGGGAAAGTACCTGCGGGCAGCAGTTGACGAGTTGTCGCAATTTTTTTTTGTAAACGCTGCACAGGGTTGAAAACAAACTACCCAAAGGTTTTTCATTTACCACCTTATCGTATAAATAACCGCAAACTGTCTTTCACCTTTATAACAAAAACTAATTAAGTTTGATCACCTTTTAAAATTGGCCGTCCGATATAATGGTTTTATCAACCAGTATATTGCAATCAGCTGATTTTCTTTTATGCACACAAGTTTAACGTTGAAGTAAATTTGTAACTTTGGAAAGGTTAAAAACAACTGACACAAACATGTGATCGTTGCCAGAGAAATATGAGTTCACAGCGAACGCCTTTCATCCATGATTTTCAAACCTGTCATTTTGTATTAGAAATAATTATTACTATAGTTACTTAACCTTCAACATTATTTAATGAATGCTTGCACTTTCAGTGCACATGTGTATCTGTAAATATATACATGTACATGGGTAAGCATGCGCATAAGCCAAAATTCTTCACCATTCAGCTTCATTTATTCTCGGTATTTACGCTGGCAATTCCCTTCTTTATTTCTTATCAGCCCGTTTAAGCCACAATTGTTTTCACTAAATGGAGTAACAAAGTCCAATAATCGAACTTTTCACGCAGACCTGATTTCATAACCGAAAAGAACCTGTATTTCCCCATAAACCTATTTTTTAGTTGTGTGTGGCGCCCTCTGGGCGGACAAAGGCCAATCCAATGCTGGCGTTCATATTATAAAGCATAATATGCTCGTTCGCTCTCTTAAGTAAGTCAAAGAATATGGCATCGTTGGGAGAAACCATTCAAAGTTTCATGTCCACCGATGTTACATTCAATCGGAAAAAGTCCATGAGACTTACGAGTGGCTCAGTGCAGGCAATTGCTAGGTTTATGGGGAAATAGATTTATGGGGAAATATTAAATGTACAATTAGAACAACATTAATGTCGATAGGCATTACATATTATGTTGAACAGACGGCTCTTAACAATGAGAATCTGGGTAATGGCTGCCTGAACCCGTCTAAAACTTGCAAATCCCTCTTATTATCATCTTGGATAAAATAAAAAGTAAGCTTAAAGGGGGGGGGGAGGGCAAGGGGGTGGTGCATTGGTTGAAAAAAAATCACTCCTGCTGTCTGTGTCTAGGACACTAAAGTGAATGGTCAGCCAAAAATAAGGCCACCTTTTCACGAAGCAAAATTGGCTAACACTCTTGTTCTTTTAATTTCATATGTAAGTCTTTCACTGACATACCTGAAGAGAATCGTGTAGTCCAGCCGTGCAAGGCTGAGGGACTGATCTATGAGTAGGGCGATCCATTTAATTATTAAGATAGAGAAACTGGCAACTAAAATTCGAGCTTCTAAAGTGCAAAATGATTCATTCATTTGCTGAGTATAAGGCATTTTATCATTATACTGATGACAAAAGGATTAAGAATGGTTTTGGTACATTTTTCTCGGTCGGCACGGTACGCGGAACTTCTTAATGTTTTCTTACATTTTCGCAAATACCTTTTATTCACCCATAATCTTTGAAAAAGGCAAAAGATAACTACTTGCGCAACTACAATATTATTATTGGAGCATCCTGCCAATTGAGGGCGCCATTTACGTCTCGACATTGGCACCTCGCGAGAGCATCGTGCGATGTCGACTCATCGGAACACATGGGAATTTATACCGGAAAGTACGCTGTTTGCGACTCACTTTGGAACCACGGTTAAAGTCTAGGACATTGCATCAAGACTGGTGAGTACAAAGTTCAATTTCATAATAGTTGCAGGAACATGGGGACTTTGGAAGTGAACAAAATTGACAGCATATAGCGGCTACAGGTAGACAACTTTACCGTGTACGTGTAGTCCTAGGTTTAACATGTGTTGCATGCAGCGTTGCCAGACCTCTTTCTTGACAAGCTTCAATTTCTTCATTCACACACTGACACTGTTACCTTAATAATGCTTGCTGCTGGACCTTGTGAACAATGTTGTTGTTATAAACGATACATTTGGGCACAAAATCAGCTGAGGTACCCCAGGTAATTTTGTGCCCAATTTCCGGACGGTCGATGTAGCACACGTGTTCTAACGTGGTGCACTAGAGCAAACCAACACATCTGATGTGAACATTTAAGAATTTCTTGAAATTCACTTAACAAATGATAACAAGGCACTAATATCTCCCCTCACCCAACTTCGTGATTGTCAGAATTAATTTTTAGAATTATTTTGGGCACATTTTAAAATGATTTACTGTGCTCTTATAAAATCGAAAATTGCGCCAAACGTAATAGTTCTCTGACCTTGTAAGAGGTAAATATACTCAACTTGGGCCGTGTTGTCGTCATTGCTGTCATTGTTGTCGTCGTTGTTCTTGTGACTGTTATTGTCGTCGTTTTCATTGTTTATGTTACGTAAATTTGTACCTGATTTTATTTTACTTAACATATAAAGCAGCTAAAATGCTAGGAAAGTTCATAATTATAGATTTACATTGAAGTCAGTGTAAATTTCAGTCGCATAATATATTGCTACAGTTTTTTTAGGTGTCGGGAAAAAAGTACATGAATGTCCCCAAAAATTGAAAATGGGACAAAATATTGATGAAAGTGCGTGTCTCTTAATCTATTTTTGCACAGTTCATGCATCGTTTGCGTTCAAAGTAATTTGGTGGGTTATGTTCATCAGACTACCGATGTAAACTAACACATTAGGATTTATAACAGCAAAGTTCTGGGTCTCTTAATATCTGTGTATAGCACAGCAGTGAATATTTGACAAATACGCTACATGGGGTTTTGCATAATGCTAAAAACGGCGAGGCACGATTGTAACGTCAGACCACTATCAGTGTTGACATTTTGCCTCTGTTGGCTAGCCTAGATGCTGTTACTAGGCTAGCTTTGAGCCTGCCATCAACTCTTGTTGTTTCAGTTGTCAAAACTTCTTTCATTAGGTTCAACATCGTATTCAAATATGAAGTGCAAATATACCTGTGTTGTGATTCACTTTGATCTTGCCCAGTCAATAGTTGGGACTAATATATTGTTTGTTTTATGGAAATGTATT
Source organism: Patiria miniata (assembly GCF_015706575.1). NCBI lineage: Eukaryota > Metazoa > Echinodermata > Asteroidea > Valvatida > Asterinidae > Patiria > Patiria miniata. The sequence goes on along the minus strand of NW_024037064.1, from coordinate 11,673,221 downwards.
ATATTAATATAAGTATATTAATATAAGTATGAAGAAATCTATTTCTATTACATAATTATTAGTATATTGGTAATATAAGTATTGTTAGTTTGGTTTACCACAGACCTGACAAAAACATACGAGGAGCATTGGTTAAAGTTAGATTTTCATGTAAAACATACGAGGAGCATTGGTTAAAGTTAGATTTTCATGTAAAATACAGCGATAACTATAAGCGTTAATTTAAAGTTGAAAGTAGCTTATAACGAAATATTTCATACTTTCACAAAACGTCTTGAATTTTTTTTGGTCATTCAATATTCTGGATGGTGTACATACTCGGTTTTTGTGTTGAATGGATAAGTTCATCGTACAGGGTGAGTCAAAAGACAAGTCACCGAGTTAGATAATAAAATGGTAACGTAACATAGGAATACAACTAAATGTTATTGACTGTTACTCTATTCACAAGTTATTTCCTATTTACCGATACGCATTGATCATACCTTTAAAATACAAAGAACCGTGGTGATTTTCCTATCTTCATGATTGAAAACCTTAATAACAAAACCAGACAAAAAATCGCTGTCATCATTTCAGGAAAAAGACTTGATTTGTTCCTCATGTACAAATCACGAAATCTGATGGTAAAATAATGTTTCAGTCCGGACTCAAGGTATTTAACTTACTTTAATTTAAAACATATTTCACGTGTATTTGAATGCCTATCTTTTTTTGAATGAAAATCACTATGAGCATTGCTCCTATCGATCATTTGATACCGGTTGCCCACTTTTTGGACCGAAAATGATAGCCAAATACATCCCCTGCAGTACTAAATACACAACGAAACAAAAGTATTACTTTTTTCTTTTTTTCTTTTTGCCGTTAGCTATCGTCGTGTTAGTCTTTTGTCTTGTCTGTCTCGTCCGTGTGTCGTTATCATGTTGTTTTTTCTGTTGTTAGTGTTGTCTGTATTAGGGCTGTTTTCTACAAGCCTCGGCTTACTGAAATAGCCCCATACTCCTTACTTTCTCTTGTACATCAATTGAAATAAGTTTATCATTTCTTCAAAGCGTATTTTACTTTTATTATTTTTGAGACAAATTTATTGATTTTGTTATTTTGCTATTTACCAGTCTTTCTTTTATTTATGGATGTATTCGCTAAAGGAGTGTGGAATAAATGTCTTCTTGAATTGAATTGAATTGAATACTCACTTAATTTTGTACAAAGTTGTCTCCAAATAGGCATATACGTTTGTGCTTGGAATGCACATGTGGATGTATATATCTTGATTTCAGCAGCACAAAATTCAAAGCATTATTACACTAAAGCACAATGCATCGACGAGCACTTCTGCTGTGTAATACGTTTGCGTACCACAAATACTTAACTCCACTCCACATACGTCCGCCCAACGAACTTTGCCCCATCACCATCGTTTGTCACAAATCACGCCTGGTTTATTTTGTAGTTATTTTTTTACTTTTGAAGAATTACACCAATTTGCCAAAACAATTATTGACGGAGAAAATTATTTTCATCATAAACATTCTAAACTAACATGTAACGAAGTGCCAGAGGGAGGTGTTGCTGTTGCAAACAAGTTTCAATTTAGACAAGCTGCAATCAAATATGTACGTTTCAAGAAAAGTTACAAAATGAAAAGAGGACAAACTATTGGTAAAATTAGTTTCTCATTTATCACTTTTATGCAGTATTTTGTAAAAAATAAAACAAAAAGTAAAATTGATAATAAATAAAATAAATCTGATTGCAAAGTTGGAACATAATTGATCATTTTCTTTCAAGAGCTATAGGTGAAAGTATTCGGCCACATTTTCCTCCAAGATCGCTTGTAATTTGACACCCAATGACGTCATCATGACGTCAGAGCAATATGCACCACTAGGGACGAAAGTCGATATATGTTGAAAGTTACAGTCAGTAGTTGGGACTACTATATTGTGTGTTTTAATGGAAATGTAAAAAGAAATATAAGTATAAAGAAACCGCTCACAATTTGACATCTTTGCTCAGTGGCGAGGCATGGGCGTTGCCAGGATTTTTTTTAGAGGGAGGCAAAACATATTTTTCCTCAAAACCAAAAAAATCCTGTATTTTCTCAACACATTTTCGATTTATCAGTTTTTAAGGGGCGGGACATTTTGCCCCCCCCCCCCATTAAATTGACACGATGACTTCGCGCCTCTTTTGCTTTTTTTGTTTTTGTTTTGTTTTGTTTTTTGGGTCTTTTTTTTGGGAGGGGGCTTTTCAGGGGTGGGGGGCAAGCGCTTGAGGGTTTGTAAAAAAAAAAAAGTGGCAGGCACTGAAAGCCGTGCGCAGGACTGCGATCTCGAAATTCGGATGAAATTCGGCCATACATATGTTCTATTTGGCAATGGCGCTCAGGAATTATTTTTTCAATATGGCGATGGGCTGCAGGACTAGTTCTAGGGATGATCACATTTGGATGGAATTTTCTCACAAATGTAATAGCAGTTTACCCCCAAAATATTAACAGAAGATCAAACATGATGACATAGACTAAGCCTTTATTTGTATCTAAACACATTGGATAGTTGTGAGTATTTTAGTTGTGAATTTCGTGAGTGGGCGTGTTTATCACCGTGGACTATGGCAGTTACGTTTACTGCTCTGCAGCCCTAGGGCTTGGAGGTCGGCGAGATGCAGCGGAGCACTTCTGTGTGGTTTAGTAACTGGTACTAAATGCACACATTATGCACACAAAGGAGTTGGAGCATTGTTAGAGCATAATGGTAAAAGACCGGATAGCGAAAAGAGCGTTAGGCTATAGCGTGCATGTACTTGTGATCAGTGTGTGAATTGACTGTGTAAATAAATACAGAGGTTAAAACCACAGGTGCAAAGCAGGCTTGAAAAAATGAGATAGAAATCCGTGTTGTTGTACCAGTGTATCATTAGGCCTTGAAACCATGCTGAATTAACCATGCAAAAACCGCAATACGTACTAAAGGTAAAATAAAAGTGATCGGCAAAACGGTTTAACCCTAAAGGGGCCGGGGCGGAATCCGCCCCCCCCCCAACATTTTCCGTGATAGCCACTAAAACAATTTTTTTCGCGACCAGAGCTGTTATGACTTTTCAGCCTCCAGCTTTGCGCATCTTTTGATACCAAAAACATAAAAATCGCACCACAGGTTGCCGCGTAGCGAAAAATTTTCCGGCGCTACGCGCCGTGAAAACTGAATTTTTGCATATACGTCGTGTACACAGAGCAGAATTGCCATTCGTACATATGAATAATTAATTAGCCATAATTCCAAAACCCTTTGACCTATAGTCATGGAATTTCTTGGGTATGTTTAGGAAGAGTTGCTCTATGCATGTGCCTAGTTTCAAAATGTTTCGTCACTCCATGGCCAAGATCTTAGGGGGGGGGCGAAATCCGCCCCCCCCCCGGCTGAGAGATGGTCAAAATAACCCGGCCCCTTTAGGGTTAAAAAATTGCAGTCTGTTGGCTTTGAGAGTGTTTATCAAGCGACATTTAGGCCTAAGGTAATTGTAGTGATTGCAAAGAGCTATGTGATTAAACTAGTGTACAACGAGGTTGTGTTTGTGTGCTTACTCAAGGCGGGGGGGGGGGGGGGGGTTCAAACCCCGCCCCCAGCTCTGTCAAACAAATGTGTTTTTTTTCACAGAAATGCATATAAAATAATGCGAACCCTCCCCCCCCCCCCCGCTATGACAACAAAACATTTGCACCAAATACGGAAATACGGACAAAGAGAACATGGTAATGGTGGTATTTATACACTATTCTGTAATATAGTGTTAATAATCGGCGGATAGCCCCCTAGTCCAGCGGATATGTGAAAAAATTGTGCACTTTTGCATAAAAGCGTGAAACTTGGCACAGATGTTTATATTCATGCGAGAAAATGTTTTAGATGTGGAGCCATCGCAAATTTACCCTTTTAGGGGCGTGGCATCCATTTAAAAAAAGGGGGCGGGACTTGTCGTGCCCGCAGTAAAAATGGTTTTTCCCACTTGTTACAAAAGCAGGAAACTTCACAAAGACATAATTATATAAATTATTAGTGTTTTCGAGATTCGGAGCCACCACAAAGGTACCTTTTTAGGGGCGTGGCAGCCATTACAAGAAAAGGGGGGGGTTAATTATTATGCCCACTTTGGAAAACATTGTGTCCATATTTCATGAACGAATAAAACGTCCCACAGACGTTTATATTCATGAGAAAAAAAAATTCCAGATGTGGAGCCATCTCGAACACACCCTTTTAGGGGCGTGGCAACCATATAGGGAAAAAAAGGGGCGGGGTTTTCATTATGCCCACCCTGGAAATGTTGTTCCCACACTCATAGAGAAATGGAACTTTCCACAAACATTGACATTCATGAGAAAACAGATTCCAGATGTGGAGCCATCTCGAACACACCCTTTTAGGGGCGTGGCAACCATATAAGGAAATAAAGGGGGGCGGGGTTTTCATTATGCCCACCCTGGAAATATTGTTCCCACATTCATAGAGAAATGGAACTTTCCACAGACATTGACATTCATGAGTAAAACAATTCCAGATGTGGAGCCATCGCGACCACACCCTTTTAGGGGCGTGCCAGCCATATTGAAAAAAAAGGGGCGGGGTTCTCATTATGCCCAACATGGGAAAAAATGTGCCCACATCTCATGAAAGAATAAAGCTAATTCCCACAGATATTAATATTCAAGAGAAAAAAAGAGTCACACGTGAAGCAATCGTAAACACACCCTTTTAGGGGCGTGGCAGCCATAGTAAAATGGGGGGGGGGTAGTCATGATGCCCCTATAAAAGAAAGTTCTTATGTAGAGCCACAGCAAACTCATCCTTTTAGAGGTGTGAGGGGCCTACTCACTATGCCCACAATTGCAATTTTTATATTTTGTTGTTGATTTCTTATAATGTTGATTGGCCCATAACCTATATTATTTGGTAATACAATGACTTACCCAAAAGAGCATGGGTAAGTACCGGTAGGCTAACCCGTGTTATATTGTTCAATGTGTGTACTTGCACCTATATTATCATGTACATCTAAATTCCAGAGTGATTTCATAATTACAAATACACAGCACACAATGGCAGCCCTAAACTCTAACATTTAACATTAAAGGGCCATGGAAATCCTTTTTTACGGGGGGGGAGTGTAAAATCCCCCTACCCCTTACCCGTTGCGCTGCATTGACAGCAGATAGGGTAACAACACGATGTACTCGCCTCACAAAGTGGTGGACACGTCCACTATGACTTCACATTCAATGAATCTGTGTACCCCCACCACACAACACCTCTGTTCTCTTAAAAATCAAGCTCTTATGAGTGTTTTTTTTTACCCCGACCAAATCCATTAACAAAAATTATACGTTGTACAGGTGCGACACTGCATATGCCTTTTGGTCTGTCAGAAAAAAAAGCAGGGGAAACAATGTATTTGAAGAAGTAACACTAGTCTTTCCAGGACTAACTGAGGTACCCCAGTTTATACCCCTAATTCAGATATTGATGCAGTTGAAAGGTTATCAATAATTCTACAGACGAAAGAACCAGTAACTGGGTTAATATAGATGAGGCAAGAATGCATAGTGTAAGAAAACAAAGGGTTTGTCAACAGTAAATTCCAACTATAAAGGCGGCCCTACTCCAACACATTAAACAGCTATCTGAGGTGGATTTTATTACATGAAACGCGGTCAAAATTTTCCACGTTGTGCATATTGAGTACCCCCCCCTTTTAAAAATGGATGCCGCACCTCTAAAAGGGTAGGTTTGTGATGGCCTCACATTAAATTTTTTTTTTTTTATGAATGTATTGTCCGAGTGGAATTTAATCCATTTATGAAAGGTAGGCACAACTTTCTTTTATAGGGGCATCATGACTACCCCCCCCCCCCCATTTTATTATGGCTGCCACGCCCCTAAAAGGGTGTGTTTACGATGGCTCCACGTGTGATTTTTATCTCGTGAGTATTAATGTCTGTAGAAATTAGCTTCATTCGTTTATGAGATGTGGGCACATTTTTCCCATGTTGGGCTTTATGAGAACCCCGCCCCCCTTTTTTGAATATGGCTGGCACGCCCCTAAAAGGGTGTGTTCGCAATGGCTCTACATCTGGAATTGTTTTTATCATGAATGTCAATGTCTGTGAAAAGTTCCATTTCTCTATGAATGTGGGAACAATATTTCCAGGGTGGACATAATGAAAACCCCGCCCCCCCTTTTTTCTGATATGGTTGCCACGCCCCTAAAAGGGTGTGTTCGAGATGGCTCCACATCTGGAATTTGTTTTCTCATGAATGTCAATGTTTGTGGAAAGTTCCATTTCTCTATGAGTGTGGGAACAATATTTCCAGGGTGGGCATAATGAAAACCCCGCCCCCTTTTTTTCCCTATATGGTTGCCACGCCCCTAAAAGGGTGTGTTCGAGATGGCTCCACATCTGGAATTTTTTTCTCATGAATATAAACGTCCCTGGGACGTTTTATTTGTTCATGAAATATGGGCACAATGTTTTCCAAAGTGGGCATAATAATTAACCCCCCCCTTTTCTTTTAATGGCTGCCACGCCCCTAAAAAGGTACTTGTGTGGTGGCTCCGAATCTGGAAAACACTAATAATCTATATAATTATGTCTTTGTGAGGTTTCCTGCTTTTGTAACAAGTGGGAAAAACCATTTTTACTGCGGGCACGACAAGTCCCGCCCCCCTTTTTTTAAATGGATGCCACGCCCCTAAAAGGGTAAATTTGCGATGGCTCCACATCTAAAACATTTTCTCGCATGAATATAAAATCTGTGCCAAGTTTCACGCTTTTATGCAAAAGTGCACAATTCATCGATATTTGGTCACATATCCGCTGGACTAACCCCCCCCCCCCCCCCCCAGGTGTAAAAAAAACACCACTGTTTACATTTCAGCATTGTTTTGCTGAGAATCCCGCCCCCGTAAATTCCTGGATCTGCCCCTGTACTCTCAGCCAACAGAGGGTGTTATTTAACTTTACCGTACCGGTCGAGCAAGGCAAGGCTATAAACAGCTCCTGACATTATAACACATGTTTTTTAACGTTGGGAGCAGGTGTTTAAATTAAAAAGATTACCTGCCCCCCCCCCCCCCCCCCTCCAATAAATATGACCGTGCTACACCCCGGGTTTCCCATCAAATTCTCGGCAATGCCAGATCCTTCGCTTGCGTAAATATACAGAAAACTTCGTATACTGGGGAAATGTCAAATACTGGGGAAATGACATGTAGCACATTTGTACCGAAACCGATTCGATGGGAAATCACGTGCAAAATTGTGTAATATATGACAGTGCTTATCTTCACTAGGTCTGCCGCCATTTTGAAACTTTTGATCGCAACTTCAAAACGAAGCTCTTTCACGCATGCGCATTTTTCGAAGTGTGAATTCGTGTATCTCCCCCTGAAAAAATGGAGAAAACAGTGCGCATGCGCTACTTATACAGGCAAATACGGTCCATTTTCGGTCTGTTGTTAATATTGGACACAAAAAGCTGCCAGGAAGTTGCACAAACGTTTGCTGCATCTTGTGTGATACTATAGCTGAAATTACGGAGTTTTGTTTCGGAAAGAGTGTAGAATGTTCACGAATACAGTTTAGGCAAAACAGGTCCGCACCCATGACGCGACTTCGACAAGATGTTTCCCAATCAGTGGCCCGCCCTCTATTTTTGTTACACTGTCAACCCGCCGTATAGTATGACGTCGGTGATAACACAAGTCCAATGTTGGAACAATGGCTTGGGAATCCCCGGAGGATCATGATGTAAGATCTTTATTTTTAGAAGCCGTATATAAATGCCAATCCTGTCTGGCGCATCACAGATCCACAGGCAAGCTTACGCTGGAGTAGTAGTCAACTAGCGCGGGGCGCAAGTGTCTGACTTTCTTTGAAAGTTGTCGCGGAAATATCTTTGGAGGTGCAAAGCCATTGGCAGGTACAGTTTTTTAAGTGAAAATGTCTTAGATACATCACTTCTTTTAAGGAGATCTATTTATTGCAAGTCGAACAAATTGAGTCGTTCACAGTTTGCAATAACAGTTTTGGGTCACTCACAGTTCAAAGTAAATTTACGTGACTCCTCTTTTTGCTCACTGACTATAACAATATGTACTATACACCCTTTGGCCAACTCTCATTCTCGGAAACATGCTGCTTCCACAAAGTTATAATCTGTGTCAAACTCGTGTCATTATTTATGCTCTACCCGCGCTTGAAACACTGACTAACTGACTGACTAAAGCCCCTGTCACACCTTTGCGTATCTTAATTCCTTATAAGTTCCTTATCAAATATTTTCAATACGCAGCCGTACGCTCAATTAACGTCGAAATTGTTGATCACTTTGACTTATGTGCGACGCACATCTAGCGTACAAGTAACGAATTCAGCACATCCATTGCGTATGAGATGCGTATGAGTTGCGTATGCAGTGCACAACATTATTTTTCGGGCTGCGAATAGGTCAGTATGCAGTGCGCATGCCGAGCGTATTCCGGACGCACCCGACTTATGCCGACCGCATGACGCACTTTTGAGCGTATTCCCGCCGCATTTCCGCCGCTCGCCGTTCAGCGTGCGTTGCATCTGCGCTGCAAGTACGCTATGTATACGTCCAATACAGGCGGCTCATATGCTGACGGGGTGCGTCACGAACACATAGCGTACTCGTAACGCACTCGACCGATGCGGGACCGATGCGCTGCGTATTTATAACTTATGACCTGCGTAACAGCGTACGCAGCGTAGTTTTGTGCATGCCCAAAACTATCCTGCGTACTGGGCCCTACCATGCGTATATCTGCGTACATAAAACCTACACAAAACGATAGAGATGCATATGAGGTGCGTATTGTGCGTACGACTGCGTATGAAAAAAATGTCAATGCGCAACTCATAAGGAATTAGGATACGCAGAAGTGTGACAGGGCCCTAAGTGAATATGACTGACTTTAACGTCTTTTTTGACGTGGCCTGATTGTTGGCAGGTGGCGAGATCCGTGCGAGGCTGTTGTATTGGAGTATTCCATTCGCAATAACCGTATGCCGTTCCATGGTGTACACCAGATACATACAAAGACAGAGTGAATATCCATTTTGAATCAATTCAATAGAATACATGTAGATATTGAGCTGAGGGATAAGCTTATAAGACTTGTCTCGTCTTGTTTCAGGTGAATGAGTCTAGCACGAAATGGGTAATTCGCAAAGCCACACATCTAAGCCCTTTACACTGAAGCATGAAGAGTTGTATGCGAAATTTGAGGACGACTGGTTTGCCCAAGGAGCTTCAAGATACGCTTACCGAGGACGAATGAAGCCCACCAGATGGTGGTCGTTCAAACGCGGTGAGCAATGCGTTGTGAAACTTTACAAAGAAGAATATTGTCCCATATTAAAAGAAGACGCTTGGAAAGCGGACAATCGCGCCTCAGCAAAAGCACTCGAGATGGCTGGGCTGTTCAACAGTGAATACACCGAGAAGAGCCCTGCAACTATTGAGTTTCTCATTCCTATCATTTCCAAAGTCGAAAAGTTTGCTTCCCAAAAGCAGCTAGGAAAAGACCCTGTTCCTAAAACGGTTCGCGGATCCACAGCTGAAGATACAGAGAAAGCCGATGTGATGGTCCCAAAGGGTGCGTCGGTAGCGATTGAGCATTTCCTTCCGGGAGAGTACGTCCACTTCTTAAGCAATTCCTCTTACGTGGCCCCCAAAGTTGTTACCCTTGTTCCAGAAGCCTTTGCCCACTACTCTTACCATGCATCGAAAGGCGAGGTCCTTGTGACTGACTTACAAGGAGTTCACAATTATAAGAGCTTCACCTTCACCGATCCAGCGGTGCATAGCACAGAGAGACATGAGCAAAAGTTCGGCTACTACGGTCCAACTGATCTTGGGATATTCGGCGTGATAAAGTTCTTCCAAGGTCACACATGCAATCGCTTGTGTAAAGGGTTACTCAAACCCGACATGTCAAAAATTCCAGATTATTTGAAGGGGGATTTAGAGAAGGCCATCGAGGCTATCAGAGCAAGAAGTAATTCAACTTACACTCACGCGTTGCTGAAATCCGGTCTTACGGTCGAACGCATAAAAGAGCTGCACACCAGCATTGCCCAGGCGCTAGTGCATGTAGATGTTCAGAGTAAGCGTTACGGTTTGAGAGATAACCTTGTAAATGTGCTTTCAACGGGAACATAAAGGATCAATACGCTTTGCCGACGGCGCCTTAAACACAGAGACGTTACCGGTTAATTCGCATTCGGAATAGATAAGTCTTGCACACTTGACGGCGTGCGCGCACCAATCAGTACGCACATACAATCTAACCCCCCCCCCTCCCCGACACACTTTGTGCACTCAACCGAAAGTGATCACATCTCGTGTAAATGCAGAAGTCAATGGTTCCATATTTTGTCAAGTAAACAGTTTTTGGGTTTAATTAACCGTAAAATATCTTGAGAAATTGAAAGCTTCAACCTCGATTATTTAAAAAAAATTATACAAAATCGCTTTACATTGTTTAATTGAATGCATATAGTATGATAATATCAATACACGCAAGTGTGTATTTGCCTGCAATCGGGGATCGGGGACCCGATTTTGTTTGTACTGACTTTTAAGGAAGACCTCCCCTCTGCTTTTTTACACGATCGTAAATTGGGGACCTTCTGGAAAATGGGGACCGTATTGTCTTCTATTGTTCAATGTCCCCTATGGAATGCAGAAACAAACTGAACTTGTTTTACATGTGCCGGCGATGTGTGTTCTGAAAATGATGTAGAGGTAATACCGGCAATCCTAACTTAGGAGTATTTTTATTTCGATTGTGACCAAGTAACTTTAACATTAGCGACTTTTTGGTGCAAATTCTTCAAATGAAATGAATGTCGTGTTGTAAAACAAATATATTCTGTATTGCCGCAATAACGAATGCAGATTTTTTTTTGAAACGCATTTCAAAACTGTCCATAAAGATGCGTTCAAAGTTGAAAATGGAGTGAACTTCGAGGTTTTCACGTATCAAAACCTAAAATCTCCAATATCAATTCAACTTCCTTAAAATGATATAAAATCTAAATAAAATGTAAATTCTGTGAAATGAAATGAATGTCAATTTATGCTTACAAAATAGGCCTTCAAAGAAAAGTGTTTTTTTTGGTTTAAATAAGAGATCGGAAATATGATCCGTAGCCCATATATTTGGAATTCTAATGTTTGTGTCTCCTCCTAAATATGTAGAATTTGTGTATGTCTTTATGGCTGCTAAATGTCATCATAGTATCAGTATATCGGAGGTTCCATTCTGGTTTACATATACTTTGTTATTGTTGTGGTATCTGAACCATTGTTGGTCTATACTCTATAGTACGTTTACTGAAATGCACGTTTTAACTGCACCTGTTGGAAGGATCAGATAGTGAAATTAAACCTGTACAGTGGCGTACTGACTGGATTGACCTAAAAAATACAAATAAAAAAAAATAGCAGGCCTGATGATTCGGTCCTAACAAGACTCGCTTTAGAGGCAGTAGGCAGAATATCAAATTAAAGTCACTGACCTGCCATGTATTGGGGACCAATTGCATGTATTCCGTTTATTTTGTTTTATTTGAACACACATATGTGAAAATATATATATGCAACTTGTTTTACATGCGTTGAAAATGTCTGTTTATGGAAATGTACAGGAACCGGCAACCCTAACTGCTGAAGAAGTCAAGTTAGTCCGATTACAATTTTAATCTAGCGCTTTCTTGATTATCACCTTTAAATGATATTTGTTAAAAAAAATCTGCCATTATATTGTCTTAAAGCAAGTTTAAATCCATTGAAAGGCATCAAAATCTATATACACAAAGGCTTATATGTTGTGTAATTAAAACATATAATGTTGTGTAATTAAAACATATATGTGGAGTAAGATTTCGTATCAAAACTAAAGTCTCTATTATCGGCAGATCCGTGTTTACTGTGGCAGAGTCCTTGTAGAGATGAATTCTCTACTTGCATTGCATGATGGCTATATTTGGGTCCGTATCCGGGAACAGTGTGAACCAATGAAGTTTAACTATCAGGGTAGACTATTAACCAATTTTCTACGAGACTTATTTTGTAATGACCCCAATTATTTACCATCTGATATCTTTTACGATAACGCTGACAACAAGGGTTTGGCGGTCCGCGATATTTTTTTCCGTATTCCTTTTTTTTCTGTGCACATGCATATGGGCGTATTTCGAAGTACGTTGAGTTTCGAGTCAGGTTGTGGGACTTTACTTTCCTCCGAAAAAAAATCCTCCAAACCACATATTGGTAAGAGTAAAGAGAAGTAAAGAAGAAAAAATCAATTGGGAATCGAACTTGCGCCATCGGATTTGTAATCCAATGTTGTATCCATGACACTACAGCAGAGACTCGATCGATGTGGTAGTTTTAGGCCCTCCAGCATAATTCTATATAAACTAGCGAGCGTGTGGTATGGAAAAAATCCCTGGCGGCCCTGGAATTGTTAGCAATCATTGCACATACCCAGCGATCGACAGCGTTGTCAATTTAATACATACGTTTCTCTAATACATGGTTTCATCTGATCCAAAAAGTTTGAACTTGCAGATTGAAACTGTGTCCTGGCAAACAAATGTAAGGTTGTAAATAACAATCTGAAACTTCATGTATGTTAGCTTAGTTTATGCAATCATGTATAAGGGAAAAAAGGAAATTGAATCGGTCTTACAAAAAAAAGCCAACTAGTTTGGATTTTTTTAACAGATCTGGCGTATGGTTCGTATTCACTAATTTTGTAAGTGCTGGAACAGTGGCGCACCCAAGTGAAGGGGGGGGGGGGCGGGAGCCTTCGGGGTAATTTGTTTTTGTCCCACGATTTCACCTTGGTGATTTGTATGTGGCCTATTTTCGAGAAGTATAATAAGGGTGTAAGTGGCGCAATAGGGGTGTTAGTGGCGCCACTATTAAGTAGTCCGCCCACCCACCCCCTAAAAAAAGAGCAAAATGTGAGGCCCCCCCCCCCCAAAAAAAAATCCTCTGTGCGCCACTGTGCTGGAATCTGTAAATGTGTGTCTATTTTCGTAGTTTGTACACTTTTTGTTAATTCTTGTAAAAATAATATAAAAAAATTACAGTTTCACTCAGTATTCAAAACACTCTTGCATGAATTATATGCATATTTATATCGACAGATAAAAGATGAAAGTAAATTTTATGGAAAAAATACCAACAAGTTCAACCCGAAATATAGCAAAATAATGTTATTTTTTTTAAATTAAATTAATCTTTAATAAAAAAAAGGATATCTGTACATTTTAAATTTCGTTCACGTCTGTCAGTGTCTGTTTGCAGTATTCTATACTATATGTATATCTTCCTCGTTCGGCGTTACTACTTAAAATTGATCTATAATTATTTGGATTGAAATCCCTAAGCGGTGACTTTACATATTAGGTAATTAAAGAAAATGACCAAACATTTTTCTAAAGGCGTGTCTTGTCAATTAATCGTATACAGTTCATGGTCATTAGCATAGATTATTGATTTTTGATTTATTTACTACCCTTGTTAAATCCTCACGAATTTACTTTCGTCATAACACTAAAATATAAGGTAATATAACAATTAACAACAGAGCTAGACAGGGTTTTTTTTAGGTCTTGTAATTTAGGTTATCTATATTACACAGTTGTCCACAGTTGACCCGCGGATTGTGACGTCAGGCCACCATCAGCGTTGACCTTTTTCTTCTGGCTTCCTATTGGCTAGTTTTTTTGGTCTGCCGTTACTAGGCTACCTTTGACCCTTTAATGTCATTAGCTCTTTGATATGTTCTTTTTATAAGAATCGAAGTCAAAGTAAACAGAGATTTCCCCATATTCTTTACTAAATGGCATAATAACTAACAGACTGATGCACAAAGTCCAATTACCGAACTTCATAGATACTCCGTATGTAACTTATCTATACCAATATTTGCAATCACTGTATTTTATGTACTCAAGTCTTCGAGCGCACCTTCAGTTAATTGGCATCTCTGGTATGATTAAAAACAAACTACTCAAAATGCCTTTCACCTTTAACAAAAGCTAATTAAGTTTTATCACCTTTTAAACTCGGCCGTCCGATATAATGGTTTCATCAACCAGTAATTGCAATCATCTGATTTTCTATTATGTATACAAGTTTATAGTTGGAGTAAATTTGTAACTTTGGAAAGGTAAAAACAACCGACACAAAAATGTGATCGTTGCCAGAGAAATTTAAGTTCACAGCGAGCACATTTCTTTCATGCTTTTCAAACCTGTTAGTATTTAAAAGTTCACAGCGAGCACATTTCTTTCATGCTTTTCAAACCTGTTAGTATTTAAAAGTATTGTATTAGAAATAATTGTTATATTGTAACCTAACCTTCAACTTGCTATAATGAATGAACATGTTTAATTAACCCTAAACGATCAGTGTAAATTAATGTTACATTAAAGTAGTGGCATATTTAGGAGCAAAACAAAGGTATGAACATAAAAAATATGTTGAATTCGTTTGTTGTTTATTTAAAAAATATTCAAAAGTGACATTACGCGCCGTGGAAAACAATATAGGCCTATATGTAATAGCATGGTGGCTGTAGGGAAAAAATGTTGCAACCTGACTTCACTTTTTCCTTCATATATCATTTCAGTGAAGGTCAGTCATTGCAAACATGATGATAAGACATGGGACTGAGAAACATTTCCAATTTTGTTAGGAAATAATTCTTCTTGACTCTCCGTAGACTTTGTACACAACCGCTGAAGTGGCGTCAGGTTGCAACATTTTTTTCCGCTGTAGGTCACGTAGCAATGTGTAGCTCGATCAGGACCCAATTTTTCGGCTGTGTTTCCACTACATTTCCCGCTTACGGTAATCATTCTGTGCTTACAGCGTTAAACATGTGTCACTGATGGGACTCTGATAAGCATAGGAATAGAGAAAAATTCTTCACCATTTCGTAAAATGAGTTAACTGTAAGCACTGTATTTTATTCTTTGTATGGCTAAAACCTATTCTTTACATATATAAAAAGCAGTTTGTCTGCAGGGTGTTCATGATTGGAGGGAAAAGCCTGGAGTTTACATTGGGCAAACTTGACAACCCATTGTTTCCCCACTTGTTTTATTCTGGGTATTTACGCTGCATCTCTTATCAGCCCGTTTAAGCCAGAATTAGTTTTTCACTATGATGGACCGACAAAGTCCAATCACTGAACTTTTGACATGAAACTTATTTCATAACCAAAAAAACCCCTGTATTTCCCCATCAAGCTATTTTTACCTTTAAGAAAGTTCGTCCAATTACATGTGAACGCGCATCACCAGTAACTGTTGTGTGTGGCGCCCTCTGGGCGGCTAAAAGCCAATTTAATGATGACGCGTTTGTCATTATTATAAAGCATAAAGCTCGTTCGCTCTCTTAATAAAGTCAGAGAATGTGACATCATTCAAACCAAAGTGTCATTTTCCACCGATGCAACATTCAGTCGGAAACCTTACCATGAGACTTGCGAGCGCTATAGCAACTGAAGGTGTTAAGAGCAAAATTACTGTCGATAAGCTTGATAAAATAATGTATAGCATTTCCAACTGAACAAATGTCTCTTAACAATGAGAATGTGAATAATGGCTGCCTTGATCCGTCGAAAACTTGCCAATCCCTCGTATATAATCATATTGGATAAATATGAAAGGTAAACATAAATGAGGAGCAATGGGATTGTACAGGGTTAAAATGAAATGTGTATACCAATTTTTAAAGAAAAATCACTCCTGCCATCTCGATCTCTGTCTGTAACAAAAGTGAAGATTCAGCCTAAAATCAGGCTAACGTTTCACCGAGCAAAATGAGCCAATAAGAACTTTTCATATTGGCTAACACTTCTTATTTGAATTGCATATGAAGTCTCTCTCTGGTATACTTGAAGAGGATTATGGAGTTCAGAGGTACAATGTTGGGAAACTGAGTGGGGCGATCCAGTTGATTAAACCAGAGAACATTGCATGTGAAACTTGAGCTAAGTGTGAAATGAATACATTTAGTTGCTGAGCAAAAGGCATTCTATCATGGTACTGATGATAACATGAATTAATTTAAAAATGATTTTGATTCATTTTGCTCGGCGGTACGCAAAACATTTGTATTATCAACTGGAAACGCGTGGGCCGACTTACTACATCTATCGCCGAAATCTTGGTAAAGGCAAAATCACTCACGCGCACATATTATTGTTATTGGATCATCCTGCCAATTGAGGGCGCCATTTACGTCTTTGTAAATTGGCGCCCCGCGAAAGCATTGCGCGGTGTCGACTCATCAGAACACATGGGAATTTATACCGAAAAGTACGCTGTTTGCGACTCACTTTGAGACTACGGTTAAAGTCTAGGACATCGCATCAAGACTGGTGAGTACAAAGTTCAATTTCATAATAGTTGCAGGAACATGGGGACTTAGGACGTGAACAAAATTGACAGCATATAGCGGCTACAGGTAGACAACTTTACCGTGTACGTACGTGTAGTCCTACTAGGTTTAAAATATGTATTGCATGCAGCGTTGCCAGACCTCTTTCTTGACAAGCTTCAATTTCTTCATTCACACACTGACACTGTTACCTTAATAATGCTTGCTGTTGGACCTTGTGAGCAATTTTGTTGTTATAAAACGATAAATTTGGGCACAAAATCAGTAGAGGTACCTCAGCTGATTTTGTGCCCAATTTCCGGACAATCCATGTAGCACACGTGTTCTAACGTGGTGCACTAGAGCAAAACAAACACGTCTGATGTGAACATTTAAACATTTCTTGAAATTCACTTAACAAATGATAATAAGGCACTATTATCTCCCCTCATCCAACTTCATGAATGTCAGAATTTATTTTTAGAATTATTTTGGGCACATTTTAAAATGACGGTGTTGTCGTCATATTGTTGTCATTGTTGTCGTCGTTGTTCTTGTGATTGTTGTTGTCGTTGTTGTCATTGTTTATGTTACGTAAATTTGTACCTGATTTTACTTTACTGAACATATAAAGCAGCTAAAATACTAGGAAAGTTCATAATTATGGATGTACATTGAATTGAAAATCCATAAGTCAGTGTAAATTTCAGTCGCATAATATATAGCTACAGTTTCTTAAGATGTCAGGAAAAAAGTACATGAAAAAAAAATGGAAAATAAGACAAAATATTGATGAAGTGCGTGTCTCTTAAATTATTTTTGCACAGTTCATGCATCGTTTGCGTTCAACGTATTATGGTGGGTTATGTTCATCAGACTACCGATGTAAACTAACACATTAGGATTTATAACAGCAAAGTTCGGGGTCTTTTAATATCTTTGTATCGCACAGAAGTGGATATTTGACAAATACGCTACACGGGGTTTTCCATAATGCTAAAAACGGCGAGGCGCGATTGTAACGTCATACTACTATCAGTGTTGACATTTTTCCTCTATTGGCTAGCCTAGCTGCTGTTACTAGGCTAACTTTGAGCCTGCCATCAACTCTAGTTGTTTTAGTTGTCAAAACTTCTTTCCTTAGGTTCAAAGTCAAACTGAACAGGGATTTTCCACCTTTTAACAGATGACATCGTATTCAAATAATTATGAAGTGCAAATACACCTGTGTTGTGATTCACTTTGATCTTGCCCAGTCAATAGTTGGGACTACTATATTGTTTGTTTTATGGAAATGTATTATATTTACAAATATTCGTATGGAGAAACCTATTTCTATTACACAATTATTAGTATATTAGTAATATAAGTATTGTAAGTTTGGTTTACCACAGACCTGACAAAACATACGAGGAGCATTGGTTAAAGTTAGATTTTCATGTAAAATACAGCGATAACTATAAGCGTTAATTTAAAGTTGAAAGTAGCTTATAACGAAATATTTCATACTTTCACAAAACGTCTTGAATTCTACATTTGGTAATTCAATATTCTGGATGGTGTACATACTCGATTTTTGTGTTGAATGGATAAGTTCATCGTACAGGGTGAGTCAAAAGACAAGTGACCGAGTTAGATAATAAAATGGTAACGTAACATAGGAATACAACTAAATGTTATTGACTAATAACTGTGAAGATTTCAGGTAATTTGGTTTCTATATTCACAAGTTATTTCCTATTTACCAATACGCATTGATGAATACCTTTAAAATACAAAGAACCGTGGTGATTTTCCTACCTCCAGGAATGAACCAAAAACTTAAAAACAAAACCAGACAAACAATCGCTGTCATCATTTCAGGAAAAAGACTTGATTTGTTCCTCATGTACAGATCACGAAATCTGATGGTAAAATAATGTTTCAGTCCGGACTCAAGTTATTTAACTAACTTGAATTTAAACATATTTCACGTGTATTTGAATGCCTTTTGTTTTGAATGAAAATCACTGTGAGCATTGCTCCTATCGATCATTTGATACCGGTTGCCCACTTTTTGGACCAAAAATGATAGCCTAATACATCCCCTGCAGTATTAAATACACAACGAAACAAAACTATTACACATTTAAGCTTGTCCAAAGATGTCTCCAAATAGGCATATACGTTTGTGCTTGGCATGCACATGTGGATATAGCCTATTATATCTTGATTTCAGCAGCACAAAATTCAATGCATTATTACTACACTAAAACACAATACATCGACGAGCACTTCTGCTGTGTAATACATTTGCAAACCACAGCTATAAATAGCTCAACTCCTCATACGTCCGCTCAACGAACTTTGCCCCATCATCATCGTTTGTCACAAAACACGCCATACGTCTGGTAAACGTTGTAGTTAATTTGTAACCTTAGAGGAATTACAACGATCTACCAAAACAATTATTGACAGAGAAAATGAGTTTCATCATTAACATTATAAACTAATATGTAACAAGTGCCAGAAAGAGGTGTTGCTGTTGAAAAAGTTTCAAATAGACGAGCTGCAATTAAAAAGTACGTTTCAAGAAAACGTTTGAATATTACAATTAATCAAACAAGGACAAACTATTGGTAAAGAGAGTTTCTCGAAAATTATTTTTATGCAGTTTAATGGTCGTTTGCCATTAAATACATTTCAAGCTTCTTTCATTTTTGTAAAACTAAAATTCAAACTGAACAGGGATGTAAATATATCAAGACAAGTATTTGAATACGAAGAAAAAAATATACCGTAGACTTGTGATTCACTTTTGTGCCGAGCTAATAATTGACACAAATTAAATATTTTAGGTAAATAAGTTTTAAAATTTATTGCAATTTTTTTTTAGTATTTTAATTATTAGTTTTGTTTTACCAATATACCCGACAAAAAGCAGTTACTAAAGTTAAAAATATTAACCCTACAACGCACAGACTCTTTTTTAAACGTATGCACGAAGGGGCGCACGCGGAAGGCGTTTTATATTGGGGTGAATTAACTGTGTTTGGGGCACAAATCGTTTTCTAACGATCTGAACAGATAAATAGAAGCCTATAATTACCCGGAGGGTATTACTGGATCAGGATTGACTCCAGATGTTGTTCACATTTTAGTCCCTGGGCCAGACAAAGGAAGACAAACAGTTTATTGATATAGAGATAAGCAAATGGCTGGCTATACCATTCTTATCCTTGAGGTATACACTAAGGTTGTTGTGTACAAGTCAATGGCTGTTGGGAGAGACCTTTTTTGGTTAGGGTCGAAACCGGTGAATGAACTCCAGGGGGAAAACTGTTTAGCCACTCTTTTAAAAAAAATTGCACCATGAAAGATGTTGACGTAATTATTAAAGTAGTAATTTTGGACTCACGCTTGCCCCCCTTCTTAACTTGTCCCAGGGTTAAACATTAACAATAGATATATAAATAACGTTATCGTAATGTTGAAAGAATAATAACACATTTCATGCTTTGACAAAACGACTTAAATGTCATCTATTGTGTTTCATGTCAAGCGTAATAAGGACATTCTTCAAATTTTGATCACGCTTTAAAGTTTAGTTTTGATTGATACTACAGGTTGTCCCCTTCCCAAGAAAAAGTCTGATACTATTTATATAGGTATATTGCAGTGTGACTTTTTGAATATTTTCAAGATATAGGCTGCATCCGAATCAGCTGTCTAGAGCAAGGTCTAGGTCTGCGCCCATTGAAAATACGCGTGAACGCGCTGACAATAGACGTAGCCGTAGCTCTGGAAGCCCGTTTCGGACACAGCCTTACCTCTGAAAATCAGATTTACCTTACAACCGTACAAATCTTTATTTCATTCAAATCGATGCTTTGGAACGAAAGCTGTGCTTCATCGAACTCAAGGGTTGAAATCGCTTTGGGCCACTTTCCTTGAAAGTGAGAAAACGCAGTTAGAGAAACAAACAGAGGATTATTTCCTTTGTTCAAGAGTAACATGTGACTTATTTTACCGACTTCCATCTGTAAACACACAAAAAATGGCTCAAGTAGTTTTACAAGTCCCGTATTGTGATTGATGATCTTCTGAACAAAACATGCGAATAAAACCAACTAAAAAGCATTTGGATGACAAATTATTCTTCTCAACAATACGTTAGACACGGTTGTGAATTCTACCTCCACCTCTGTAAATACATGCCCTTTTCGACTGTTTTTTTTGTGGGACAACCAAGCCCTGAATTCGCAAAACAACCCGTTTGAAGACGTCTCATGGAAATTCGTGCAAATGCGTTGTTGATCTCCCCGGTGTGAGTGCTCTTGCTTGTCTACGGACACGTGAAGTCACGTCCGCCGGGTCCAGCTTCTGAAACCCCTCGCATAGAGCACAGCATGTGTGGTTCTCGAAGAACTTGAGTATGCCGACATCTCCCAGGTCTGCGGAACCGTAGTTGCCGGGGTCGATATGGCTATGGATAGCGGGGTCGGTGAACACGTAGCCTCGTTCCCCGCGCACTCCTTTCAGATCGCACACCAGGATCTGTCCGTTGGAAGCTTGGTAGGTAAAGTGACTGAATGCTGCTGATACGGTGTCCTGGACCTCCTCGTCTTGGTATGCGGTGTTGCTCAGGAAATGGATGAACTCACCCTCGAGGTAATTCTCGATCACTACGCTGTCCCCCTTAGGAATCATCACCGAAGAGGAAACCCTCTCGTCCGCTTCCTTGCCTTTGACTCTCTTAGGGATCCGAACAAATCCCAGGAACCTGAAGCCGGCCGAGGAATTGATCCTTGCGATCTCAAGCTTGGTGAATTCGATGGAGTAGCCGTTTATCATGTAGGTGCTGTTGAACAGCTTGGCCATCTCCTGAGCTCTGTCCGTAGCCCGGATATCAGCTCTGTAGGACATCTCTCCCAGCCTAACGGACCACTGTTCTTTGTAGATTTTCACCACACACCTACCCATCATATGCCTTTCGCCCTGGTAGGTGCCCCGGTAGACTCGTCTTGAACGGCCCTCAGCAAACCAGTCGTTCTCGAACACCACCCACCCACCCCTTCCCTCGATAGGGAGGGATGTGTTGCTTTGGTTATTGCCCATCCTGTCGCTCAGATTGTACCTGAAATTATCCAATAAATAGGTCCCATAAGAAGGCAGAGATTGTACATCTTGTACAAAAACGTATCGATGGATGGTCGATATATGTATCACTTATTCGCATAATTTGTGTAAGTACAAAGACGTTCATTTGAAATAATAATCTCTCATGTTAAAGCTTGCCTGGCCTGTCGTACTGGTTTATCATTGGAAGTCTTTAGTTAATTTGCAACGAGTCATATGCATAAAAGTAAAACTCACGGTTTTCTCGAGATTCTAAGCTGAAACGTTGACGCCCGTTACAGCAATTTAACAATACTGTGCAGATGCAGAGGTGTGAACCTTATGTCCGGTTTCCCAAAGAATGAAGCAGAATATTCATCGAAAATGTGAGCTCTTTTATTAAGTATCAATCCGCTCCACACAGGGCGTGGCTTTTCCAGTTTTGTTTTGTTATATATGTTGTTTGTTTTATATGCCTTTCGATTTCTGTGAAAGTCGTTTTCGTTGCAAGGGTTTTGGATAATGTTGGTATTATATTTGAATTGCAAGCCAAGTTGTCCTTCAGTGCTAAAGCATCATCGCACGTCATTGTGAAACATTTATTGTAATGTATGACAGGAACTCTATGGAACTATATCATTACTTGAACGCGCATTGATATTCAATTAAGTGATGACGTCATACCATGGGAGCATAATAAATAACTACGGCAGCTTTCGTATCATTGTTGACATAATATGTTACCAAAATAAACCACGCAGATACACTACATGTAAATTTGCAATTCTGTATAGTTCACTCTAGCCAGGGCCAATTATAAAGTCAATCCAGTGATGATGTTAATTAACCACATGTCGAAAAACAGATCCGTTCGTTTTCTTATTAAAGCCCGAGTCCATCATTTGCAGCTATCCAAAAAAGTAACTGGCGTAATTATTGTTGAAAAACATACTGGTTGAAAGATAGCAAGGGGACTAAACTCCCTGTGAAATTATCCTTTCTGGCAAGCTCTCATTTTGAAGAAATCAACGAAAGAAGGCATTTCCAACGGTGCTTCTTAAGAAGCACCGTAGGAAAATTTAAATTAGTTGTTCGTTTTGTTATTCGGCGCAGCGCGCACAAGCATTGGAACGACGCACAGGCGCGCGCGGTTGCTATAATTCGTTGGATCAGTGCGCAACATCGCGTAAAGCTGCAATTCAAAACAATCCGAAACATGATTTAGCACTTTTGATTTTAAATTGAGATCCTAGAATGCTGTTTTTCTCGGAATATGAAGCTGAAGCTGAGCTGAAACGTCATCAAGTAAGTTGTTCAGTATCCTTCATTAGATTTTGAACACTTTTGTTGCTTCAAACGAACAAAATGCACTAAATACAAATGATGGACTATAGCTTTATTAAATAACTAGGTCATCTTTTGTTTGGCGGACTAGCTACACATACAAGCTTTATTTGCCCGAACCGATAACTAATATTCAAAGTTGAGTGGAATAGCTAGCTATCGCGAAATGGCTTGTTGCCGCAAACCTAATTCCCACGATTCATTTCTTTGAGGATATCTTGCTTGCTGTATTATACACTCCGACAGGCATTGTATCAGAGGTTGGAGGTCACTACGACCCACTGATGGTCAAGTGCAGCAGTTTAGTTGGGGAGTGGGTGAGTGAGTGAGTGAGTGAGTGAGTGAGTGAGCGAGTAAGCGAGCGAGTGAGGACTACGCGTTTGAAAGTTAATTGTGAAATGCAATCTTCCTCCACAATTACTGCATTATGAATTGATGGAAACGAATTAAGCAGACCACATCACACCGCGTATAACACAAACACACGAAAGCATGCGCATTTTCTGAACGAGCAAATGATCAAGAATCGTGCTGCTTGACGCCACGGGAGCGAGGTTGGAATGTAATTATGCATGAATCACTCCTATAAAGCACCGACATTTCAACCGACCTGTCTGTTGCACATCGGGGGCGCTGTTAATATATCATTTGGGCTACAAACACATGTTTTTATCGAATATATCTGAGTTTTTTTTTTTCTTAAATCAAATATAAAGTAGCAAACTGCATCACTAGCTGGATAAATTTTAGGCCTATACACCGATTCCGTAAAAAAAACCTACTTTGTAGTTAGACTGACACATGTGATGTAATGACGGCATGTATCGAAGCAATGGAAAC
Source organism: Patiria miniata (assembly GCF_015706575.1). Taxonomy (NCBI): domain Eukaryota; kingdom Metazoa; phylum Echinodermata; class Asteroidea; order Valvatida; family Asterinidae; genus Patiria; species Patiria miniata. The sequence continues at coordinate 11,649,444 of NW_024037064.1, read as the reverse complement.
ATGTTGCCGGTATAACATATCGTATAAGGTGGTAATTATACTGATTTCGTTTTGGCAATGTGTAGTTTTTATTTGAAATTGTTATAATTCATTGTATGAAGAAGCCGTTCGCAGAAAGTTTAAAAAACCTATCATTTATGTGTGGGCTAATCTTATATTAATCCTGTGTATGTTGATGTTTCTTTTAAGCTGTAACTTAAGTTTCAGTCACTTGAGGCGTTTTGAAATAGATTTCGAATCATAATTGTTACATGGAGCCTTTGTTAACACGTTACTAAGTTTTCATGGTCAGTGTTCATATCTCGTGTTTTTATGTAGTTGAGTCGTGTCCTTCTTTATCCAATCCCTTTAGTAGCGGTTGGGGGGGGGGGGCTGCACAACTCCCAATTTAGTTTTGACCTTAGGTGAGGAATTTAGTAAAATTGGGCTCACAAATATTGAAAACTGAAGTTTCTAATTGTATTCACAAAACTGTCCGAGGGCAAAGCCAAGAACGCCCTTAGCAAAGATTTCTTTTATACAGCTTCACTCAACCCCCTCACATCTTCATATCAACAGTCCCTCCCCGTTTCCTAAAGGCTCATTCCACCCTGCCCTTCCCTTTTGAGAGATTTTTGTCATCAAGTCTCTCCTTACAAACGTTTGTATCCGTCTTCTTTGTATATACAGGGTGGGTCAGAATGTTTTAGATTGGTGGCTGTGGTGAGAAGTTATGCCATTTTCACTTAAGTGGCTCATTTTCCAGTCTACACAGGGAATTAATTTGCCTTTTTAAAATCTGTCATCAATAACTTCAAGATTCCACGAGATGAATCAGATGATCTGTTATTTGAAAGAAATTCACGGCAAGCAACGCAAACCGAACTGCAAAAGTGTTTTGCTATAGATGTGAATTATGTCTTTATGAGAGCCAATTAAACTCTCAAATCTTATACGCATTCAACTATTTATTATTTTATTTTATTGAGGAAGAATATTAACATCTGTGAAATGCAGTTACATCAGCACGCGATTTTAACCAATTTGTTGAACCATGGAATCGTGGTTAGATTGCGTTAGAATGGATAGTGCTGCAATGGATATGGATATCCATGAAACTTTTACCAAACATATCTAAAATACCAGCCTCTATCAAATCTCTTTTTCTTTCTTTCTTTTTTCTTTTATTTGGGTCCAGATTATTCTGGCTCACCCTGTAATATAGAGTGGCAAATTAAAAATATAACAGGTGGTATATTGGTCGATTGAAACATGTACATGTATGAGCATTGTATTATATCAAAGCCCCACTGGAACGTTTGCTCTTTGGTGAGTGTATTTTTTGTTCCCGGATCTATCATCCGGCCATATTTTCATGGGAAAATGAAAGACCAGGCCTATCCTAACTATTGCTTGGTGATGGTGCTCCTTTTAGGATGGTGCGTGTAGCAGTGCGCCATCTGCAAATAAAAAAGTTCACTATTTACCAAACCACCGGTACTCAAAATCTTTATCTCAGTTGGTAGAAACCCGGACATGCATAACTGTCCATCAAACGGATTAAAGTCCACAAATCTGCGCTGCCAAGAAACCACGGATATTAGCGAAATTCCAAGATTATTGGTACACATTGTATTAAAATGTGTACATTTTATTACACTACTTTTAGAGGGGTGCATTAAATAATAGGTGCATTCCTGTGCTTGAACCTGTTGATAAAACTTCAACAATCTCTAATGAAAAGGTGGCGAATTCATTAAACATGTTGTCGTTTATGTTTGTATCCGGGAAGAAGCTGTCTCCGTGTTCAATTTCTAAGTAACAGGTGTTCGAAATGCTACCCCTCCTGTGATAAATGGTTCCCCTTCAGTTACTAGAGAAACTTTGAATTGCTCCCGATAAATCCGGGTTAATTGATAACATGGTAGTTTATCCAGTTTATATAAATGGATCAGAATTCCGAAACTGTCAAAAGCAGAAATCGTGCACGACGCAGCGCCATGTCCCGTCCGTCTACAATCATGGGTGGTTTGCTTATTAAAGCCCTTCTTGTTGCAGTCTTTTTTCAAGGATGCCACTTCGGGGAGGTCCGATCATCCCCATTCAGAGGGTTGACTTCATCTATGAAAGCGACTGAAAACGAGTCTCCGGTCAGTGTATATACGATATGAAATACCGTGTATTGTATAGTAAACATTTTTTCACCCAGTTTGATCTCGATACCCTATTGTATTCTGGTGTTGAGACACATCACACAAAATATTGTCGGGACAGGCAAGCCCGACGTACATGGCTATTTTATATAATTTGAACTAAAACATTCCACTATATAATACATTCATTTATCGGGACAATATGAATTTTCGCAAAATGTACTCTAGAACAAAAACTACTAGGCCTACATCGGATTGGGCGATCTTGGTATCATTTTTCTTTTAATTTTTTTTAGGGGGCACACCGTTAAAATAGATTTGAGTAATTCATGGTGAGTAAAATAAAACCAACGAAACCGAAATTTTGGGTCTATTGTTTTAGTGAAATTTTGCATGTAGCACTTTCAAAATTATAGGAGAGTAGGAAGAGGAGATATGAGATCCCAATTCATAAGCTTTCTTTTAATACAAGAATCATCATCACTCATGTACTTTAAGTTTTCGTTTTGCTGAAAGAACACTACCTTTTTGTGATCCGTGCACAAAACTTTAAAACGATGGTTATATTTAAAATCCCGTAACTCAAAAATGAATTGAACGATTATTGTACTAAAAGAAAGCTTATGAATTGGGTTTTCATATACTAGATTTTGAATGAACTACAGGTACACCTAGATCTTCAATAAAATAATGGTCCCGACATTTGGATTCCGCTTTTTTTTTTAACAACCCTGTACTGTAAGCACGGTGTCAAGTGGTAAAGCTGTTTATGAACGTTAGCTGCAGGCCTTTGGTTTAAGTCCTACCCAGTAAGTTTTGTTTTTCTACTAAACCCTTAAACAGCTGTATTGGTAACACAAATTTGTCTGTAGACATTCGCCAGAAGAGGGCTTCATCAATAACTAATATTTAAACATTCCTTTCACAGGACAATGTTACTCTTTCAGTTGATGAGCCTGATGAACAATTACCCGCTATTAAGTCACTGTAGTGCTCAGACTCTGGTAAGCTTCTGTCTTCCTTCATTTCAGATTATTAATTTTGTCAGTTGCCTCATGCACCAAACTACGGGCTATAGTTAAAACATCCATAATTTACGCTTTCACACTAGCCAGTTACACCCTAGTTCATTCACTCCTCAGTATGAAAACAATAGGTGTCTTTTATTGAAATGCTTGGCAGGCACCTCAAATCAGCTAGGAGGCTGGATTCGAACCCATACCCTGCACAACCAGTGGCGTTGCTATGGGGGGGGGGGGGCCGCACGCCCCCATGAATGCCCCCCCCCCCCCCCCCCCCCCCCCCCCCCCCCCCCCCCCCAGTCGACCCACTGGAAATTTGGCAATCGGAGAAAATCAGGATACTATTGTCGGCGAGTTTAACATATAAAGTGACTTTTTTACATGTTTTTTTTTTTTTTGTGAGTTCAAAACCCTTTAGCATCTACCCTTTAGCACGGATGACTTCCAGCCGCCCTCGGCCCCCCCCCCATGCGATTCCCCCCCCCCCCACGACATTCGCATGGGGTGTACGCTATGGCAATTTTGGACTTGAGATGAAAAATAACATGAGAACAAAATATAAAATTAGAAAAAAAATGAATTCCAGCGTAATGATATTCGGACTTTATTTCCCTTTTTTAAAAAAGGGTACACAACAGTTCCTCGAACCGACACCGCGAGGATCCCTCTTGGTCCAAAATTACGACCTTACCAACTGAGCTTTTGCAATGCTTGGTAAATGTTGGGGGGAAAATACATATATACCTCCGTACATATCATAAAAGTATCGTAGAGAGCGCTCAACAACCTGGATTTAGTTTGGGAATAGAAAATTCGTCCCGGATGAGAACCCTGGCTATGTCACTGTGCACAATTACTCTTGTATAGTGAGACTAGACCACACACTCTATACTGCAAAACGCTCACTATATCTATCACAGAACCTGGCTAAGGCTTGTGGCAAGGTAATGTTTGCAATAACAGGGCGAGGGGAAAAAAGGAAACCCAAAAGTCATGACATACGCTTAAAAGAAGTCATGTATAGCACTTTCAAAATTTGGGACATGAAAGCCGAATTAACAAGCTTTGTTTTAGTACACTTAATCATTTAAGCCGCTCATGTACTGTACTGGAATCAGTCAAGTTCCGGAACGTTGAACAAAAATACCGTTTTAATGTGTTTTTTTTTCCCACGGATCAAAAAAGAAGTGTTATTGCAGCAAACCTAAAACGATTCACACAGATGTATGTGAAGTGTTTTCGTTTTGCTGAAATAACTCTTACTTTTTTTCCATGGACAGAACTTTAAAACGGTATTTTTGTTTTAAACATCCGTAACTTGAAAAGTACATATTGCGGTTTGAATGATTCTTGTACTAAAACATGCATATTAATTGTCCTTTCATTCCCCAGATTTTGAAAGTGCTATGCAGAGCTTCTTTAAAAAAAAATTGTTCAAACATTTGGGTCCCTTTTTTTAATCACCCTGTATGCATGCCGGTAATTAAGATTTGTAATTTATATTCCTCATAAAGCCTCGTTGGTGATGGGCATGATCTGTTTATACCCCCATTTCCCCCCGCCCCATATTTACGCCCCTGTCAGCCTCGAACAGACATTGCACAAGTTAACAAACTCGCCCATTTCCATATATTTGTGTGATACTAATTTTGATCTCTGTTGGCCTAGTATCCCCTCCTGTCATTATGGAGACTTGGCCCGATCCAGCAGTCACCAGAATTCCTACCTTTTCCAAATGGACCTTTCATTTCAAATTCAACCAAAGTGTGAGTATGAAGACTGAAAAAAATATTTATTCATATACAGAATTTAAAGATTGTAGGAATGAAGTACTTTTTGATATAGCAGCATGTAATGTGCGTCAGTAAGATGTAATCCCGTTTGTATTAACGTTACAATGGGCGTAAAAACAGTGTTTATAATCGCACTTTGATTATCGCATCATAGTCGGGTAGATTGGTGCACAATTTGATGGCATTCTTCATTGATGATAAAAGCATGAAATTTGGTACACTGAGAGAGTATGTCATGGGAAAGATATTTAGCTGTAGGGCCATCGCAGATTTGTCCTTTTAGAACGAATCATAAATAACATGCAATGACTGTCATTTTAACAATTTAGAAAAGTGGTTGTTATTCTGTGATATTTTCTTCATATGACAAATCTGCGATGGCCCTTTCGAGTACCGAAGTATGACGTCATTTGGAACCAGAAAGTGTAGTGCAAACACGCTCTATGATTGCAAACGAATGGAAACGCGCGCGTGTTGTTTCGCGGTCTGAATCACGCGCTAATGTATTACCATTGATCTCCATATTACACACACAATTTGTGGGCGTGATGTATTCATTCGGTACTCCATATTATACAAATATTGAGTGGCTCATAGTGACATGGGAGGAATATTATCGCAAGGTAAAATCTGGATTTTCCATTTCACGAGGCGAAGCCAAGTAAACTGGAAAAGTCCAGATTTTACTTCACAATACAATATATATATATAACAATATATCACTTCACAATATAAAGCCACTCAATATTTGTTTTATAACTGACATATAGATCCTTGTCATTTGATATACTTTACACATCAACTGTATGTTATAATTGTATGCTCCAGATGGCATATGCATTGTGGGCCGGGTAGAGCATGCTGGGATATGATACAGTGTGGCCGTTGTTGTTATGTTTAGATTCCAATCACTACCAGAATAAATCAGAAATCATATCAATCAGACGATAGAAATCACTCAAATCTTGTAGTAATTCGAACTTTTATTTGTGTAACTGCTGTTACACTGGCGTAGTCGGCAGGATTGCTGCTCGAAACGGGTGATTTTTGTGGATTTCACATCGTATGTGACAGATCACCGATCGCAAACGCCGGACGCCGGGGGTGAGTGCCGTTGATTCGTGGCCACTAAACAACAACATTAACTGTTGATTCGGGTTTTCATGCTTCGTACATCCTTTTGGAATTTCACAAAGATATATAAACACTTAGTCAATCCTGTTTTCAAGATAGGACAGTCAGCTGAATAAATGGTGTGTTTGAGCCGTTTTACTGCAGATTATATAGCAAAACTGTGTGCCATAAATCTCATCGATGTAAGCGAGGTCAAGTCAAAGCAAGAGCGCATTGAAAGCCTATGTGGACTGCCCAATATGAAGGAACTGGTGGATGAAAGCCACCCAGTTCGTCCAGCTCCTGTTCAACCTGATTTGGGACAGATTTTAGAGAAGTTGGAGTCCATGCGCAAGGCTGAAAGCAAGGCTCTTTGTGAGTCTCTCTTGAAAGCTATGACTGTTGCAACCAAATCATCCATTTCATCATTAACTCTCTGCCGACGATGACATCACATGTTATCTCTCCACTTTTAAACGCATGGCTGCTGCAGAATAGAAACCGCATTCCATGCTCTCACTGATAGTATGGAACAAGAAATAGTGGAGCTGCTTAGGTCCATTTTTGGCCAAAATCGTGCACTTTGTGGTAAAAGCATGAAACTTGGCAGGTGGGGTCAAAATGGGCTAGAAATCATTTTTAGATCGGGACCCATCCTGGATCTTGCCCATTTTGGGGGCGGAGCTTGATTTTTTTTTAAATACAAACTCATAAAAAACTGTATTTAACATCCATTTTTCTTGTTTTTTCTATGCTTTGAAATAAACTTAAACATAAAATATGACATTCTAGCATTCTAACACCAGTTATGTTCCACTCATTTTATGGGCGTGGCCTAAATGTACAAAGAGGCGGTATATATTAGCAGTTTGGTTCTAATATGGAAAACATCATTCGGTTTGGTAGTACAATCCTGAAAATTAGCAGGTCCAGTTAAAATGGGCTGAAAATAATTGTAAGAGGTGAACGCATCTTGAATCTTGCCCATTTGGGGGGCGGAGCTTGATTTTTCAAAAGGGGAGTGCAAAAAATAAAAACTCATAAAAACTGTATTTAACATCCATTTTCCTTTGTTCTTCATGCTTGAAATAAACTTAGACATAAGAAATAACAAGTTCTAACATCCTAACACTTGTTATTTTAACCCTTTTGTGGGCGTGGCCTCATTTTGGCCAAAATATGTAAAGGAGGTGGTATATTAGAGCAGCTTGATTCAAACGAGGGAAAATCATCACTTTTGCAAGAATTTTGCCACAAGCCTATTAGAAGTGGAGCTACATTTTAAAGTAGGGGGCTGAATATTCGCAAAGAAAGATTCAATTTATTTGGTCTACAGACTCAAAGTGGTTTTATGTCCTTAATGTAAATGCAGCGTATGCGTACATATTCAAGCAATTGCCAAGAGACTTCCTTTATTTGCATGTGGATTCTCTTTTCATTGATAGGACCACAGTCATACTCGAATTGCTGTTGCCCCCTCCCTCCCCCATTTGCATTTCCTATATTTTCGCGCGATTTTTCTAAAATTCAGCAGGAATGTTGGTTGACCAGTACTTGAAATGATGCCATTTTGGTAGATACCATATTATAAATGGTGAAAAACACCTTTTTAAGCTCTTGCAGGAGCTTCTACATGTCAGTTGCTGGTTGGTCAGTCTGTCTGTCTGTCTGTCTTGTGTGTCTGTCCTCAAAATATGAAAAAAAAAAAACAAGCACCAAACTACCAAATTTTAATTAAAAAAACAAAACAAAGCAAACAAAATAAATAAATACTTTTAAAAAATTGTACCGTATAACGCGATCACCATTCTGAAATGATTATATTTTTTTTTTTTTACTGATGGTTTTTCTAGATGATGCTCCGCGACTATTCTAAACGTTACACGGTATAAGTATGAAACTTTGAACAAAGATCAACCCTCATCCAACTTCTTCAAAAGTGGCCAACTTCTTTCATATATGTATAAGTGCTACTGGAAGTGCACTGAGAAGTGAATATAACATAAAAAAATGGAAGGATATTACAACAATTAAACAAAATAATGGAAATGTTAAGTGAGGAATGCCCAATAAAGAAACAGTGGTATGGCGATGTCATCGCCTGAAAGGGCACCCCCTAGCACGTTCAAGAAAGTTAGACTATTTTTAATTTAAAAACCATTCATCCACATTTTACCAAACTTACCCTTAGATATTATATAGAAAAACGTAATGACCTGGTGAGGTTTTAGGATCGTGACGTCAGCAAACTGGGCGTGATAGGGAGAATTAAAAAATGATCTCTTATTTTTTAAATCAAATTCATATCGTATGAATTCGTATCAAGTGACAATGTTTTTGAAAATAATGGCACAAATAATGTTATCAGCTACACTGATACATTCGTGTATTTCGTATATTCGTGTAGTTTTTATATTTGGGGAAGGGGGCGCCAACTGCAATTTCTCACAATAACATATATCCAAGTGCTAACGCATTATTGAAGAAGTTACATAATTTCTGGGAAAAAAACCAACATTATTCCCTCCTTTTCAGTCATTAAGACATTACTCCCCCAAGTCCCAACATCCATGTACATGTAATATAAATCCAACAGTACACACTACATGGACTATACATATTAAACATATTAGAAAAGCACTTTCATGAAATCCACCATTGAGCTGCCCCTTATCCCCCTCCCTCCCCTTGTGATCCCCATAGCGTTTATAATACATGTAATTAGGAAATGCCGCCATTGTAAGTATACAGGGTGATTAAAAAAAAAAAGGAAACCCAAATGGCGGGTCTATTTTCTTAATAAAGTTTTGCATGTAATACTTCCAAAATCTAGGATATGAAAGCCCAATTGATAAGCTTTCTTTTAGTACAAGAATCATTCAAATCACCCATGTGTACTTTTTAAGTTACGGAGTTTTAAACACAACCACTGTTTTAAAGTTCTGTCTACGTATCACAAAAAATGGTGTGTGTTCTTTCAGCAAAACGAAAACAATTCCAGCGCATCCCCCTATTAATATGTGAATTGTTTTCGTTTTGCTGACAGAACTTTAAGACGGTGTTTGTGTTTAGAATTCTATAACTTGAAAAGTACATAAATGATTTGAATGATTCTTGTACTAAAACGAAGCTTATAAATTGGACTTTTATATCTTGATTTTGATAGTGCTACATGTAGAACTTCATTAAAAAATTGCCCTGCCATTTGGGTTTCTTTTTTTTACTCACCCTGTATATAAGTTACTTGTAAACAATCATACCAATTTAGATATGAAATATTTAAAGCTGCCTACTTTAAAATGTAGCTCCTCCTCTAAAGGGCAACAATTAGTCTTGCACCCATTGAAACTTATCTTTACAGTGTATGGTAAACATAGTTAACCGATGGAAAAGTTGTGTTTTTACCAGCAAAAATGATGATTTTTCCTCGTTTGAATCAAGCTGCTCTAATGTACCGCCTCTTTACATATTTAGGCCACGCCCGCAAAAGGGTGAAAATAACACGTGTTAGAATGTTAGAGTTTACATCCACTTTGTTTCAAAGCATGAGAAACAAAGTGGATGTAAAATACAGTTTTCCGAGTTTTCATTTTTTCACTCCCCTTTTTGAAAAATCAAGCTCCGCCCCCAAAATGGGCAAGATCCAAGATGGGTTCACCTCTTAAAATTCTTTTCATCCGATTTCAATTGGACATGCCAATTTTCAGAATTTTACCACCAAACTGAATGATGTTTGCCATATTAGAACCAAACTGCTAATATATATCGCCTCTTTTACACATTTGGACCACGCCCACAAAATGGGTGGAAGATAACTGGTGTTAGAATGCTACAATGTCTTATTTCATGTTTAAGTTAATTTCAAAGCTTAAAAAAACCATGGAAATTTGATGTTAAATACAGTTTTCCTGAGTTTGTATTGTTTGCACCCCCTTTTTTTAAAAATCAAGCTCCGCCCCCAAAATGGGCAAAATCCAGGATGGGTCCCGATCGTAAAATTATTTTTAGCCCATTTTGACCCCACATGCCAAATTTCATGCTTTTACCACAAAGTGCACGATATTTCGCTTAGCAGCTCTACTAAAACGATATGACAAGATTGTCCTGATAATTTTGCGGCACTATCAACTCACCCCTGAGGCGTGTCGCTTGAAATTCCGAACTGCATCAAAGACGGCAGACGAAAGTTTTGAAGAGTTTTCAACCGGACTTGAACTCTTCGCCGATGGTTGGTACAAAAAGAAGAGACAGCAGTGTCACCTGATTTCAAGAGGATGACACATTTCTTCCTGATCGACCAGTTTTTGACATCAATCAGTAGTGACTTTCTTCGCACCAAACTGCGGGAGAAAAAAGGTCAAAACCGTGCAAGCCCTTACAAGGGGGCAGATGAACACATTCTTTATCGCAAAACTGACGCATCCATCACGTTCCAGGGAAGACTATAACCGTCTTCTTTGTCTCATCCATCTCATCCGTCTCATCAGACAAACACAAATCGAACACAGGTGTCACCAACTTGGGCACAAAGTGGCAGACTGTCCCCTCCCACCCCCACCACATTCAACGATAAGGCAAATGCCAACTGTGATACAGGCATCTGATGTTAAGCAGACTAAGTCAGCTGACAAGACTGTCAAGCCCTCTGAGGGGTCTCGGGTGAAATTCGTCGAAACGCCGAAACCAGAGACAGGCAATGACAGTTGTGGCCTGTACATCATCGCTAGAGTGAATGGTCGCGACGCGAAGGCGTTACTGGACACCGGTCCCGCCACTTTTCTCATTGATGAAGAGCTTTGCACAGAGTTAGGGTTAGCTGTAGGACCGTTAACCACTGTAGTCGGAACCGAGTTCCACACTTCTGGGATAGACATCGACAAAATCGAGGTTGCCGGAGTTGACGTTTCGGTAAGTCTCCATCAGATCAAGACGCTGCCCATGCCAGTGCTACTTGGGAGACATTTTGCTCGACAGGCGAAGTTGCTGATCGACTTCGTAGACAACTCCTACTGGATCGAGTCCAGTACGAATGAACCCCGTCTTAAGTGGCCCCTCCTTGGCGTCGACACAGATGGGACCCCGCCACATGATGTTCCTGCGTCCCCCCTATCCAGTGAGGTGTCACCGGATTTTGACCCTGACTACAACACCGATCCAGTCACAACACCAGTACCCGATGACAGTGACTTTCTTCAGGTGAGCCAGCTCCCTGAGGAATATGCTGATGTCTTTTCAGAGACGCCGGGTAGGTTGGATCTGATCTATCACAACATCGACACTGGGACCGCCAGGATGATCCGTGGCCCAGTTTGCCGTCTGTCTGCCGATCGACGACAATCATTGAAACGCCAAATCGATGACATGCTGGATGATGGCCGAATTGAGCCGTCCTTCACGCCGTTAGCTTCACCTGTTGTGATGGTCCCTAAATCTCAACCAGGTGACAATAGATTATGCGTCGACTTCAGAAAGCTCAAAAGTGTCACTAAAATCGATGCTTACCCTAGTATGCCGACCATAGATTCCATCTTAGAGACCCTGCCTGGCGCCTCTATCTTCAGTTCTCTGCATCTGAAGAGTGGATATCACCAGATGGTCCTCAACCCTGATGATCCCCAACCCTGATGATCGAGAAAAGACAGCGTTCGTGTGTGAGGAGGGCCTGTATCAATTTACAGCGCTCCCCTTTGGAGTTGTCAATGGGCCTGCAAGTTTTCAGCGCCCGATGAAAGTTGTCCTGCAGGGCCCGATTGGGAAGATTTGTTACGTCTACTTAGACGACATCGTGTGTTATTCGTCATCGCCAGCCCAACACTTTGCTGATCTTCGTCAGATTCTAGACAGATTGTATGAGGCAGGACTGACTGTGAATCAACAGAAGTGCTCCTTTGGATGCAGTTCCATGACTTACCTTGGTCACGTGGTTGGTGGCGATGAGCTTAATTCGCACCTCACCAGAGAAGGTCCAGGCCATCTACGATTATCCAGTCCCACAGAATCGCAAACAACTGGAGAGGTTCTTTGGCATGGTCACCTGGTATGGGAAGTTTATTCCTCAACTCGCCACTATCTCTGCACCGCTTAACCGACTTAGACAGAAGACAGCTGCATGGCAATGGACATCAGAGTGTTCTACATCTTTCCATGAAATGAAGCAGAGTCTTGCGTCTAAGCCAGTCCTGATGTACCCTGACCTGAACCGACCGTTTGTTGTCCACACGGACGCCATTAACACCGGTCTCGGTGCTTTCTTACTTCAGGAGACTGATGGAGAGCTACACGCAGTCGCTTATGCGAGTCGTTTACTTGACGCACCGGAACGAAACTATAGCACTACTGAGCGTATAGGTCATTGACCTCTGAAATGTCACCGGAGGTCAAGTTTGATTTGTTTAACATCTGATTATTATTTCTGGTGCCTTAAGACCTATGACATGGACTGAGGTCATAGGAAATTGGTGTTTTCAAGAACAATTGTTATAAATAGTGTATGTAAAGGTCATTGACCTCTCAAAGTTCATCAGAGGTCAAATATAAAATGTCTCCACATCTGAAAAAAAAATTATGGCAGAAAGAACCAGAAAATAGAATAAAATAAAAAAGAAATGCAGTCAGTGACTGCATGGATTCCCGTTGCCCAATTGATGGACTATTATCATTAACATTACCTGTCATTTTCGAATACGTGTAATTCGTCACCGAGGTTTTAGCATCATCGAGTTACGTCCTAACCATATTGTAAAAATTCCGCACACAGGTGAATAGGGCGAGTAGACCTACTTTTGTCAAGGTTTACTATTGGGTCGGCGCATGGGTATTTTCAATCGACGCCTCCGCTGGTGACAACGTTCATTTCCCTGCCCCAGACACAATGCAAGTTGTGGTCCCCTCGAACTTGAAAGCGCTGCTAGCTGGAGGGCAAGTGTTTCACGTGCTGTTGGATGAGGGCGTGGTCACCGGTCCCGGGCCCTGCTATGTTCCATCAGCTGCCGTTACAGATCCCAATTTTTACAAAGTATTGCACAGTGGCTTGCCAAATCGTAAGAACATTACACCATTTGTAGAAGTAGGCTTTAGGTTTAGTTATGATATGAGTGAATTGGTCAAGAATGTATACATAGTTATGGGATTGGTTTTGAAATCCATTGTAAAATGCACGAGGCTTATTTAGTGACTAAATACTCATCACATGGTTGCTATGTGTCCCTCACTCGACCAGTTTTCTTCTATTTGTTGGTGTGATTTGATTTTTTCTCAAAGATTTCTGGTGTCCAAAATCCAGTCCCCAACAATGTATTGTATCCATTTTTGTAATTATCATGTCAGACAAACTTAGTGGTGTTTTTTTTTTTTTATATATAATACTGTTTTTTGTTTAGTATACCACAATCGTCCGTACTACACAACTCCAGCGCCACCATCAAGTTGCTCTGACACAGGTAAGATACGGCTGCTTGTAACACTGTAAGCTTGCATAGGGTGCCCTCACTGTGGACATGTTTTGATTATTTCAATTAACCCTCCGACGCAGAAAGCCCATTTACTAACACGCTTACAGTAAGGGGTCCCTCCGGGGACCCAGATATTTAGCGCCTTGGTTTGAGGCTACACAACACTGTATCTATATGTATACAATCTCGACATGTCTGTAGACTATAAATAAGGAGGTCATTGACAGGAAACAGATGTTGTATACATAGTCTGTGGTCAAGTCGTGCTCTTGGCTACCCGCAAGTGACTTCGTTTTGTGCACGTGTATATGGGCAGCCCAGGTTGTCAGGCTCAGATATGCCTGACCCGGGGTCACACACTAAAGGTGACTGCATATATCCGTAGTGGGTGTCTCTGGCTAGGATTAGATGGAAGATCACCAGAATTGGTTGGAATTTTTTTTTTTATTAAGGTAATTAACCAAATTGGGTCCCCAAAAGGGCTAGTTTCTGCGTCGGAGGGTTAATCGGGTACAATGGAAGTAAGAAGTGTCTACTCATGCATTTGAGGAACAATTTGACACATTACTTGTTGCGCTTTATTCTTCCACTACTTTTTCTTCGTATTGTTGGAAAACCATTTGGGCCCAAAGGCTATTAAAACAACATATCCTGAATAAAAAAGTGTTTTCTTAAAAAGGCTACCAGTGTGTGGGAAGGTGCCAAAGTTCTAAAGCTCATGCTTCACTCTAAAATGCTTACGCTATTAAATAAATCTAAGATGTGGTAAATATAACGGCCTACTGTGTCCAATACAGTGCTAAGAAACTTTACTTATGTAAAAGTAAAGTAAAGTCTGTCCCGAGCCAATGTGGCTCATCAGGCCGGTGTTTATCTCCGGTTTCCTTGGCATGAAACGACTGAGAATATTTCTACTCCCCCTGAATGGGATGCCAGTCCATCGCAGGTTACTCCCCAGCTAATGCCGGTACCCATTCATACTCCTGGGTGGAGAGGGGCAAGTGGGGGTGAAGTGCCTTGCTCAAGGACACAATATATGGCCAGCGGCTGGATTCGAACCCCGGACCCTCTGATCATCAGTCACGAACCCTAACCACTAGGCCACACACACTACCCTTTGTGCTAAGAAACTTTACTTAGAAGTTATATAATCCTACCTAAAGTAAATGATGCCAAGTGTATGTCTTATAATTATGGGATTCAAACTGTATTTTTGGATGACTGTTGGAAGCTGTGAAATGATTTCCTTTACAGAACGTCCCACTGTCATTCAGTCTTGGCCAGCTGATGGATTTTACTCTTCACACAGCTTAGCTAAACTAACCATCCAGTATGATCGGGAGGTTAGTATGAAATAGAATTCCAGGTAACATTTAACTTGCGTTTGCATTCATTGGGGGATGTAAATTTAACGTTTTGGTGTCTTCACAACTTTTTAAGCACAGTAGGCTTATACTACGTTTGTCAGAGAGTTGTAAGAAAAAAACCACATGCTTGCATGTTTGGAACTGTATCACATAGTCTATGGAAAGCCACTTGCAAGTCAAGTGTCTATGATAATTATGCGCGCAGACTCGGCGATCAATTGTGCAAAACAAGACTGCGCCACGATCTCCAGATTCTGACCATTCAGCCGGCATTTTCTATCGGGTCTTTGGTGACCCGTTGTTGTACGTGTTACCAAAACAACATGGCAGCTAAAGGACAAATCAACAGCTTTGACAGAACTTCTGCTCGAAACGACGTCACAATGTCGAGTCTAAAGTTGACCCCGAATGGCTGCACACCCGGGGTTGCACTAAATTTGCATGTTCGTATTAGGCGTTCTTACAGTGTGGCTATCCATGCATACATGTACGTGAACGTCTGCTACTCAGAACAATGGCCTGCTTACACTGTAAAAAAGGTTGGATAAAACACTGTTGGGCAATGTAACTCATCCAGCATTGGTATTAAATTACCTCCGCTTGGGTTTAATTGGGTAAAAACTGTCAAACTATTGGGAAGAATTTGCCCAAGAGTGTAGGCAGTTGATAAATCGACCTGCATTGGTCGAATTATCCACCCATTTTGCCCACTTTTTTTTAACAGTGTGTCAGTGCAATTGTCTTACAAATTAGCAGTTGGCACTGCATTTGAGGCTCTTGATGAAATTCCCATATATGTGACGTGAAAGATTAATGACGAGTAGTGATTCTTATTTTTCGAAGCCACATTTATCTGGAAAGAAGAAAGATGCCAAGTTTTCTAATTTTACTATTGTTTTTCTTAGGTTGTATATTGTCTTCCGAGCAATTTATCCTACAAATGTGTCCTTTTTAGTTACATACTATTGCGTAATAATTTTGAAGAATACATTTAAATAACTCTTCAACGATTTACATTTTGAACCATCGCTGTATCTTATAATCCTAATGCTGGAAAGTTGTGCTATTAATGAACTGAATAAGTCAAAAGTGATCTATTGAATTGCCACTCAATCAGTACAAATGGGTTTTTCCCACAGACTTTTGGTTAAATAGAGTCATGCATTTTTGTGTCTTTTCTTCCAACTATTCATTAGGTCACGGTGGCTCAGAGCCTAACAGGTGTTTACATATACAGACGACATGCTTGGCAGTCTGCCCAGACCTGCAACACTGTCCAGACGGCTGTAGACACAATAGAAACTCGCTGTCATTCGTCGATGAATTTGGATCGATATGATTTGGATGGTAATGGGTGTTTACCATTATAATGGCTGAGGATTTAGTGACTGGTCCTGCCCCGTGTAATGCTTCTTCTGGTTGGCTTGCTATCACATTGTACACCGGCTCACCACCAGGTTGGTATTTGTAGACCTGACTGCTGTGTTGTGGAACAGGGCTTTTTACACTGCCGCATGGTTGTGGAATATACCAAGGTAGAAAAACAAGCACTTTTCAAAAAATTCAAAATGGCTGCCATTTCTTGTGATTCTATTCAAAATACAAATATGTGATAGTCAAATAGCCAAATATCTTTCCCGTGACATACTCTGACTAAGTGCCAAGTTCCATGCTTTCATCGTCAATTGAACAATCTCATCACCAATCTGCCTATACTGTTGGCATATACCCAGAATGTGGTCCTTTTACGCACTCTCAATCACTTGAAATGTGGCCCATCAAGTTCATCAATTTACTCAACAATATACCCTCAAACCGTAACATTTGTACATGAATCAAGGTATTGTAATTTTCTCATTTGAAAATTTGATTTAGAAAAAGAGAGCTTCCGAACATCTTAAATTCACTTTCAGTTTGATTATGAACTAAATTTAGATTAGAAAGGCTGAAAAATACAAACATGGAATAAAATTACAATGAAAGTCGGTGTCTTTTGCATCATATTCATACAGCTACTGATGGTGCCCCAACTTATGTATTTTCCACCCAGCCGTTTGGAGACTTGACCACATCATACCCAGGCTTCCAGCCAACTACTGCTGATTGGGCAACAACCGTGGAAGGTGTAGTATCTTCTTTTAACTTCCAAGACAATACACAACAGATAAGACGATATGTAACCCACCCACTGATTGGAATGCACCCTGGAAGGAGTATTTACTCAATTTCCACTACAATACACGACGGATGAGAGAATATCTATTTAACCCACTGATTGGACAGCTCCCTAAAGGAGTAACTACTCAATTTCCAAGACAATACATGACATATATGACAATATGTAACCAACCCAAGGATTTGACAGCACCTCAGGAAAGTGTAGTAACTACTGAACTTCCAAGATAGTCAGGCAGATTGGTGCAAATATGATAGAAGTGCTCATTTGATGATAAAAGCATGAAAGTTGACAGACAGTAAGAACATGCCCTAGATAAACCTTTTAGCTATAGGGCCATTGCAGATTTGTCCTTTGAAAAAAATAAAGGTAGAATAACAAGCCATTTTCAAAATTTTCAAAATGGCTGTCATTGCTTGTTATCCTACTTGTGTTTTTTTCATAGGAAAATCTGCGATGGCCCTATATATAGCCAAACATCTTTCTCGTGACATACTCTGACTATGTGTCAAATTTAATGTTTTTATCATCTGAACAATCCTATCACCAATCTGACGTACTTAGATAATGCTGGACAGAAACAAAAGTTGTTAACTCCCGCCATACACATGTATATAACACTCGGGGAACTTTCTGAAACTACTCATTCTCAACTTCTGATAGTCAGGAGGATTAAATCCCATTTTTGACAAGGTCATAACTGACTGGTCTGAAGCACCAACTTTGGCAGATAGATTCTTATGGTCCTAGTGGAGACTATACTCACGAAGGATCATAGGTCTGGAAACTACTGAACTTCCAAAATCCAAGACCGTGCTCGAGAGGGTAGACTAGTATTGTACCCGACTTTACTCTGTGAAAATAATTAGTTAAACACTTCTAGGCAATGTTACTAACCCAACATTTCTACGAAGTCACTTCATTGTTAGTTCATGTGAGTAAAATGTGAGTAAAATGTGACCAACTAGAAGAATTTGCCAAATAATTAAAATAAAAAAAATCATGATGTTTTCGTTATCAGACGAGGTGACAAAAACCAGTTCATTTATTTGCTTATGATTATGTAGGAACTGAAGCTCCGTACACAAAGGAAGCAACAACGCCATTGCTGGACTGTGAAAGTGTCGGTAAGAGGGCGTTTTTTCCTTCTAGCTCCATTTACTTCAAATATGGGAAACAACATTTGTGTGGGAGAAGTTAAAAATCCCTCCAAAACAGATGATTTTTAAAAATGAAAATGTGATTGGACAAATTTGATCACAAGCTTTTTCGTTATTCAACATGCTAACGAAATCGAATGCTTTACTACCACCTTTGATGAAATCTCTTCTTGAAGTTCGTTTATCTATGTGAACTCGTTTAAAAAAAAATCATTAAGCCTAAACATTGAAGCTGCAACAAAGGATTTAACTCCTTGTTTTAATACAGCCCAGAATTTCACCCTCAAAAGGGGGATTAGACCACGTGCAGTTAAGTGACTGCATGTCACTACTGTATATAGATGTTGAATAGTTTTTACACGGCAGGCTTATCATCATACATTTTTGATGCCATCAAACAAAGCATAAGTGTTGATGTTCGGTGGCATTATGAGTCGAGCCATGAATGCAGATACACACCCCACCCTTAGCGTGGAAAACTACACTTCTCTTCAGATATTTGATATGTGACATTTTCAATTCATATTTAGGATATCTTTCATTTCAAATACCTCCATGTTAACCTCAAGCCACTGCTGCGTTGGCATACCATGGCCATACCATATAACTTATATTGATTGATGTTTCTTTAGCACCTCCTGTTGTCGTTGAGGCCTGGACTAACGCTACGGTCAACGTGCCTGGTCACTTTATGATTGAGAATTTTAGGTTTGATCAAGATGTGAGTATACAAGCCTGGTAGGTAGACATGTTAAGATGTTAGACAGGCCCGTACAATGGAAGAGAGGGGTTCGAAAGAAAGATTTATTTCAAGTAAGTTAATCAGGACTGGTGATGAAGGGTTGTTGCTAATGATTATGCGATTGTTTGGCAACCAACATCTTAATTACAATGATCATGTGAGATATCTTATATCTTAGGTGGGATATCTTATTGCATTTATTACTCAGAAATCTCTTCTTGAAGTTCGTTTATCTATGTGAACTCGTTTAAAAAAAAATCATTAAGCCTAAACATTGGAAGTTTCCTGGGTGCTGAACAACAGCCATATGTTTCATTTTCTTGTGTGACGTCACGTATTTACTTCAGGTATCAAGGCCGACCGCCAGCCTAGCCAATTTGAATAGACTAGAATATAACCTTCCAAAAATGTTTATTTCTACTGTAGATTCGTATTGTATATCTAAGCAAGTTATTCAGACTCTAAATAAGGTTTGTTGCTAAAGAGGATGCTTTTGCTAGGCAAACACCTTCATTTGCGTGACCAAATATTATAAAAAATATTCTCTTCATAGTACTCAGACATCTTCTCTAAATGCTTGTCTATTGATATGAACTCATTCAAAAAGAAAATAGAACGTATACATGGCTCGTATTCTTCTCAGTGTTGTGCATCGTCGAGTTGTGCACAATCTGTTGGTTGTGCATCGACATCCAACAGCCGCTGGGTCAGTTGTACGTATAGATATAGAATAAAAAGACTAGATCGGCGGCGCGTGATTGGTGAGGAGTTACGTTTAGAAATAAAAAATAATAATAATTAATCAACTTTTAAAACATGAGCGAGTTGTAAACACGAGCAAGTTTAACCCTAAAAGGGCCGGGGCGGTCCCACCTAAGATCTCGGCCATCGAGGGACAACAAATTGTGTAACTCGGTAAATGGATAAAACAACATCATAAACATACCAAAGAAATGTCATCACTATAGGTCAAAGGGTTTTGGCATTATGGCTAATTAATTATGCATATGCACAAGTGGTAATTCTGGTCTATGTACACAACGTTTATGGGGAAATTCAGTTTTCACGAGCGTAGTGTCGGAGCTGTTTTTTGCAGCGCGGCAACCTGTGTTCCGATTTTAATGTTTTTGGCATCACAAGATGCGATAGGCTCGGGGCTAATAAGTCAGAACAGCTCGGGTTGCGAAAAAAAAATTAAAGTTAGCGCGGAAAAAGTTGAGGGGGGGGGGGCGGATTCCGCCCCGGCCCCTTTAGGATTAACTTTAAAATCAGAGAAAACTCGGTCCAAAACAATCCTCAGATTGCACCACGTACAGAGAATCTAGAATCCGACATTTTTTCAGCGGGGCCCTTGAGTGGGCTGCGATTGTTTTTTTCAAACAACATCTGCATTACATGGTTGTGAGCGCCCTCTACGATACTTTTATGATACTTACACAGGTATATATTACCATTAATTTCCATGACTTGTCGAGCAGTGCGATAACTCAGTTTTTATAGGGTCGTGACTTTGTACCGTGAGGAAACCGCCGTGTTTGTCCGGTGCCACCAAAATGAACCAGGGCTGTGCTACTTTTTTATGCTCACTATTGGCTTTATTCACGAGTCGGCCTTGCTGAATTAAAATGTTAGGTAAAATCTTAATTGTTTGAACTTGCGAAGAAAAATGAAAACAACTTGATTTATAATAAATTCCAGTCTGCTTCAATGAGTAATTTAAAACTTGTTATTAAACATTCCCTAATGTTTAAAGCCATATATTATTTACAGCCATGATATTTAAAAAAAAAAAAAAAAAAAAAACAGTAAAATAAGGCTGTATTGTGCCTGCATAAAAAAGTTTGGCTCCAACTCATTCAACATTTAAAAAATAATGAAATACATTCACGGAACTCGACAAAAATGGCCAACTCATGAATATAGAGCAAGAGGCAGGGGGGCGTTTATTTTGTGTAAATGACCAAGTGTTTAGTGGGTATTTTTGGAAAGGGTGCACCTTGGGGAATTCGAATTGAATAGTCTGATGGTTCCTTGGCGGTGGACCTGGATACCAGGAGCAGATAAGTGACGTCACATAAGCAGTGGTTACGACATGCAACAGCCGTCGGGTCAGTAGTGGACTGTGTACGCAGAACACAAGTACTACTGACCCAGCGGCTATTGGATGGCGCACTCAACGATGCGCAACACTGAGAAGAATACAGGCCATATGTTTACGTTTTATTACCTTTTTAAATGATTTCATATCAATGGACGAGCATTTAGCGGAGATGTCTGAGTACTATGAACAGCATGTTCGAGCATTTTATTACACAAATGTAAGTGTTGGTTGCCTTTTTTTTTGGACCACGGATAAATCATTATAAGACACACATAACTTGGTAATTTAACTTTCAAACTACAAACAAACACAACTTGTCGAAAGTTTATACAGTAACCACATTGAGTTGGCTTTCACTTCTGAATCTTGTATGCGTGGACTCATTGAACTTGTTTTGAGGGATCGAGTTCTAAAGACGGTTCTAAGACGGTCTTCTGCTTATTTAGATGACCTGAACGCCACTGTACAGCCCTCCTTTTGTGTCCAATCGCGGATCTGGGGATCCAAAATAATTTGGTTATAGTGGTCAGAAAATTATTGTCTGAGATCGCACCCACAGAACATCTGGAATCAAAAAGAAATCTGCCGGCCCTGAATCCCCTTCCGTATTTCTTAGACCCATTTTAGGGTGACCAAAATTAAATGTGTTCTGGAACCGCCCTTGTTTTTCTCTAAACGTACCACAAGTTGAAATTGGAACCAAAATACAGAATAAAGGATAAAGGAAACAATCTTAGCCTAGACTTCGGAGAAGTATACAAGATATGTTGTTTTCTCATGTCATGGGTCCTTTGCTAAGGACCTTTGTTTTGCTTCCCTGACAAATTACTAGGCAGGTTTAAGATTATATAGCAAACCTAGTTTCATTATTGAAATAATTCCGTTTGACTTAGCTCGTGTAGATTTGTGTCTAGTGTTAAAGTTCAGGTTTTGAACAGTTTTACTATGGATTAAGAGGGAGCCGCTGCTAGTTAACATTCACAGTCAAATTATCCTGATCATAATGATACCGAAGGTGAAATATTCTATTCATGACTCCAGTAGCTTTTCATTCTGTTCATCCATTGAGTTTGAAAGAAAATAGTTCTAAAACGTTGTCCATATTCTGCTCAGTGCTGCGCATCAGCAGTGTTTTTATCTCCTGATGCGACATAATCTATCTACTCCTGGTATCCAGATTCACCGCCAGGTAACCATTCGAGTTCTCCAAGGTGTAAACTTTCTAACAAAAATACCAACAAACAAATTGGTAATTTCTTTTGTAGATTTATTTCAAGTAAGTTAATCAGGACTGGTGATGAAGGGTTGTTGCTAATGATTATGCGATTGTTTGGCAACCAACATCTTAATTACAATGATCATGTGAGATATCTTATATCTTAGGTGGGATATCTTATTGCAATTATTACTCAGAAATCTCTTCTTGAAGTTCGTTTATCTATGTGAACTCGTTTAAAAACAAAATTATCCTTCAGGCTAAACATTGGAAGTTTCCTGGGTGCTGAACAACAGCCATATTTTTCATTTTCTTGTGTGACGTCTCGTATTTACTTCAGGTATCAAGGCCGACCGCCAGCCTAGCCAATTTGAATAGACTAGAATATAACCTTCCAAAAATGTTTATTTCTACTGTAGATTCGTATTGTATATCTAAGCAAGTTATTCAGACTCTAAATAAGGTTTGTTGCTAAAGAGGATGCTGTTGCTAGGCAAACACCTTCATTTGCGTGACCAAATATTATAATATTCTCTTCATAGTACTCAGACATCTTCTCTAAATGCTTGTCTATTGATATGAACTCATTCAAAAAGAAAATAGAACGTATACATGGCTCGTATTCTTCTCAGTGTTGTGCATCGTCGAGTTGTGCACAATCTGTTGGTTGTGCATCGACATCCAACAGCCGCTGGGTCAGTTGTACGTATAGATATAGAATAAAAAGACTAGATCGGCGGCGCGTCCACACTCGCCCATTCACTGTGCGATAAATCTCCGCCATTTTTGTTGTCTCTCGTGGACGCGCAACAAATGAACGTAAAGTAATGGAGCTAAATGCATCTTTCCTCCAGCACGTGACCTAGCTCAACGCGCGCGAAGCTAGAAAAGAGCACCGAGTATTACGCGATGCGCACACGCGTTAGCGATGCACACGAGGTACTGTGTGCGTACACGGCGTTGCGTTCGTCACGTTTTGCGCGCAATATTTGTATCTTTCCTCCAGCACGTGACCCTCCATGCACGTCCGCGCGTGTGGACGCGCTGCCGATCTATTTTTTTAAATTCTATATCTATGGTTGTACGTACGTTCTGCGTACACAGTCCATTCTCGACACGGCAGCTGTTGCATGTCCAAACCACTGCTAATGTGACGTCACTTATCTGCTCCTGGTATCCAGGTCCGCCGCCAGGGAACTTTAAGACCAGCCATTCGAATTCCCCAGGGTGCCCCCTTTCCAAAAATACCCACTAAACACTTGGTCATTTCCACACAATAAAAGAACCCTGGCTCTTGGACTAATAAGGCCCATTGAACGTTTCGCGACCTGGCTTGCAATCAACGCACACGCATATTGGGGTCAAGGTTGCACCAAGAGTTCCTGCGTGTTATTATACCGCACACTACACGAACGCCCTGAACAGTACATGTATGCGGCGGCGCAGGCGGACTAAACCCATCCAATTACCGGCTTGATTTCAATTCCAAAAAACAAATGGAACGCTCATCATTCAAAAGTTAAAATTCATTAATTGATTACTTGCCAACGGCGACTTTTTTTTCGAGCAATATCTCATTGGAAAGACAATTATCAATTCAATTTGAAAATCTATATCTCAGGGTACCGCATAAAAAAACACGTAAACACCAACCTAAAATGTCACATAGCAAGCACATTAAAATATCACCCTTCCTGTATCCCTCTTTTGCATTTCAAATCATTGATTTTCACAAATTCAAAATAACATTCAAATTGCAGATAACCATAGCAACAAGCCCGGGTCGGGCTTATTTGTGCGTCAGCAGCGGTTGTATGCTCTCAATGCCTACCCAGGTACATTGGTACGTACGATTTCCAGCTCCTGACACACTGCAACTTCTACTAAGGGATCGACTGTATGGTCAGATGTCCCTGCCCGTTGGAACGGAATATCATTTCATACTTGGTGAAGGTGCAGTGAAAGGCCCAGCACCATGCTATGTACCATCTGCTGCTCTCAATGATCCATACCTTAGTAGAGCAGTGTACGGTGGTGTACCACATGGTGAGTAAATACGTACTGGTGAATTAATAGTACTGTGTGTAATACGCTTATCTCACTCAGTCGAATAGCTGTCAATGACATTCCATGGACAGCTACAAAACTGAGCTTTGTTTAACGTGCCTGTCTCTGATATTGCTCAACTTCAGCAGTTTATTTCTTATTTTTTTTGTTATAGAGAGAACATGCTCTTTATCGTCGTTGTTTCAAATGTGATTGCTTATTAAGAACACAATAATATTAATTCGGTTCCCTTCATTTTACTTACCCGTTGTCATTACACAATCAACAGTCACATATGTTTCACTATAGGCAAATATTCGTCTCTGCAATTTATACCTCAACTTCATCAAATTCTAAATTTTTAATTTCTTGTTTGAAGAGCAGGAAATTGTAACAGTGCTGTTTAAAAAAAAAGGGTAAAAAGCAGGTAACTGGAAAAAAAACTCGAATAGAAGAAGTACCTAAAAAAGTTGAAAAACAGTGAACAAATATTAATAAAACCAGTGAGAAAGGAAAACCATATTTTACTTCCAAATTTGTATTGCCAACTTGGATCACTTCCAGTTCCAGCGATATTCGCACCAACCAGTCCTTTAAAACCTAGTTCAGAGGAAACAGTAGTGAATGAGGACTCATCCAAAATTAACCAAAAAAATATATCCGTTTACAAGACAATCACTTTTAAACCCAACCAAAATATTTTGAGCCGGAGGCATATAACAGCAAACATGCAAGCTACATTTTGTCCTTGTGAAATCGGACATATGCAGCGCAAATCAGCTGATAAGTCGACAAAAATAAAAAGGAGTAAGATGGAATGGCATTGTCATTTTTTTGAAACATTTGCTTTTGACAGCAACCGATGGGGCCCAAATATACACCACTCCAGTGCACTGGGATTGGACCATATCATCGGAATCTGACAACCCTACCAGACAGCCGACAGAATTCACAACAGAGGAGATTGTAGGGGCTAGCCACCAGCCAGAAATGACTAAACCACCCCTATCGTTGTCAGTGGACTGCTCTGACTCTGGCATGATGATTTTCATTCCCCGCTCTATGATCGGTGATGCCCTGGCAACTCATCTGCATTTTCTGGACCCGGCTTGTGTCGGTAATCGTCATAACGCCACCCATATTACGATTGCAACAACTTACGACGGATGTGGGACTTTCATGGAGGTATATTCAGCAATAGTATTATTATTATTATATTTATTAGTTGTACAGGTTTAATTTTAAACGTTCTTACCGTGCTTTAATTCGGGAAAGCTGATCACAAAAGTTAACCTACAAGTCAATCGGGCTTTTAGGTGGATTTTATGCAGTCCAAATTTTATATGACACAGGTCCTTCCAGAAGTCTTTATTGGAAAAGTGTGTGCTAATAACGCCCTTTACCGACCTACATGTAGAATTACTAGGTTTGTGAATTAGATTGCTCATCACAACAAAAATGCACAATTGTGTTTGAAATAATACATTCATCATTGGCTTTTCCCTAATGCTTTACACAAACATCTTTGACCCCCAAGTTGCCATTACAGAAACGCCATGTCAAGTTCTCAAAAATGAGCTTCAATCAGGAACGGTAAATAACTTTCAAGAGCTCCAGTGTGGCACACTGTTTGCTGCAAAATCCTCAATTGTCATGATTAGCTGAAGAAAATACCCTGAAATAACAGGGTTTCATAATTCTATTTTGAAGCGTTTGTGGTTGTGCCTTAAAAGGTTCTGTCACGGTTTATCTTCAAAATTGTTTTTTTGGTTTCTGGCAGGTTCGTGGAGACAATGTGATTTTTTTCAACGTCATCCACGATGAGGCTATCCCTGTGGAACCAGGTAGTGTTATAACCCGAGACCAAGATATCGAGATTCCAGTCCAGTGCATGATGGACTTGGAAGGGATCGCTGAAATAAGGTGGGTCTGTGAGATAATGCAATTCGAGTCCACTTCGTGGACCTGAATGGGAAACGCGCTGCACTATGATACGTTGGAATTAAGGAACCATGTCAGAATCGGAGACTATATGGTTTCTAGTCATGTGCATCATTGAAATTGAAGGGATGGGATTGCTGAACTAGATTTTAGGAAAACCAGGCAATATTGTATACTTTGACCGAAATATCAGTTGGCATTCCCCGTGCACTATATGGAAGGATTTACTGGGCTAAGGTAGGTTGGAAGGATTCAAGCAGATCAGATGATATAACCCGAGACTGAGGTAATTTAAGTGCATGGATTTGGATCGCTGACCTCGGTTAATTGAAGAAGTCAAGCGAAGATATAACCCAAGACCTAGATATTGAAGTATTCCAGACCAGTGAATGATGCACTTGGAAGCTAGGTGGGTTGAAATTATGAAATCAGGCAGTTTTAACCCGAGATTTAGATATTTGGAAGTCAGGGCAGTGAATCTTTGACTTAAAAATAAGGAATAACTGAGCTGGGCTGGTTTTGAGGAAACCAGGAAGAGGTATACCCCGAGACCAACAAATTGACAGCATTGATATGTCATCTATTCATATGCAGTTTCCGTCCGGATACCTCCAAGATCACATTCCGGGAGGATGGCTACGGCTCCTTCAACTTCTCCCTCAGACTTTACCATGGCAACGATTACACCACACCCTACCAGCCTGTTGACTACCCCGTCCACGTCGCAATGGGAAACAAACTCTACTTCGAGGCTCGAACTTGGAGTGAGCCTGGACTGGAGCTGTTTGTGCAGACGTGTCGCGCCACGCCTACCTCCAACTCGGATGATTTTCATCGTTACACTTTCATCCAAGATGGGTGAGCTAATGGTTTCTATGAGTAAATAAAATCGAGTTATGTGATGTCTTACAACAAAAGCATGTTCAGAATCACTCAGACAAGCTTGTTCTTCTGCCGAGGTAATTTTACCAAATGAGTTTTTTTGTGGGTAGGGGTTCAGAAAACGATTTGAGTGTGCCATAGGTCTTTGAGTTCATGTATACTTCAATATAATCAACAAAATCACACACAATCACACTTTTGGGCCCCCCCCCCCACCCCATGGACATTTTTCATGGGAACACAATGGAGATTGCCCATGGGGTCGGCATGGAGATTTCTCATGGTGGTCCATGGGGTTTTGGACCCCACGTACCACATGGGTTTCCCATGAAGCATGGGATTTGGAATTTTCACCATGGGGTTTTGTCCATGAGACACAATGGCGTTTTTTCAGCTGTGCATGGTGTTCCCATGAGACACCGCCGTAGTTTAAGAGACCACCATGGTGTTTTAAGAGACCAATCCTTATAACTCCCATGTGTTTCCCATGGCCTCGCCATATGGCATTTGGGTAATGGCCCCCACCCCCAGGTAACAAAAATAAAAAGAAATCAAAAGGCTTCTATACACGTTTCTTAACAAAAATGGATATCACCTCATTTTCAGATTCTTGTTTTATTTTTTTAAATGTGAGCTAGGAAGTTGTGGTACCATGTGTTTCGTTTGATTCTACACAGGAACCAGAAAGAGGAACAATTATGACCCTCTTGATCTTTTGCCCAAACGTGTAATTGACATTTAGAGGATCCTTTATTTTCAATTAAACTGTCACAGAGTCTTGACCACCCATTTTGCTGTTCTTGTATCTAATTTCTATTGTGCAGGTGCATCGAGGACAGCACAGTGATCTTCCATCCATCATACGACCCGGACGTAGAACGTTTTGAGATTGATGCCTTCGCATTCGTAGATACCCTACCTCAGCCGGTGGTATGTGTTAAATTTCCTTGAGGTATTACAATTGTGCATGAACTATAGCGGGCGCTGTATAGCAAAGCAGCAGGGTCAAATAGTGAAGATCGCCTACATTGGTTGACCTGTACTGTGCATATAATTGTACTGTAGAAGAGATGGAGTGGTTTTACTTACCAATAAAATTTAGTGAGGCTGGGCACAGAGAATGAAACCCTTACAGAGCGGGTTCTAATTGTTTTCTTGTTCTAATTGTTTTCTATTAGTTGCCAATATTCTTATATAAATGACAAAGCGTACATACTGTACAACTGTACAGAGTGTGCCAAAAGAGTGAAACTGTTGGAAAAACAATGAATAAACACAGTTTAATTGTTTTTTTCTTCAATGAAATAAGATATTACATTAAAGCCTGACTATACTTCAGTTCACCCCTTTTTACCCCATGCCATTTGGGTCCCTAGATCCAAAAATACAATCCATTAAGTGAAAGGGTGTACATTTTACTGATGTCACTCCCACCTGTGGTGTCATTAACTTCAATGCCCATTCAATACATATTCAGTGGTCAACCCAGATTTAGCTTGTCCAAGGAGTGGATTGGCAAATGGTCAGGCTTTAATCTGATATAAAAGTTCATTGAAGAAAAAGCAATTAACAGTTTTACTTATTTGTTTGCCTGAATGTTGCATTTTGTTTGACACACTCTGTAGTTACTTTCAATTACATAACAGATTTGGAATGGTTTAAGGTTAAGGCTTGGCATTCATAATACAAATCAAATAGAGCTAGTTTCTCACCGTTCTTTGGAAAACTCCAAAATCTTAAGTTAATTTCTTGTTTGTTTCACTATGTTGTTATTCATATATCTGCCAGGCACCATGTCATAGACCTACAGTTGTATGTCAGGTTAATCATTTATTTATTTATTTCTTATTGATCCTGGGTGATCCACTCAGTGAGGAAAACTCACTGATTTCCCATGGATCCCAGCTCACACAAAACTACTGGTCAGCAAGAATGATTCAGAAGCAGATGCAGGATTTTCAAAATCTCAGTGGGCCCAGAATTAAAAAGCAAAGAGTTTTAAAAGGGCGGGGGCGGGCTGAAGCTAATGATTGTAGTTGATGCACACAGAGACAAATGATTCTTTTCCATCTGAATACTAGGGACCTAGATGTTGTAACTTAATGTCTCAAGTTTTATCTTATTTTCAAATCTGTTCCTTCTTTATAGGTGTACGTCCATTGTGACATGGTTCTGTGTAACTCCACTGATGCATCCTCGCGCTGTGCCATTGGATGTCCAACTAGAGGCATGAACTTACTCCCCGGTGTGCACAGACGCCATGCCAGATCTGCGTCTGGTTCCCGCGCTTATGCCATCACGCAGGGACCCATATCCGTGATGGAAGATGGGGGGAAAGGTAGGGAAAGGATAAGGGGTAGGCTATGAAAAATGGAACATGACTAGGGTGGGGATGGGTAGGGTGGTAGGGTGTAAGTGTTAGTCAACATGTTTGGGACTCTCACTTCTGTGTTTGAGAGTGCCAAACATAAGATAGTAAAAACATGCAGTACAATAGACTGACAAATGAAACAACCAGTCCAACACCCCTGAAGTACTGCATCAAGTAACTGTGTCAAAAGAAACATCTGATACACAGTGTCTATTACCACACATTTTTTATTTCTACACAAAGTCATGCCACCAAACTACTGAAGGGTCAGTTTTTTTGGATATGTACCAGTCTAGCCTTGCCCTTTAGCCTCAAATAGAATAGGTGCACAGTGTTGAATAAACGTCATGTCAGTCTTGATTTGAGACCTCAAACTTTGCTGGTGCAATAGTGGAGACCTAGTCTTTACCTCATGAGAATTTTGGAGAAATTTGTTAACTATAGAGTCAGTATGTAAGTCGGCCTGATTTGTATTGCATGTTTTTCTGCACTCAAGGTGCAAGCCTGGTGTAATATGTACAGTGTAGTTGTGGTGGGACAGGGAGGGGCAGAGAGATAGGGTGGGTGATATGAGTAGGTTGGGATGAGGTTGGTAGGATGGGGTAGGCTGGGATGGGGCAGGGTGGAAGGGGAGGGTAAGGAGACATTGGATGTGCTGCAGGGATAAATTGATTGGAAGGGTTTATAAGGGAGTGTAGTGACTGGGTAGGGACGAGTAGGATTGATGTTGGTGGATATAGATTAGGGCAGGATATGTGTAGGTGGGAAGGGTAGTGTGCAATTAGACTGGGTGTGGTGGGCTGGGTGGGATGGAGAGGAAGTTTTAGGGAGGATTAGGTAGGGAGGGGGCTGTAAGTGTTTTGGAGTGGGATATAATAGTTGGTATAATATAATAGGCTGGTATAAATAGGGATGGAGAGGAAGTTTAGGGAAGGAATGGGTATAGGGAGGAGTAGTGTTTGAGTAGGGTACATGGTATATGGGATAAGATATGCAGCGGGACTGTGTGTGTGGTGGGCAGGGTGTGATTGAATGGAAGGTGGGGGATTAAATGGAAGGAAGAGAATGCAAATAGGAAGAATTAGAGTTGTAGGGAATAGGGTGGTGGAATAGGGTACCATGGAGTGCGTTGGGTGTGGTATGGATGGAGTAAGGGTTAAGGGATGGATTGTTTTTGTGGTGGTGGGGTAGGATATTGGGCAGTTCGAGTCGGACTTAAATTGGTGCGGTATGGTTGGCAGGGTGGGATAGATTGGGGGTAAAGGGATAGATTCGGCAGAGAGTAGTGTTGGAATAGAGGGGTGGAATGTAGTAGAAGGGATAGTGTAGGGTAGAGTGGGTTAGTCTAATTAAATTTTGGGTTGATTGCATAGATGTATAAAGAGTGTGGAGTATGGTTGCATGGGTGGGTATGACACAGTGGCTTGGGATTTCGATTGGGATGTGTGTGGTGAGATGTTTGTGGTTTGTGTCAAATGCAGTTGGGGTAGATGTTCGGGTATGGTGTTAACTAGACTAGGGTTGGATGAGCAAAGGAGGTGGGGGATTAAAGGATGTGCAAATAAAACCCAAAATATGTCCATTTTCAAATGTTGAATTTGTTAAGTCAGATAATGGCATTTTGTGTTAAATTCCTGCTCTAAAAATTTAGCATCTGTACGCTTTTGTTTTTTGTTTTTTTTTCTCAGAAGGAAGTCATATGTCGTCTGTTCAGCTGCCAGTCCTTCTGACTACTGTCTGCCTATTGGTTGGCTGCGTGCTGGTACTCGGCACACTGATTGTCGTGATGCGTAAAGGCACCCAACGCCTTCAACTGTACTCGCCACTGGCCACTGAAGAAAACAAGGCACAGGAACTGTCTACTAGTCTTAGTTCATAAAAGGAAATCAATCCATATTTCTAAAAGATTTAAGAGAAATTGAGAACAATTAAAGTAAAAATCTATTATGCTGATAGGCATGGATGATATTTAATAGAAATTGATTTAATGCAGTAAAATTAAGTTGTCTTCAATTTGAATAGCTGTCGTATTCCAATAAAAGTAACTGGCTTACTAGAGTAGTAATCACATATTTTTTCTTCAAGCTCATATGACAAAATTAATCAGTAACTAAATTCTTTTTTTATTTAGCTTTTTTCCCATTTTTATTCTTATTGAGAACAATTAAAGTAAAAATCTTTTTTTCTGATAGGCATGGATGATATATAATAGAAATTGATTTAATGCAGTAAAATTAAGTTGTCTTCAATTTGAATAGCTGTCGTATTCCAATAAAAGTAACTGGCTAAGTAGAGTAGTAATCACATATTTTTTTCTTCAAGCTCATTTGGCAAAACTAATCAGTGACTAAATTTCTTTTTTTATTTAGCTTTTTCCCCATTTTTATTCTTATTAGCAGTAGAAAAATTGCTAATTACCCGGAAATTAAAGCAAATGCCCTGCCGATTCGATGAGAAAAAAAAAGTAGCTCAATTTGGTGCATTGAGTGGGCAACGATTTTTTAATACCCCCTTATGAAAATGAATGAAATTTTTGCATTAATATTAAAAAAAGTGAGAAAAAAATGCTTTTTCTTAATTATCGTTTAACCATAATTTTTTTAAATGCTTATCACCCACGGCTATCTCAATGCCAAATGCTTACAAATTAATAGATAAATAAATCGTCGAATTGATGTTGTTGCAAATGTCGTTTGAATGCTTTCTTTTGATTTTCAATGTTTTAAAAAAAAATTGTGCGTGCATTTTTCAATAATAAATCGGGGAAAAGGTGCAGATCGATTTAAAACGACTGCCAACGTCGAGGTAAATTACAAAACCCTAGATATGACTTCGTCCCTCCTTTTTTTTTACCTAGTTACACCTCCTTTTTTGCCCCCCCCCCTCGCGACGCTCATGCACGTGTGTACATGAAAAGCAATCATACAACATTCTCCCTCTTAGACTTGAATTTATGTGTAATTTCCCCCCCCCTTCTTTGTATCTAGTCCAATTTCTGAATGTTCCCAGCCGGCCAGAGAAACCCCCCCCCCCCCTTCAAAGAGTCATGTATGTCCACCGCACTACACTCGACACAACCCTCTCTTTATATAGAGATCAGTGCATATGCATGAGACTTTAGGACATGTAACCAGTCTACTTTGTTTACTGTAGGCGCACCGTCGATTACGTGCTTTCGGTTAATTAATGTTATATACCATCATGCCATGTTAGAGTTATAATCTTCTATTAATAGCCTGACATTTTTTAAAGTGCCGTTGTATTTTTTATACTCTTAGTAGAACTTAAGTTTTACAATTAGTTTGGAGGCCTTCAGCTCTGTAATAAACTAAGTTTTGGGCCGAGCCTAACTTTCCTACGCTACGTACCTCGCCATGGCCTACGTCCGTCCGTGCATACGTGCGCACGTGCAAAACTCGCAAGCATCGGGCCTTTGCAGACGTACCGTAAGTTTCACTTTTGTCGTTCAGTCGTTGGCAGTGTTCAATTTGTGGACGCTACTTTTTGTGTTCATGTTTTCTGAACATGCAGGACATTTCTTGAGCATCAAATGTGAATGAAATCCGTCGTTTTGAACGGATTTTTGTGGTTGGACTTGTCGAGAAAGTTCTGCACATGAGTTCGTTTACGTACATGACGTACGTGAGCTGCTATTGTGACTCGACGACAATTTCGTGTAGGCCCTATTGTGGATCCAATGGCTCTCTCTTGAGCGGAAAAGAATGTTGCATTCTGACGCTACTTTTTTCAATGAAGGTCAGACATGGAACAAATATTGGTAATACATGAATCTGGGACTGAAAAAAAAATTCCTGTTTTGTTGGGAAATACTTTGAAAATACGCTCAACTCTACATGAACTCTGTAACAATCAAAGAAGTGGCGTCTGGATACTACATTATTTCCGTATTGTAGTGTTTTACAAAATAAAGAGTGTAGTTTAAATACAGCTGATAGTGTCCATTGTAAAAACTTGTTCTTGTAGTTGGATTCCTTTTAGTAACAAGACTAACTAGACTGCCAGCAACTGTACGATGCAAGGCTTATCCATTGTTACGTTCCAATAGAATTCTTTAAATTGTGCTGTTTGCATTCAACCGTTACAAATGGACCAGGGCTCGGAAAGGAATGACCATTGACATTTCGTCCGGCATTTCCCTTTACCACAGTACTTTGGATTGAGTTTCTTCTGGGATTTCCTCAGCCAAGATGGATATATTACTCATGTACATCTTTACATATCCAGTTCCACCAGAGCAACAGCTTGTGGGAGTGACCGAGGAAGGGAGCATGGCCCCTATTGAGGTAAGCTTTTGTTTCATTAATTTCTCAGGTTCGATGATTGGCTTTTGTGTGTAATTAATTTGTTGGAAATAATTCCATACTGGGCCACCACTTATATTCCCTCAAATGACCTGAAGAGTACCAAAAGTTGTAAATCTGATAAAGAAACACCATTTTAAAGAGTGCAACATTTCTTAGGTAATTAACTTTTTCTGTCATGGCCCATATACTTTGTGCAGGAGGTAGTGTGGTGGTCCAGTATGGAATTCTTTCCAGTTTGTTTGTTCGGAGTTGGATTTACACTAGGCACGTAATGTGAGCTGATTACAATGCATTTTGCCACGAATGCGGTGCAAAATATATTGACCAAACAAATACAAAATTAATGTAATAAATTGTGCATCTTTTGTATTCCCGTACAAGCTAAGGATCACGGAAACTCCACAGAGTAGTTTAAAAAGTTACAATGTTGTATTTTATTGTTGTTGTTTTAGCCATTTTACAATTTGAAAAGTCAGACTTTTAATCTGATTTTAGATAATGGAATCAAAGTAATGTTTAACGATTCCCAATCATATGTGTACATTGTAGGTGTCCAACTGATTTGCTATCACAATTAAGAGCAAAATATTAGCTCTACACTGCATTCAAAAATTAACAAGTAAAAGTGTCTAGACTTATAACTGGCCACACGTCTTAGTGACCTATCTGTAAAATCGAAATCAAGAATGGCATCTACCCACCTGTTCTTCCCCACCCAAGAATGATGATGATTGTGTTATCACTGGTTCACAGCCCGATTGAAATAGGAATCTCAACGC
This sequence comes from Patiria miniata, assembly GCF_015706575.1. Lineage (NCBI taxonomy): Eukaryota > Metazoa > Echinodermata > Asteroidea > Valvatida > Asterinidae > Patiria > Patiria miniata. The sequence continues at coordinate 11,614,827 of NW_024037064.1, read as the reverse complement.
ACGATACACGTCACCAACAAGGGTTCATTATATTTGAAATGACATTCAGGTGTACTTTGAAGTGTTGGTTAGCCCGGAGGATCATTAATTCTTTTCACAATATGATGTTTCACTCTACATGTACATACCATGCGCCATGTGACGTCATGCCGACAGGCAACACTTGTCTTAACCATTTGTATTTCAACAGATATATATATATATGCAGTGCAAAAGTGAACCGTTGACCGAAGGGTCGCGTATGTCACGCGAGTGACGCGACCTCAACATCAATATTTGTAAACAAATTGTACATGTCGGTACGGTTGTTCACTGCACTTGTCAATGTAAAAACAAGTCGTAGTAGCAAAAAAATGAGCTTCTCCATCGTAATCTATTGTTTGGTTGACGTGAATCTCTCGGTGTGAAGATCTTTAAGCATTAACTCTAAGCTTCCCAAATCCTCCACAATTGTCTTTGCATAGGATTTCGAAGGTTTCAGGCTGTATGACAAAATGTGTAGGCTGATTTCGGAGCATGCATTGTGGCATGGACTTAGGCTGTACCTTGTGTTGTTTATACTTATATTATTCTAGAAATCATCCACACTACTTCTGAATATCGACGACACTGCCTCAATAAATCAACGGTGCCTTTTGGAGGATTTTGAAGAATTGATGCAGTAGTGGCCCGACCAATAAATAAATACAGGAAACAGCAGGTGATTTAGGAGGATTGAGGCTACATCAAATGTGTACATGCATGGAGGCAATTGGAAGATTTTGTAGGGTTGAGGCTGCATATATTCTGAGCTTTCACGAAAAAAAATGCAGTCAAAATTAAACTTGTCAATGTGAGTCGTGTTTAGGAGTGTAATACGTTTTTCCTCGATACAGTGACCTCATGCTATCAAGTTCTTTTTTATGCCCCGCGTCGAGGCCGAAGGGGCATACTGTTTCCGCCTTGTCCTTCCGTGGGTGTGTGGGTGGGTGGGTGGGTGGGTGTGTGTGTCCGGACAAATCTTGTCAGCGCGATAACTTGAGAAATACTTAACACATGAACTTCAAATTTGGTTTGTGGATTGTCCTTGGTAATCCTAAGAAGCCTTTTGCATTTGGGGCCGAAAGGTCAAGGGTCAAGGTCACAGTGGCTGAAACAATAGAAATTTTGTCAGCACGATAACTTGAGAAATACTTAACATATGAACTTCAAATTTGGTTTGTGGATTGTCCTTGGTAATCCTAAGAAGCCTTTTGCATTTGGGTCCGAAAGGTCAAAGGTCAAGGTCACAGTGGCTGAAACAATAGAAATTTTGTCAGCGCGATAACTTGAGAAATACTTTACATATGAACTTTAAATTTGGTTTGTGGATTGTCCTTGGCAATTCTAAGAAGCCTTTTGCATTTGGGGCCAAAAGGTCAAGGGTCAAGGTCACAGTGGCTGAAACAATAGAATTTTTGTCAGCGCGATAACTTGAGATATACTTTACATATGAACTTCAAATTTGGTTTGTGGATTGTCCTTGGCAATCCTAAGAAGCTTTTTGCATTTGGGGCCAAAAGGTCAAGGGTCAAGGTCACAGTGGCAAAAACAAAAGAAATTTTGTCGGCGTGATAACTTGAGATATACTTTACATATGAGCTTCAAATTTGGTTTGTGGATTGTCCTTGGCAATCCTAAGGAGCCTATCGCATTGGGGGTCGAAATGTCAAGGGTCAAGGTCACAGTGGCTTAAACAATAGAAGTCTTGTATTTATTCTGAGATCATAGGGATTAGGGATTAATTCATATAAAACCTACAGAAGACACTAATGCTGTCAATGAACGTTCCATTTGACCAAGGTACATGTAAGTTTATGTTAGAGTGATGTTATGTCATGGAAACAGTCACGGTTGCGGGGCATTTGTGTTTGTAAACACACCTGACTTGTTTTATTTTGCAATGCCTGATTTAATACTGAGTTAGTATACAGCAAATAGCCATTTCGCCTTCGGTATGCATGTTCGTTTCATGCAGAAACGATCGGATGGGAAGTTAAATTTTGATCGGGTCAGGATGGTACTCTTGTTCTGACTTATAAATGTTTAAACAATTACATTTTGATTCTCGAACTTTTTATTCGATTTCCGTTCAAACGGTGGAAATTTTGCAAAATTCTTTAATATCACATTGACCCTGCATCGAAGTGGACAAGTCGCCAAATTTCACGGCGATCGAATTAAAAGCATTCCTGGGCTGTACAAAAATGGCTTTGGAAAGGCGGTTCTTAAACAGTACATAACATGGTTAATTCATTGACTAATGAGCATGAAGCAGTTCACGTGCACCACAAATACAACACCAAACCTATTCTACATCAATATGTTGATAAAACAAATGTAGCTGATGCTCTAATACAAAAATATCTCGTTAGTCTAACTTCCGATCCTGCTAAGTTCACGCTCGAAGGCAAACACGCACCGACTAGAAATCAATTCCTTTTTTCCCAAAAAAAATGCGTTAACAATCACTCGGTCACCCTCTCAAAATCCGTTTTTCATTCTAAGAAATGAGACTATATGCCTAAAACCGACAGGCTTAAGGGTCATTGCGTTTAAATGGTGATATTCTTTGAACGGATTGAGCAATATCAGTATTTTTTTTCATGTAAAAGTAGCTTATGAATTTGGCTTTCAAGTCTTTATTTTATTCTGGAACTATATATTTTTTTTAAACTGTGAAATATAATGTTTGGGGTTTGGATTCAACTTTTTTTACTCACCCCCTGTATATGCCTTTGTGCAATTTGTACTATTGCCAAGTTCAGTGTTGCATCAAGTCGGATCGATGTTGCAATTTCACGGCGTTTTTCTGTCTTTAAATCTTTATCGTGAAACTCTTTACTTTATCCACGGAAAGTTCGTTCAATGACAAATTACACCGTTTCTCAAGTGCAAAACACCCTGTTGTTGTGGTCGTGCCCAGAGGGCAGTGATGTGAACAAAAACAAAAATTGATCACGTTTATTATTCACTTTTTTGGGCCCAAACTAAAAAAAAATCATAAAAACCTCATCGCCCAAGGGCGGATCGCCCACGGGCGGATCCAGGGGGTGGGGAACGGGGGCCATTCCCCCCCCCCAACAAAAAACTAACCCAATTGTTTTTCTGGTGATAAAGTGACGTCGCAATAAAGGCAGGCACTGCGTACACCACCATCTTTTCCTCCCAAAAAAAAGTCAAAGTGGTCAAAAATTGCCTCAGATTGCACTACAGAGCATCTAGAATCAAAAGCAATAATTCGGGGCCCTTAAGCGGCCCCGAACCCCAAGCTGCACGCGTTCCTGGTCCCTTCATTCGAATGTGGGGAGGGAGCCAGCACTTTTCAAAATAATTAAAAGATGTCATCTAAAAGTATATGAAACTTTCCCAGGCAGATCTTTATTTGTACCACTGTAAAAGGGTTGAGAAAAATGGGTTGATTATTCGACCAACAATTGGCGAATAGTTAACACGTACAACTATTAGGCAAAATTGCCTATACTTATTGCATTGTTTATATTTTGCCCAACGAATTATTTGCCCAGGATTTTTACATGTTGTGCTGCCATTTTAATTCCGTTGAAAAAAATCCCAATAATTTGTATTGTAAAAAGTGTACAGCGATTAGATAGCGTTCTTTACAGTTGTTCTTGGAGTTGTAATATGGCGGACGGTGACTTTACTTATAACAGCCAATGTTCTATCCACATTTCATATGGAGATCAGTGAGTGCGCCCTCACACAACTGGCTATGGCCAATATTTTTACTAGCACTGACGTCTTTGGAATCAAGCAGTATAGAGGGCGTGGACCTTCGATATCAAACAGATAGTTTAGTTGAATCATTAATAACGTTGAGTAACACAACAGGCACACAAATCGTTTGCAAACCAATATTCGCTATTTGAAAAATATGAGTGCGAGATTGCTTAACTGTTATTATAAAGCAATGCTGATGATGATGCTAATCCTGGTGGATACAAGTCCTGGTGTATCCCGTTCAGGGGCATCGCTAGAACATTTTCAATGGAGAGGGGGGGGGCGGACCAAATTTACCCACAAGTTTGCGTACAAAACAGCCGACAAGCAAAAAAAGTCCTCAAATTTACACATTTGCCGACAGAAAAATGTATACGAGGTGTGAAAAATACAAGATGGCGACAAACTTGCAACGCAATTGACAAGCAAAAACAAAAAAGTCCTGAGATTTCAAAATTTGCCGACAACAGTAAAAGAAAAACAAATTTATAAAAAAAGGCCCTCAATAGTACAAATTTGCCAACAACAATTATGGGCTTGCCGACAGAAGTTTTGGATGGGGGTGTCAACCCCCCCCCCCCCCAGCCCCCCCCCCCCCCCCTTTTGCGACGACCCTTATCCCGCTGCATTCATGATTCCAACCATAATACCCTATAGCCAAATGTGTTTCCTAGGACATACTCTGACTGTGAGCCAATTGCAAAATTTCACACAAATATTTCTCCTATCTGACCAAGGGCGGATCCAGAACACAACTTTGGGGGGGGGGGGGGCCAACAAAAAAATTTGGTCCCCCAAAAAGTGGGTCAAAAAAATTACGGCGTGGGGTTTGGATTCTAGATGCTCTGTGGTGCGATCTGAAGGAAATTTCTGACCACTTTAACCAATGTTTTTTTGAGGAAAAGATGGTGGTGTACTCATTGCCTGCCTTTATTGCGATGTCACATAAAAAAAAAAAATGGTTTCGTTTTGGGGGGGGGGGGACCATGGCCCCCTTTGGCCCCCCCCCCTTGGATCCGCCCTTGTATCTGACCCACTATATTGCTGTCACTGAGTGGATCTGTGAAGAAAATTAAGAGGTTCACAAGTCTTGATGCTTAAGACATTATGTGGACTTTTACACGGGTCCATTGTGTGAGCTTGCGTGTTCACAAGTTTATTGTGCCCCACAAACACCTACAAAATTGCTGCAAAATTGAGGTGTAAAAAGGCTCCATTAAGTGAAACATGAAAATGTGCATGTATAAATCATAGGTTGGCGCAGGCAAACATCAAGTCATTATAAAAAGTAGTCATCAATTGATGATGTTGGCGCCGGCCGTCGTACCGAGGAACCAAGCCTATTGTTAAATTACGATAGTAAATTACTCATCCCAATGTACGTATCCATGAGTGCCTACCGTTGCAATTGCAATGGTATACACACATTTCAAGATATTGTTGGGCAACAAAGGAGTAGAATGATCAGAGTGGATCAAGCCATTTTTTTTGTAATTATTACTATCAAATAAAATATATTTTTAACAAGTACTTATATCTTGTAAGTCGAAAATGGTTTTCTTAGCTGTAACATTTAGTTATTATTCTAGGCAGAACGGCCTGCGTCAAAGGTGGGGACTATAGCCACTAATGTACATTTAAAGAAATGTTAAAACAAGGCAAGGCAATCCTAGTATTAAAAGCTGGTCTTTAGCACACAAAACTCTATTCAACTGATTCAGAAGTAGTGGAAGTAAAGGACCAGCCCATCGCAAAATTGAAGTGCAAGGGACGATCTCTTTATTTAGAGAAACATACAATTGATGGTATGCATATGTATATAATGAATGGGCTGGCGAAGGCAACCAACAAGTCATTATAATAATCAGCCATCAATTGATGATGATGTCGCCGTAGTTGTACTGAGCAGCCAATTAGCCTTTTGTCATATTGAGATGGAAATTTACTTGTATGTTTGCATGAGTGGCTATGTTATGAACCATGATGCAGACATTTTCAAGCAACAAGAAGTAACAATGATCAAACGGGATCACACCACAAATACATGTTTATTACTGTGGGAATAAATTTGTACTTAACCGGTTATAAACAAGTACGTACATTTTAATGTGAGCTTTGGAGACGACAGTTGTATTTTAAGTACTACTCTTTAAGTCTTCAACAAACTCTAAAACCGTGAAAATAAAGCAGTCGGTGCCAATATGTTGTAAGCTGACAGTAATTCGCTTTCTACATTTAGTTATTATTTTAGGCAGATCGTTCTGCGTCAGAGGTGGGGAGAAAAACGACGAAAGTGAATTTAAAGCAATGCTAACACAGGGCAAGGAAATCCTATAGTAAAGCTGGTCCTAAAGCGCACACAATTCTAATTTAGAAGGCTATTCACTGGAAGCGAATGACCAGGCCAGTTACAGTACACTGAATGACCGCAGAATTCAAGTTTAAAGGCTAAAATATTTATTGAGAGAACAAAATACAATATTTGTTATGAATCTTGTTCCTAGGCAACCATGATCTCATTATAATAATGATGCCGCAGGTCTTCGTATTGAGGATCCAATCCTATTTATAATGGCGATTGTAAATTTCTTATATTGTGTACGCATGGGTGGCTACCATTGACTCTAACTGGCGGGATGCCGTGCAAACCCGCTAGCTGGTTGGAATCGTAAAGTTTGTATTGTTTGCATGTAGGCCTACAATAAGGATGGTTTCATCAAATTAACGGCATAAGTGATCCATCTCAGCAAAGCGAGGCGCATTTCGCCAGTTCCGGCTCCCCACCCCATGACTGCGGCACTATAAGCGCACGGTAAGCAGTGGCGTAGTTTTTTTTTAGTGGGTGGGGGGGGGGGGCGCAAGGTGGGGGGGGGGGGCAAAACAAATAATGGGGGGCACATATCGCAAACTTCCTATTGCAGTTTTCCCCAGTTAGGCCCCATAATGCCTCGCTATATCCATTGACATAAGAAATTAGCCTTTGGCTAACTAACAAAAATACAAATATAAATATAAATTTGCTTTTTGGTTGGGGAAGGAAAAGGGGTATTATCAGTATTTTGTGGGGGGGAGGACGGTGTGATTTTAAAACAACTCCAACTCGATGCCAATATCGTGTCAGTCGACAATAGTTTTCGTAACTTTTAATTTTATTTTTCTAGGCAGAACGGCCTGCGTCAGTAGTGTGTAGTAAAGCAACTAACTTGAATTTAAAACAATACTTAAACAAGGCAAGGCAATTCTTCTATTACAAGCTTGTATTTAGCGCACAACGTATAACACTGCATACTCAGTGTGTTACCTCCGAGTGAAAGTTTGGGGGAAAAGTCATTCGGATGGGACTCGAACCAACGACCTCCTGTTTTCCAGTGCAGACGTCTTACCACTCAATCACCGAGCTTGCCCGGGATTGGTTCGATGGCTGGTTCGAATCTGATGTAGCAGCGGGTGCCGCAATGAAACTATTCATAAGATGAAATTTCAGTAACTTGCCCTCGGGAGATAACACACTGAGTTAATAGTGTTTATATGTCGAAGAAGGGTAAAACCTAATATTGAATTACATCACCACGACGCAAAAAAAAAGAAAAAAAACATTCCATGTTATGTATTGATTCAGAATTACTACCATTTATCGGAATTGAAGGACCGATCCATCACACAATTTAAGAGCAAGGGCTGAAAACTTTAATAAGAGAAACATCAAATTGATTGTATGCGTGTATATCATGAATCGGCTGGCGTAGGCAACCAACAAGTCATTATAATAATCAGCCATCAATAATTGATGATTTTGCCGCTTGGCGTCATACTTAGGATCCAATTAGTCTGTTGTTATATTGCGATGGAAATTTTTCTGTATGTTTGCAAGAGTGGCTTTGTTAGGCAAAAATAAAAATGTCCAGAAATTGTTGAGCAACAATGAGTAACAATCACCAAATGGGATCAGGCCAAATACATATTTTTATTAGTAAAGAATAACATTTAACATAAGCATTGGAGACAACCGTTTTTTCTTTTAATTTTTAACAACTACGCTTTAAGTCTAAAACAAACTCCAAAACCGTGACAACAAAGCAGTCGGTGCCAATATCTTTTAAGTCGACAGTAATTTGCTTTCTACATTTAGAAATTATTCTAGGCAGATCGCTCTGCGTCAGAGGTGGGGAGCAAACAACGAAAGCGAATATAAAGCAATGCTAAAACAAAGCAAGGAAAACCTAGCAATGCTGGTTCTAAAGCACACACAATTCTTTAACTGATTTAGAATGGTTATTCACTTTAAGCGAATAACCAGGCCAGTTGTTGTACACTAATGGCTGCAAAATTCAAGTATAAGTGCCAAAATCTCTTTTAAGACATTTTTGTATGTATCTGTTTACAAACGGTTGACTTGGTAACCATCAAGTCATTATAATAATGACACAGAGTGTATTTGTACAGGGGGACCAAGCCTATTCATTTATTTCGACGATAGATTGCCCATAATGTGTTCACATAAGTGGCTACCATAGACTGTATTGTGGTTTTGGTTCACGCGCTAATTAAGTATAGTTGTGTGAAAACATGAGCACACGAACCAGCATGCGAAGCAGATAGAACAAACACAACCGATATTCGCCCCTATGGGCACATTTGGTAGTTGTCATG